>NC_142032.1:1627954-1938409 GCF_982192425.1 Myodes glareolus | reverse complement strand
CTCCTGAGCGCACACAGCTAACTCAGAACTCTGAGACTCCTCTGATTCTTCCATAGACTTGGTTATTGACCACTGCACCGTATGGTTCAAAAAGTCCCAAACTGCCAGTTACCTGAATTCCATGAACAGGGAAGAAAGCATAAAGGATGTAATCTAAGCTGTGGAAATCAGAGAATTGTTTAAAATAATGTATGCTTGTGTGGCTTGGTATGTAATGCTGTTTTAGATTGAGACTGAGAAGCAAGGCAAGCTGCAGAAGAACGCAGAAATTCCATGTACTCCCAAACCACAAAGCAGTACCCAGAGCTCCATGCATTCATATACCCACAGGTACAAATACATGGAAGGACATGCCAAAAACAGTTACCTCAGGGAGGGGAGAGAGCTTAGGTGGAAGCCAAGGCTACGTTCATCTATCTATATTTTTTTAGCACTTTATAGATGAATCTGACTTCCTCATTTCCTCCCTCATTATCAGAAAAGAAGCATTTAGCATGGCTGTATTGTGAAGCCACAGAGTCTGGTTATTCTGGTATACAGCCTGGCTCTGCTGCCTATGGATTATGAGTCCACCAGGCAGGTCATTTATTCTCTCTTTCCACATTTGGAGAGTGAGAAACCCTACCATTGCAGTATTGCATATGCCAGAGATCCTGCTAGGGTCCCAACCATAGCCCTATTGCGATTTCATGGTGGTGAATTCTTTGCTTGGTGAGGATGTTTGGCAGCATCCCTGGGTTCTACCCACTAGCTGTCATCAGCAGCATGCTTCAGCCCAGTTATGGAAATATTAATAAAAGTATCCCCTGGGGAGACTACCCTTCCACCGGTGAAAACCACCTGAATTATAGTAACTCAGTTCCATTCTCTCTGTGAATACCTAGGTTGTTCCTGACACCAAAGCAATTTGGGTAACAATGTTCTCATCCGTCCAATAATGGGAGTAACAAGGGCGACGAATCTCCATCTAGCCAAGCAGAGTTCTTCAGGAGTTGAATCTGGGTGGACATCAGGGTGTTTGGGATCTGCCTCTGTCCCTGCCTCTGAAACGCTGGGGGTCTTCGGGTACTGGTGACACTCCTTATATGTGGAATATGAAGGCCCCAGCTGAGGCTGCATGCAGGGAGCCCTTCTCTGTCTCTCAAAGCCACCGTGTAGAGGGGTTCAGCCTCTGTCACATCTCTTAGGCAGCTGCCCCAGGACCCGGCTTCAGCTCAGCCCGGCTGAAGAATCCTCCTCCGATGTACCCCTCCCTCCCTCCACAACTGGGGAGCAGATGCAGCCCGGTGACTGCCGCCCAGACACAGGTGGTACCACCTGTCACAAGTGCCTTGATTCTTGATCGTCCTACAATCACTTTTGGCCCCCAAACAATTTGCTGGGTGAAGGGAGAGGAGGAAGCGAGGGAGGGGAGGTGGGGTGGTGTGGGGTTAAGAGTGGCTTTGAAGTTTGCAACCGTCTTATAGAAACCATCTTCAGTCATTCTCCATTTGGGTGATGTCAGGAGAACACATTACCATCTGAGATCAAATGCAACAGCAAGAATCACTTGTTGTGCACCAGGCCGTCGTCATATATCAAGGATTTCAGGCACATGCAATTCGTAACTTTCCCCAAAACAGATTGATATTTTCCTCTTCCACTTTGTGGGAGGAGACATCTGACTTTGCTTCAAGAGCAGTTTGGGAGGCGGCAGAAAAATTTCAGCAGGGCCTAGCATCTTTTTCAGTCACGCAACTGGTGCCCAGTTCTGTCTCATGCCTCTTTGTGTCCCAGGCAGTTTGTTATGGACCACGTAGTGGAAAAGAAACCCAAAACAAGTCTGTCAGAATCTCTAGAGTTTGGCCTAAGCAAAGCACAGAGCAATGGACGTTGAACATTATGGTTTCTTCTTGTCTTTTTGTTTGAGTCTTCTGTGTCTTCCCAGTGTAGGTGGAACGAAGGCCCAGACCAGTATGCTACACCAGATGATGCTTGGTGAGGAGGCTCAGTTGGTAAAGTGCTTGTCTTGCAAGCATGGTGGGCTGAGCCTGAGTCCCAGAACGAATAAAAAATAAATGGGTGTGTTGGTGCCAGCATGGCGTCTAGTGCCAGGAAGATGGAGAAAGACTGACCCTGGAGCCAGACATCCCAGCTTTCTTAGTGAGCTCCGGACCAGTAAGAGAGCCTGTCTCGGGAAAAAAAGGTGTGGCCGGTAAGATGGCTCCAGGAGGAGTAGAGGTTCTTGCTGCTAAGCGGACAGCCTGATTAGAACCACACGGAAATATATCCTACAGGTGAGTCGCTGGACAGCTGTGGTTATGTGTGCAAGTGCGCACGCACACACACACACACACACACACACACGCATGCATGCACACACGCGCACACACGCACACACATGCATGCACATATGTACACACACAAACACACACACATATACACAGACAAGCACACATGCACACACATGCACGCACACATGACTGTGAATTATTTTTGTTTCTCTTGAGACCCTTGAGTGGCAGAGCAGTTGAGCCTCTATAGGTCACCATGACCAGCTTCTTCCCCACACCCCTGCACCAAAAAGGAAGTGAAGATCAGGGAAGGAAATACTTTCTTTGGAGGTCATTTCCCTTCTCTGTAAACAGAGAATGAGAGGAAACCATCATAGCTTCTTCCTGGAGCTGAGAGTTGGCAACACGCGACAGAAAAGTCCTGCAGAAAGTGCTCCCCTAGAGCCTTAGACAGAGCCAAGCTGCTGCCGCTTGTGAGGGCACTGTGCAGGGTCTGCTGCCCAACTGAGCTGACTTTCCATGTCAGGTAGTCTTGTGAGAGAAGCAGCTCCAAAGAACATTGCAAATAATTCAGTCCATGCCTGACTGGCTTCATTGCTTGTGGGACAGTGGTGGTGATCATCAAGGTGGAAGGGTGTGGTTGGGCAGAACTTCTCATCTCTTGGCAGCTGTGAGGGAGGGAGAGGGGATAGAGGGAGAACGGAGGGAAGAACAAAGTGGAAAAGAAGGTGGGAAGGATAGGCAGATATTGTGGTTAAAAGAAGATGGGGGGCAAGACAAGGCAAGACACCTTTCAAAAGCATGCCCTAGTGACCTTTAACTTCTATCACGGCAACATTTAAGTCTCCACAACCTTCCAGCAACACTCTCGTCATTTTGCGACCTCGTCAATGGCTCAATTAACTTATCAATCAGTTAAAGCATCATGATTCAACCACCCCAGAAAACCCTACTAGCTGGCAACCAAGGCTTTAACACACAACTATTTCAGAGGACACTTGCCCTAGTAGAACAGGTTGGACTTGAACTCATGGAACTCCTCCTACTTCAGACTCCCAAGTGGTGGGATTACAGGTGTGAATCACTGTTGAGGGAGGTTTCTGTCCTGCCCAATCCTGCAGCCATTCAGTCCCAAAGAAACACACAGAGGTCTACATTAATTATAAATGGGTTGACCTATTAGCTCAGGCTTCTTATTAACTCTTATAACTTATGTTAGCCCATAATTCCTGTCTGTGTTAGTTACATGGCTTGGTATCCTTTATCAGAAAGGCAGTCTCATCTTGCCTCCTCTGTGTCTGGGTGATGGCTGCAGACTGACCCTTTCCTGTTCCCAGAATTTTCCTGTTCTTGCTGCCCTGTCTATACTTCCTGCCTGGTCGCCCTGCCTATACTTCTCTCCTGGTTCACTATTGGCCAATCAGTGTTTTATTAAAGCAATACAACTGACAAATCTTTGTAGGGTACAAGACCATGGTCTCACAGCAAGTCACCACACTGTGAGGATGCTTCTATGGTTCATCCCTGTTGCTCTGTTTCTTTCTTCCATCTTTTCTGTGGATGGAGATTCCCACATTGCACAAGCACAACACAGTTCACTTCTCTGTTCCCATTTGGATGGGCACTGGGGTTGGTATTCTATTTTCATAAAACAAGAAAAAGCACCTCTGTGGACAGTTTGATATATGTGCACATGTGCAGATTCTCTGAAGAGGAATTGCCTCATCTTCAGGAGTAGAAATACTAGCTTTATGGGGGAAGTACTAAGCTATGTTCCAGTGTTCTTGGAGCAAAACTTGCTGTTTTCATTTGGGATAAGGATGCCTATCTCATGGGGCTGGTACAGAGGAGCAGCTTGAGATGCAGTCTGGGGCCAACTGCAGCCTTTCTATCAGGGTTAGAGTCCCCTTGAACCTTCTGTGATGCATGTTGCTGTCTCTGCTGCTACCCTGCGACTCTGCTAGAACTTTTACCTGTGACTTGGGCTTCAGGGTTTTAACCACCATTGGCCTTTTCTTTCCACACAGCGTCTTTGTGTTGTCTCACAACCTTTTTCTCTCTAAGAAAAAGTCTAAGTCCCAGTCAAAGCAAAGCCATGCTGTCCACCTCCAACAGTAAATGATATCCAGTTTTATTGGGGGCCTGTGAGTACTCAGAATAGGATTTAGTGGTCTGAAATTCTGTTTCCAGGCACAGCCTGGTCAATTCTTTGTGAATCAGAGCATAGACCGCACAGACCCTTTAGTCAGAATCTCCCAAACACACCTTCCAAGTACTTTTAGGCCCACAATAGGCAGTAGTTAGTCCTACCAGGTGGTACTGAATGTCTAAAGCATTATCAGTTCCCTTCTTGATGGAGAAATGGGAGGAGGAGGATGGAGGCAGAGGAAGGACCAGTGTGGAAGGTGGGTCAGGAATGCTTCTGGGTACAGTGAGCTCTGGGATGTGTTCTGAGTTATCGAGGGCATGGCCAGCAGAGTCAGAATCTAAAGCTAGGACAAGGAATTGGGGAAAGCTATGTGTTGGTAATGTTCTTTTTATGATATAGGGACACCTGTCTTCTGTGAGCTCATTAAATGACTTTGAAACTATTTTTCTAGGGGGGTGAGGCTATAAACAAGTGTCCTTAATACATTTTGTAGTCCTTATCAGGCATTACTAGGTAGACATCTAGCTGCATAGACTATATTGCTTGACTAGGATCTTTTGGTTTGGAGTATGACTCATACTTAGCTCACTAACGGGGTCTTGCACTCTAGCCTTATGGCCAGAAACCCAATAGGAGGTGAGCAGATGAATGGCCAGTGAGTCTGCCTTTTTCTCTCTCACCCAAAGGGCTACTCAGAAACGTAAGAAAAATAACTGACTTAGTTTCCTAAAGGCGAGAACTTTTTTTTTCTTTAATTTTATTCTTAAATTTCATTTTACATTCTCTCCATAGTTCCTTCCCCTCCTGCCCCCTGCCTCTCCCTCCAGCTATCCCCCCATCAACTCCTCCCAACAGATAAGGGTTCCCATGGGTAGTCAACAAAGTCTGGCACATTAAGTTGGGGCAGGGCCAAGCCCCTCACTCCCTTGTTAAGACTGAGCATGGCATCCTATAGGGAATGGGCTCTAATAAGCTAGCTCATGCACCAGGGGTAAATCCTGGTCCTACTGCCAGGTATGTCACAGGTAGTCCAACCTTCACCACCGTCTCCCACACATGGAGAGCCTAGTTTAGTCCCTAGGCTTCACAGCTGTCAGTCTAGAGCTCATGTTTCCACGAGCTTGATTCAGCTGTCTCTGAGGTCTCTCCATCATGATCTTGACCTCCCTTGCTCATATATTCCCTTCTCCCTCTCTTTAAGAAACCCTGATCCTGAGATTTCCTTAGAATTTCACTGGAGACCTAGCTGTCCAACACTGTAAGTACACCACAGTGTCTCTTTTTTCCCCCACAGTGTCTCTTTTTTCCCCCACAGTGTCTCTTTAGGAGGAAAAATTCAGTTTTTCGATGAGTTAAATACTCCCCGCTCATCCCTATCTTTGCAGCTGATAGGTAGACACCCAGGAGAACATTCAAGCATAGTTCTGTACAGCTTGTCACCAAAGACATTCATCACTTGTGAATGAGATGCCATACTTTCTGGTTCAAGAAAATTTCGAGCCAGGCCTGGTTGTGCGGTTCTGTAATCCCAGCTAGCTACTTGGGGACACTGAAGCAGGAGAACCATAGGTTCAAGGCTAGCCTCTTCTTTGTAGTGAGTTTGAGTCTAGCCTGGGCATAGTGAGAGCCTGTTTCAAAGTAAAAAGAAAAAAGCAGGGTATAGATGTAGCTTAGTGGTAAGTCCCTTGCCTACTGTGTACTATAATTTGAGTTCAATCCTTAGCATTGCAAAAATAAACAAAAAAAATCAAAATGGAAAACAAAATACCAAAGCAAAAAAATTTCTGGACACTGACATCAGGATGGTGGTGACTCAAATATTCCTACACTGGAGCCCAGATCCTCATGTCCAGACTCTGAGAAGATGCTGGATGATGTGTGAGTTCATCTGGCATTTGGCTCTAAGCTGACACTTGGGTTCACTCGAGTGTCTCCCTGCAGGTCCTTACCAGTCACCTCAGAGAGGAGATGGTAGGACTCCAGCCAGAATTTCATGTGTAGCTCTCATTCCAGACAAGCCAACAAGGAGGACGAGGACCCCAGGGGAAGCTCCTCACTTCTCCATGGGCAGTTCATCTCAAGCGAAACTCCTCACCTCTGCACACTCAATCTGGAAGACAAACAAAATCTCATGGGAGCTTTGAATGGACCATACAAAAGTTGTCCAGGATGTGTATACTGGAACTCCACTTACCCACCTGCTGTCCACTTTCCCAGTCACAGAAACCTCAACGGTGTCTTTAGGAACCTGACATGTTCCATGGGATACAGTTTAGGAACTATTGAACTAATAAATAAACATCTAAAGTCTTGTTTGTTTGTTTGGTTTTGATTATCTTTAAAGTTATTTCAACAAAGCAGGGTTTGGAGATATAGAGTGTTATGGGTAAAGTATATATGTTCCCCAAATTATTATCTTAAAGAATGCAACCTAGTTGGAGATACGATCTTTAAAAACACTATCTCAAATATTACATCCTTTCTGCAGTCTTCCCTTCCTCTCCTCCTCCCAGTTCCCTCTCTCTCTCCCTTCTTTCCCAGATCCACTCTTCCACTTCCCTTCAGAAAAGTGCAGGTCTCCCAGAGATAGCAACCAAACACGACATAACAAGTTACACTAAGACGGGGCACAGACCCTCATGTCAAAGTTGAACAAAGCAACCCAGGAGGAGGAAAAGAATCCCAAGAGCAGGCAAAAAAAAAACAACAAACCAGAGACATCTCCATGACCCCCAGTTAGGAGTCCCACAACAACAGCAAGCTAACAACCTTAGCATATATGCTGAGGACCTAGCTCAGATGCATACAGGCTCCATGATTGTCACTTCAGTCTCTCTGAACTCCTGTGAGCTCTGATTAGTTGATGTTTTGTTCTGAGTTCCTATGGTGTCCTCAACCCCTCTGTTTTCTAAGTTATTTCTCCCCATCTTGCAAGGTGTTCTTTGAGCTCTCTTTAATGTTTGACGATGGGTTTCCGGTTCTGCTCTCATCAGTTGCTGGATGAAGCCTCTCTGATAATGACTGGGGTAGGCAGTGATTTATGAGTATAACAAAATATAATTAGGAATCATTTCATTGACATTTATTTATTTATGTGTTTGTTTTGGACAGTCATGTTTTGTTCTATCCTAGGACTCTGGGTTATACAGCCTCTGGTTTTTGGCCATCCAGGCAGTGGCAGGCATATGCTCCTTCTCAGGGCATGGGTCTCAAACTTGGCCAGTCATTGGCTGACCACTCTTACAATCTCTGCGCCACCCTTAACCCAGCACATCTTGTAGGCAGGACAAATTGAAGGTTGAAGATTTTGTGACTGTTCTGGTGTCTCAGTCTCACTGCTGGAAGCCTTGCCTGGTTATTGGAAATGGCCACTTTAGGCTCCGCATCTCTCTTTTTTAGGGAGTTATCTTTGTAGATTCCGGGGGATTTCTAATGCATTAGATTTCCACATCATCGCTCAAATGCCCCCCAATTCCAGTCACCTCTCTCAGTACTGTCTCCCTCCACTCCTCCTTATCCTTCCTGCACCCATCTCCACCTGACCCATCTCACCCACAAAATCATTCTTTTCCTTCCCAAGGAACTTCCCTGCTCCAGCCTTCCTTCTTATTAGCTCTCTGAGTCTATTGATTATGGCATACTTACTTGACAGCTAATATCCCCCTATAAGTGAGTATATACCTCATTTGTCTTTCTGGGTGTGGGGTACCTGACTCAGGATTTTTTTCTAGCTCCATCCATTTGCCTGAAAATTTCATAATGTCATTGTTTTTAACAGCTGAGCAATACTTCACTGTACAAATGTACCATATTTTCCTTATCTATTTTTCATTTGAGGGTCACCTACATTTGTAGGTTCTATTATGAATAAAGTTGTTATGAACATAGTTGAACAAGTGTCCTTGTGGTATGATTGAGCATCCTTTGAGTATATGTCCAAGAGAAGTATAGGTAGGTCTTCAGGTAGATTGAGTCCCAATATTCTGAGACACCATCATATTGATTTGCATAGTGACTGTTCAAGTTTACACTCCCATCAGCAATAAAGGACTATTGCCTTTGTTCCACATCCTCTCCAACGTAAGTTATCACTTGTGTTTCTGGTCTTAGACATTCTGACAGGTGTCAGGTGGAATCTCATAGTCGTTTTGATTTGATTTCCCTAATGGCTAAGGATGTTGAACACTTCTCTTTTTTTGTTTTTTGGTTTTTTTTTGTTTATATGGTGGATTACATTGGTTGATACTCATTGAATCTCTGGGATGAAGACTATTTGGTCATAGTAAATGATATTTTTGGTATGTTCTTGGATTTTGTTTGCAAATATTTTATTGAGTATTTTTGCATCTATGTTCATGAGTGAAATTGGCCTGTAATTCTCATTCATTGTTCAATCTTTATGTGTTTTGGGTATCAGGGTGATTGTGACCTCATAAAATGAATTTGTCAATATATCTTTTGGATTTGACAATATTCATTCTGTTTCTATTTTGTGAGAATAATTTAAATAGTATTAGTTTTAGCTCTTCTTTGAAAGTCTGATAAAATTTTGCAATGAAACTTGATGTGGGATTCCCCTTGGTATGCTGTGAATACCATTGTTTAATAAAAGACTGTCTTGGGTCTGTGCAGGACAGAATAAAGGTAGGTGGGGAAAACTAAACTGAATGCTGGGAGAAAGAAGGTGGAGTCAAAGAGATACCATGTACCTCCGGGAATAGATGTGCCAGAACCTTGCCTTGCTAGCATGAGGTCTCCTCATTTTCTTTTATGTCGGCAGTCAGTACTATGAACTTTAGTCTTAGCACTGTTTTCATTGTGTTCCATAATTTTGGGTAAGTTGTGCATTCATTTTCATTGAGTTTTAGGATGTCTTTATATTTTTTTATTCATGTCTTGATCTAGTAGTCATTCAAGAGAGAGTTGTTCAATTTCTATGAGTTTGTAGGCTTTCTATTGTTTCTGTTTTGTTAAAATCCAGTGAAACATCTGAGGCTTGTTGGGGTAGGAACCCAGGCCTCCCCTCTTGCTGCTCAAGTTGCAATCATCATAATAATAGTCAGCGGTAGGAGTGCTGTGTGAAACCAGCAATTTTCACTTTACAGGTATTTGGAAAGAATCACAGTTTTTCACCTTTGGAAACTGCCATGTGGTTTCATGAAAAATTCAAAGTGGAAAGGAATGTAGGTGAACATGTTCAATTATTCATTAGCTTGATTTTGGCAGAGGTAGCTATTCTTTAGTCTCGGTCCACGGTAAGGGACTTTACCATGGTGAGGGACCGCAAAGGATGAAGAGGGTTATGGAAGGTAAATAGGGATGGGAGAGTCATGGATACCCAACCAGGAGAATCTCTTCAGGTGGGTGGGAATGGATGGCACCAAATTCGAGACATATTATTGTTCTCTTTGTTTGAATGAAGGCTCAATATGACCATTACCTAGTTTATAAAGATTACCTCACACCTCTACCAGAGACTAATGGGTCATGAACATCTGGTCAAGGATGTCCAAGGTCAACTTCTTGGACTTTTTAAAAGATGGACTCATTTACTCAACCACTTGCCAAATGTCTCCTTGGCATTGCGGGTGTGGTTACCATCGATACTACAAAGGTGTCGGGGGGTGGGCACTGGGGAGTTTATCACATTAAAGGGCAAAGCTTACAAGGGAAGCAGAAGATGTTACATCTTTGTACTTGAGTAACTAGCGGTGTGATAGAAGAGAATTCCTACTGTGGAATCATCTAGAAAACTTGTAGAACAGGAAAGAAAAAGATGCAGGGCCAAGCACATAAAGGCCTGGCTCACAAAAGCAATGTCAGCAACAACAATGATACAACTTAATATAAAATTGATGCATTCTATGGTTGGCCTTATGACTCAAGAAGCTTACAAGTGTAATTCTTTTCAGAAACCATGAGAAAGAAATAGTTATAAATGTAACTGGAAGCAGCAACAACAATAAAGATCTTAGCACTAAAGTCTTTCCTATGGGCATAGTTATGATTGCCCCAAGCTGGGTGCCAACCTGCCCAATATCAGTAAATAATGGTGTAGCTGTGGGGTCAGAAGATTAAGGCCTTTGGGTAAAATCCACCATATTTTATCAATAGAATTTTATTGGGACACAGCCCATATTAGCAGTCTGTTGTTCAAGCATTATTGTGGCAGGGTTGGGTCACGGAAATAAGGAATCATAATTCCCAGATGAAAAAGTGACTACCAGGCCATTAAATAAAATGTTTTCTAGTCAGGTGGTGGTGGTGCACACCTTTAATCCCAGTACTTGGGAGGAAGAGTCAGGTGGATCTCTGAGTTTGAGGTCAGCCTGATCTACAGAGCAAGTTCCAGGATAGACTTCAAAGCCACACCCAAAAAACCCCTGTCTTAAAGAAGAACAACAAAAACAAACAAGCAAAAAAGTTTTCTGATCACTGCTAAAGTCATATAAAAATACTAGACAAGCATAAAAAATAACACTCAAATGCTAGATGTGGTAGCACAGGCTGTAATCCCAACACTACAGAAGTTGAGGCTGACCTAGGTTACATAGCAATGCTGTATCCCAAAACACAAGCACAAACAATATAACTAGACAAACTACATATCAAAGGATGATATAAAAAACAGGCTGTTTTTAATAATTTGAAAAACACAGCTCCATTCTACAATTGCATGCTATTTTATAATACAGTTCAATGTCTTTAATATTTATTTGTGGTTATGTGTTATATAGTGCCAGGTTCCGTTGAGACAATCAAACATTTGTATGATCTATATTTACCAATTCCTTCCCTGAAACAATCTCACGTCTGAGGTGGGACAATGGTCTTGTACTTTGTAAAGATTTATCACTTGTATTGGTTTAATCAAATGCTGCCAGTAGCCAGGCAGGAAGTATAGGCAGGACGACCAGAACAGGAGAATTCTGGGAAGAAAAAAACTCAGTCTGCAGTTGTCACCCAAACGCAGAGGAAGCAAGATGAGAATGCCCCACTGATAAGAGATAACAAGCTATGTGGCTAACACAGACAAGAATTATGGGTTAATGTAAGATATAAGAGTTAATAAGAAGCCTGATCTAATAGGTCATCCAGTTTATAATTAATGTAAGCCCCTGTGTGTTTTTTTGAGACTGAACAGCTGTGGGACCAGAATGAAGTGTCCTTCTTTGTCTCTTATGATTAGGTTTAGTTGGAAGTCTATCTTGTCAGATATTGGGATGGCAACATCTGCTTGCTTCTTGATTCCATTTGCTGGGGATACTTTTTTTTTTCTGTGTGTGTTGCCTGGTCTTCTGTCAATTTGACATAAACTAGAGTTATCTGAAAGGAGGGACCCTCAACTGAGAAGATGCCTTCATAAGATTCAGCTGTGAGGCATTTTCTTAATTAGTGATTGATTGAGGAGGAACTAATTCATTGTGTGTGGCATCCCTGGGGTAGTGGCCCTGGGTTCTACAAGAAAGCAGGCTGAGAAAGGCATGAGGATCAAGCCAATAAGAAACTCCCCTCCATAGTCTCTGCATCAGTTCCTGCCTCCAGGTTCCTGCCCTCTTTGAGTTCCTGCCCTGACTTCTTTCAGTGATGAACAGGAACATGGAAGTGTAAACCAAACCAACTTTTTCCTCCCCAACCTGATTTTTGGCCATAGTGCTTCATTACAGCAATAGAAAGCCTGATTAAGGCACAATCCTTTTACTTTGAGATAGTAGCTATCTCTAAAGCTAAGATGAATTTCTTATAGACAACAGATAGGTGGGTTTTAATTTTTAATCAATTCAACTAGCCTGTGTCTTTTGATGGGAGAGCTGAAGCCATTAATATCTAGAGTTATTATTGAGAGGCATATGTTAGATGACAGTCATTTGGATGTTTTCTTGCTGGTTTGTGTTTAGTTGTATGTCTTTCTCGTTAAGTTGTAGCTTCATTTGTTTTATTTCTAGAGTCTCTCATCTGTTTTTATTCCTCTACTAAGTTCTGATTATTGCCTCTAGTATTATGCTTAGTGTTTCTTTTGTTGTTGTTGTTGTAATTAATTTTTAAAGGATATTTGGATCATGGAGTCACCTGGGTTATTTCCTGCATTGAGGGCAGGAAGAAAAGGGGTGACAAAGAGCTCAGCCTACAAATGAGCTGAGAACATTCTTGTGAGATCCAGCTTGCAAGTCCTGTTATATTTCATTTCCAGATCACAGGCTTTGTGGGAAATGGGGTTTCTCTAGCAATGCACATTGTGTCAGCATTGATTCCATAAAGAAGCAGGGGAGGATGCCCATCATGAGAGTCTTGCTAATTTGTCTGTATTCTTCTTTGAGATTTTTAAAGAATGCATTATAGAATGTGTCAGCATACAGGAGGTGAAGATGGGGTGATGCAGAGATGGGAGAGAAGCAAAGAACTTGATTACAGGGCACTACCTTCCTTCACTCCTTGTTACCCATGATCGCCTCGGACCTCTGGGATGTAGGAAAGGACTCAGGACACTGCCCAACTAAGGCATCCAGGACACTCAGTTGGATCTGTATCACATGCACCAGAACTCACTAGAAGTTCATTCTAATAACTATACCCTGGTTCACACAGTAAGTAGAGTTGTGCCCTCATGTAGGGGCTTCTGTGACTTGTAACTCAGGGCCCATAGCCTTCCCCATTGAAGCCAAAGGGGCCACAGATACAGCCTCTCCACCCCCTAAAGGGCCAATGCCTAGGTCTAAGGTACACATGGCTCTTCACTGAGAGTCACAAGTTCATGGCCTCTTCTATCTGCCACACTCACTTCCTCATCTCTATTAGAACTGTCTTCAACATCCTCACAGCAAGGGACCTTGGAGGATCCAAGTAAAGATGACATAGTGGGGAATAAGAATATGAAAATAAAAATATGAAACTCTGTAGTGATATTTAACTTGTATTTTAATAAATAAAAATTGACTGAAGTTCAGAGAGTAAGACAATCATACTGGTCAGTCTTACTGAGCAGGCAGTGGTGACACACACCTGTAATTTCAGTAGCCAGACTAGTTGTCATAGAAACAGGGTAGTAATGGTGCATGCCTTTAATCCTAGTACGAGAGAGGAATATAAGACCAGAAAAGACAGCTCTTACACAGTCTCATTCTGAGATTCCTGGAGGCAGTATCACCACTTCGGACTGAGGTAGAGGTAAGAGCCAGTGACTGACTGTTTTGCTTTTCTGACCTTCAAGTTGAACCCCAATTTCTGTCTCTGGGTTTTTATTAATCACACTACAAACTTTAAGCAGGGGCTTGGAATGAAGAAACTCCATGAGATCTGTTAGTGGAAACTTCTGAGTATGAATCAACTCCAGTCAGTATGACACACAAAATCTTTCGCTACCCCGTTCCAGCTACCTGCTGTAGGAGGCCTTCTGCACTGGGGTGAGAGCGCAGCTATGTGATCTATTCTTGAGAGCAGGTGCACAGGTTGTCAGAGTGGCTGCTGGGTGGGGAAAGAGACCAGGATTGCCAGTGTTCTAGAGAGCTGAGAAGCTGCCTCTAGCCATTTCTAACAGGGTAATTTCTGTTCCCATCAGTCAGAGGGGAAACTGGATAAAGAGCAGAGGTGGAGACACTGCCATTGGTAGACACTAAATAAGAGCTCCTCCATTCCTCCCACTTCCCTTTTCATAGAGGGCACAGATCATCACCACTTGACAGACCTGGACCTGGACTCTTTCTGCATGTATGTGCAGGTGCACACTCACCTGTGTGTGCATGTGTGGAGAACAAGACAGCCTCAGGTATCATTCCTCAGGTATCATTTACCTTGTTTTTGATACAGGGTCCCTCACTGACTTGGAGGCCAGTGTACCCCAAGCAGGTGCAGCTGACTGGCCAGGAACCCTCACATGTCTTCTGGTCTCCATGTCCCCAGAGCTGGGATTGTAAGTGCATACAACACTGTAACTGACCTTTTCATCTGGAATTTGAAGACTGAACTCAAGTTCCTGTGCTTGTGTGGAATGCACTTTGCCAACTGAACCATTTCCCCAGCCTTTGGGTCTGAAATCTCTTCTGGCTTCTCTGTCTGTCTTCTAGACTCTACCCTCAGGAGGGACGGGGCTTTCCATTCTGTGTGACATTGAAGGACCACCCAGAGCTTGTTCTTTTTGTGTGAGACTGTCACCAGAGACTTGGCCTCCAGGCTGCTGGTGGCAGGGAAGTCAGGCTCCTTCCACCGTGAATGAAAGCTTCTGATCTCTTCCAATTGGCAGAGCCTCTCACTCAAGCAGAAAATGCGACATGATATCAAAGGCGCATGGGGATCAGAGGTATTAGGAGGCCTTTATTGGCCTGTCAGATCTCATCTCCAGGGCGGAACTTCCTTTACCTGATCTCTGGAGTAATGTTCTTACCATTCCGTTCACCGGCCCTGACTCCTCTCTTGGATACAATGACAATTCCTGCTGTGAGAAGGACTTGGAGGCCAGGCACCCCTCTAGGGCAGCCAGATATGGAGGACCACTAAGAGCTGTGTCTACCTGGACTCAATGTCACTACCCAAGGCAAACTCTGTTCTCAAACTTTGATACAAGGAGTGCATCTTCCCTCTATGGAGTGGTCTGTCCCCTTCAACCCACCTGTTTCTAGGCACATAATTCAGTATGCCCCTTAGAGATTCACATGAAGACAAGAACGAGTCTTGGTCTGTAGCTCGTCCACTGGGTATCAGCAGCTCCCTCCTCCCCTCAGGCCATGTTTCTCTGTAAACACATCTTTGGTTAGCTGTTTTCATCATATCTGGACATCAAATCTCAGTCTGTGCTGTTCATCTTTCTAACTTCATCCATTCTTTAGGTGTGCAGTGATGTTTCATGTGGTCAGAGATACAAGTTAATAACTATGTTCTACTGGTGCATTTGGCCTGTTTTTTTTTTTTACCCAAGTAGCTGCTACTCCATGACCCTGGGTAGCCATAGAGTAGCCATAAGAAGTCTGCTTGTGGGACACCCATGTTTGGATACCCACGTGTGTCTAGTAATGGGTAGCTGCTATGATTTTTGTAGTCCTCTGTCCTTTGAAGTCCTTATCCCAGCCTATTGCTTTGTTGTTCTGGTGCTGACATTTCCCCCTCCCCCCATGACTTCCAAGGGCTGTTAATTGTGGTCACAAGGAGTATTTTGAAGCCTCATTTCTGCAGGCCAACAAGGAAGCTCTGTGAGCTATGCATGCAAGCTCTAGGAATACTACTTGACATGGGATGGTGCTAAATTGCCAGACTGAGACTATGGGATATCAGTGAGGTGTCTGCATTGTAGGGTTAAGGAGACATTGCCTCTAAAATGCCAGTTATACCCTTGAATGGCATTGAGAAAAGGCTTCTCTTATCATTTCAGGTTTTGGTATCTGAGTCCCACACAAGTATCCCTTCTCAGCCTTGCCATACACCCTATGACTCCCATTCTATGTTGACTTTCCTGGCCAGTGCTGGCCAAAGTCTGAACCTCAAGGGTATTTGAAAAGTAATCTGTTGAACTTTTGACACAAATCTATTCAAAGCGAAATAGAGAGGAAAATATAAAGCTGGGTATGGTAATGCATACCTGTAAGTGATCCAGTGCTTGGGAGGTTGAAGCAGGAGGAGTGTCATGGTCAGAGGCTGTATGGGCTAAAAGGAATAGCTAGCAAGGACTAGAGGGAGATCCTGTCTCAAAACCAGACGAGACCAAACCAAACCAAACCAAACTAGCAAGACCCTCATTCTACATGATGGATGATTCCAGACACTTAGGTGACTGTTACAATACATGTCCGAGGTTTTGATGGGAAATGCACTTCTTTCTGGGGGGGGGATGTCAGAGTTTTGAAAGCTTCTGTCAGTTTAGCATCATCAACAGTACTAATAATGACACCCCATTTCCTCTCTACTTCCTTTATTTAATAACTTCTTCCAGACCCCTTCACTGGATCCTGCCTGAGCACCCTAGACTACCTCTTACTAGATGGATGGCCTACTCCAAGTGATATACTTGCTCAGTGCCTCAGTTTCCCCATTTGTAAAGCAAAGATGGTACTACTTAGATGCTTGGATTGATGTAGACATTTAAGATCAATCTCAATGAGGAGTCCGCGGCCCAGTTCTGTTGAGTTCTTGGGAAGTTCTGAGTGATTTTATTCATAGCTCGTGCCCTGGCACTGCGGCTATTGCTTTGCCTTCGAATGGAATGTTTTCCTGTCTTGAGTATAGCCTTCCTCTGTGGCTAATGAGTTCTGTGCCTGGTGACTGCCTCAGGAGCTTCCAGACCCAAGCCCTGCACTTCAGCTTCTGTCTTTGAGTGTCTTCCACCCATGACAATGTCTGCCTGGGCATCTGTCTCTCCAGCAGTGCCTGCTGACATTTGTCCATCATCCTTAGGAATGCCATGTCTCCTGATAAAAGCCACTACTCAGGGCTGTTGGGCTGTGAACCTTGAGTGGCAAGGATCTCTAGGCACCTCTGGGGTTGAGAGTGAGGAAAGAACACAGGCATTTGTAGAGCAGCTTCTCTGTCCCTGTCACTTGGCTATTTTTTGTTGCACAGCTGGCTCAGGGTTTCTGTACAGATGCACAGATGTACAGATGTAACAAGCAAAAGGCAGTGCGGGAATGGGAGGTGCAAGGCTGCACATTTCACAGGATACAAACTCCCCACAGCAGGGCAGAGATGAGGTAATCGTCCACAGACGTGGGGATTTCTAACTGTGGTGCTCTGTCCTGTGGGCCCCTTTTCCATGATAGGGCCTGTCTGTGAGTGTTACAATCCCTACAGCTCATTTCCACAGGGGGGTGATTGGTGCACATGTGGTCATGTGCAAACATAAACACATACATGCTGTATGCACACACTCCACACACTGCACAGATACAGGCAAACACATTCTGCACACACACACCATATATGCACAAACTGCACACACGCAAGTTGTACACGTGCACACACATACACATACATACACACAGTGTATGCACACACTGCACAAATATGTGTGATGAGGAAGCACACAGAACCATGTATGTACATCGATTAATGCCAAATATTCTCAGAGAAACAATATAGTCCATACTAAGAAATAAGGTTGTTTCATAGATGTGTCCCGCTCTTCAAATGCAAGCTCTTTTGGAAGGAGCCTTTAGAGCACCAGAAAGGGTGGCTCTGGTTTATCTCTTCTTCTCTTTGGTCAGTCTGGCTGTCCTCTGCAATCGGCATATGTAAGGATTCCACTCCATCTCTGAGATGTGGAGATGCAGACATCTACAGCTTCACAGAGGATAGCTAGAAGCTTTAAAATGAACTCTCATCTTCATGAGGATCAAGATGAACATTCATTATGTCTGTCTTCAGGACGACTCACGCTCTGAGCAAGGGCAATCCAGGAAGGAACGGGGGACAATCAAGATCTACGGCCTTCAGTTTAGGCAAAGCCACCGAACACTTGCTTCAATTACACAACCGTTAAACCTGTGTTGAATAAACGAGTCAATGAAACTTATTGCTGAGTCTTCGGAATCCTTGCTATGTACTGCAGGAACTTGCACAGGTCCTTTCATCTTCGTGATTTCTGCTTCTTCCATCTGTAAAATGGGTACCAGAATACCACATTCTTTCAATATAAACTTTCCCTAGCCAAAGGACTCCAATATTACAGTGGCCTCAATAAGGTAGGTCTCTTTCCTTCTCATATACCAGAAACAGGAGAGCAGCCAGATTGCTGGGGAAGTTCTACTGAGGAAGTCTTCCCAGCACCCAGAGTCTCTCCTGCCAGAGGCCCTGGCTTTCCTTTGAGGGTGCCTTCATGTGCACAGCCACAACCAAGTCATTGTCACAGTATGGGCTCACCTTTGGAGTTGAGAAATGACCTCTGGGTTGCACACATCACTTGCAGTAACACCTCCTCCATCAGAATGCAGTCATATGACCAGACTAGCTACAAAGGAGGCTGGGAAGTATCAAGTCTCTATGGAAGGAAGGAAACTTTCTCTCAGGTGGACAGCTAGTGTCTTATCATGAGTTGCCTCATGCGGCATTGGTAATAATAGGGATTGTGTGCAAAGTCCAAGATCTGACACACAGTCAGAACTTGAGAAATGGGAGCTATTATTTAACAATTTCAAAGGAATTCTTAGGGTGAATGTTATAATAATATGAATTATTATTATTAGGCTCTTTTGGTGTGGCCAGGGATATGGAAAAAAGAAATGGTCCTAGTCACAAATTTCTGGACAAGATTTGGAAGCAGTGAATAACCGTGAAGGCAGAATTCACACAAAGGATGTGCCATTTTTCTCTGGCACATCTTAACGTAGTGAGTGTCTTGGAGGAGGTGAAGGCTTTCTAGAAGGTCCCTCAGGTGAGGGGTTGCATGTAAGAAAGAACTCTGCAAAAGGAGGAGGCTGTCATGCTGCATGAGAGGTAACAGCTCTGCTCGGTTTCTCGTCTGCCAACAGCTGTGCTTGCCATGTTCTATGCTCAGGAGGGAACAGGCAGGACAGCAGGATATGACGCTGTCATGCACAACCTGAATGAGTCCCACCACCTCCCCTATCTGAGTTTTATCTTGTTCACATACATAATGGAGACACGGACACTTCCCTTGTGGGGTGGCTACAAGCTGAAGCAAGATCATGGGTGTGTTGCAAGTTCTGAACCTCTGCATGTGTGAGGAATTAGGGTAATTAACTAAAAGTGGGGGCATCCATCACTGGCAGTCAGGTGTGTCCCCCACCCCCGCAGGGGCTCCGGTGATGGTGGGTGGGGCCTTTGTACCTGTCGAAGAGAAATGCTTGCCTGTCCCCTCTCCCGGGGAGTGGCCACAGAGCTGTCGGTACTCATCAGTGTGTCCTTTCCGGAAACGGCTTCCTTTGCATCACAGAACTGGCACAGTTCGAACCTCTGCTTCAGGAACTGTTTTCTTTGAGTTTGCTAAATCCTCCTTCACCCAGAGAAGACAGAAGCTCTGCCTGTCCTACCTGAGTATCACCGCGGCTCTCCATAGCTGTCCACACCCCTCAAACTCTCCATGTAACGTTCAGGAAAGGTAATTGGCTTCTCAAGATTAAGGCGAGCAGCCCAGATGAGCCAGTAGTGAACAGTCTGGATGCGTTGTTGGGACAGCGACAGGCTTCGTGGGGCAACACTGAGTGGAATCCCCGGCCTCTGGCCTTGCTTTGGTCATCCCTAAGGGTGGGCTGCAAAAGCTTGTTCTGAAAACTCCTAATCCAGGATATTTTTTTTTTTAAAAAGTAGTCCAGGTCTTTTATTTCTTTTTGTACATTAGACCATGAATTTGTATAGAATGGGCTGCAGCACCTCAGGTTCCTTTCTGTTAGTCCTCACAAAGTGTGCGTCTCTGGGTGGGGGAAGGCTGGTGCTTCAGCGGAACCCCAGGTGACCTTCTCTTTGGTTTCCTTTTCCTTCTGATCATTTTTCCTCACCCACTTCAGGAAGCCATCTCTGCTCTGAGGGTTCTTGACGTGCTCAACCCACACATTAATTCTCTTTGCAAGTATCTTGCCCTGAACTTGCTTGTTTACAATGATGCCCCTGGGTGACATTGTAGACTCTTCCGGTTTAGGCTTGCTAAGACTTATGGGGCCTTCCTTTTGAAACAGTGACCATTCCCTTCATGTCTACAATAGACCTTAATGTAGATTCACATGTACGTGGCCAGAGGAACACCTCCACGTTTCCTAAAAGGTTTAGAGAACATATAGCGAGTGCCCCTCCTCTCTCCCGTTGTGCTTGTCACTTTGGTGACTTACTGAAGGATGGTTGTGGTCGAAAGACCAAGTCCAGCTTCTTATGTTGACCGTGAGGATGCAAGGACACTTTCAGTGTGCCTTAAGCTGTCTTGGAAGGTGTTTCGGCTATTTTCTCCTTTTTTTCCTGGTAGCTAGAGAGAGTAAAACAAAGTGCAGTCATGACAGCAGCCACTCACTGCCCATCCCCTGCTCGATGCTGGCCCGATCCTGCCTTTAGACTTCATTGTGACTCAAGAAAGAGATGGCATATTTACAGATGTGGAAGCCGAGGCTCTGGGAAGAATCTGGGTTTGCCTGAGACAGGACAAAGAGCGGGAATAGCGGGAGTGGAGGTCTTGGTTGAGTCCCATGCACGTCAGGCTTCCCAGCCAGGAAACTGGACCCAAGAGGGGGGGCAGGAGGCACTTCCTTAGATAACCTCAGTTGATGCCATGTCCATCGGAGAGCCCCTATTTATCGGGATAGGTGGACCTCTGCAGTGTTTCCTACTGAGGGCATCTCCAGAAAGCTGAATGTTTGGTTTGGACAGTTGCTGTTCATATTTCTCTACCCAGCATTAACATGTTAGGTGTAGTATGAGGGCCGGCTTGTTGGGGTTTCTGTCCCTCCTGGTACCCCAACAGCCGGCAAGCAACAAAGAAAATCACACACAGGACTCCATAAGGTTATAAACTGATTGGCCCATTTGGTCAGGCTACTTATTAGTTCTTATGACTTATCTTAACCCATTATTCTGATCTATGTTAGCCACACGGGCTCAGTACCTTTTTCAGCTGTCAGCTTACATGTTGCCTCTTGGTGGTCTGCGCAGGAATGCCTGAGAGAGAGCTTCTGCTTCCAGAATATTCCCAGTCTCTTTGCTCCACCCCTACTTCCTGTCTGGCTTTCCCGCCTATACTGCCTGCCTGGCCAATCAGCGTTTTATTAAAATATATGATTGACAGAATACAGATAATTCTCCTGCACCATTTCCCTCTTTTTTTTTTTTAAACAAAGGAAAATACCCATAGTCCATTTGTTGGGAATGTGGGCGTAGTATTTCAGGCTACTTCCTGCTGGTTGGGGGCGCTGATAATCTTATGGGGACCTAAAGAAAATTTAGAGTTATAATCAAGTCCTGACTGAAGTATCCTGTGAGTCTTGATCATCTCAGGCAGCAGTCTTGAACCTGTTCTGGATGAAGAACTCAGACATCTGGGCCATCTATTCCTGTCGGAGATTTTTCAGGTGGCCTCCCTTGGTCAAAGGTGATTTTTCTTAACTCTGAATAAATCCACAGCCTCTCATTTTCTGTGGAAACAAAAGCAAAATCTCTTCTCCAAAGTAACATACCTTTTGACTTCAGTTTTGAAGCCAAGGTATTTTCAAAATACCTATCTTGGGTTAGTTCAGCAGCATTTATAAACAAAAGTCTTTTAGCAGTTGTTGCTCCTTCCTCAGCAATCAAACAATTTAAAGAGAGCATAATAGCATACAGTATGAAGATTCTCTGTGCATTTTCCATCTTTATGTGGCTTTATTTTAACCTCTATTTCTTTTATTTTTATTTTTAACTTTTGGCTTTTTGAGACAGGTTCTCTGTATATATCTTTGTCCTGGAATAACTCTGTAGACCAGGCTGTCCTTGAACTCACAGAGATTCCTCTGTCTCTGCCTCCCCAGTGCTGGGTAAAGGTGTATGCTACCACACCTTGAAGTCACAGAGATCTGTCTGTCTCTGTCTCCCAGGCATTGGGATTAAAGGCGTGTGCTACCACACCTTGAAGTCACAGAGGTCAATCTCTACCTCTGTCCCTTGAAGTCACAGAGGTCAATATGCCTCTGCCTCCCAGGCATTGGGATTAAAGGTGTGTACCACCACACTCAACTACTCTCTTTCTTTCCTTTTAACTTTAAGAACTTTAACTTTTAGCCTGCATATACACACTGTAAACCATTTAGAGGTTTTCTTCCTCTTTGAATCTCTCTTTACTGTATATTTTTCTTTTTCTGACCATATGAGTCTTTAATTTACTAAGCAATATGGAGAGCTGTGGCTTTGACGGCTAGATCCAGCTCATTCCTTAGCTTTTCAGCCTCAAGGCTGAGGTACCAGCCAGAGCTGTGTTCACTGCCACAACTCTATGGCGTTTCAAGGTCCTTGCCAGCAAGCAAGCTGCAGCATTCTGCTCACAGACCACACTCAGTCGGACTGCCTGCCTGAAAGAGTCAGAGTTTGCTCTGGCAGGACAGCCCAGAAAGCCGGCATTTTAAAACAGCGCAGCTTTTTTCCTGCTACTGCTGAAAACCCGAAAAGCATGCGTTCAGCTTTTCATCAACACCATTTAAGTGCTTCGCAGCAGGACCTCTTAAAAGAGCTGCAAGGTTTTGCAGCTAAAGCTGAGTCAGGAAGCCTCTCTTAGATGAGGGCACTTGCTTGCCTCTAGCAAGCAGAGCAGACCCGAGAAATTGCTGCTACCAAGAAACCATGCATAATGCTGTTATTTTGTTCTAGAATTACTTCCCAAGCTGTCTCAGGCTTTATGTGGATACAGTTGTCCACACGTTGGCTCCATTTGTAGTATGAGGGCCGGCTTGTTGGGGTTTCTGTCCCTCCTGGTACCCCAACAGCCGGCAAGCAACAAAGAAAATCACACACAGGACTCCATAAGGTTATAAACTGATTGGCCCATTTGGTCAGGCTACTTATTAGTTCTTATGACTTATCTTAACCCATTATTCTGATCTATGTTAGCCACACGGGCTCAGTACCTTTTTCATCTGTCAGCTTACATGTTGCCTCTTGGTGGTCTGCGCAGGAATGCCTGAGAGAGAGCTTCTGCTTCCAGAATATTCCCAGTCTCTTTGCTCCACCCCTACTTCCTGTCTGGCTTTCCCGCCTATACTGCCTGCCTGGCCAATCAGCGTTTTATTAAAATATATGATTGACAGAATACAGATAATTCTCCTGCACCAGTTAGGTTCTTCAGAGACCAGAGCCCATAGAATCCACTGACTCTTCCTTCTTCCCTGTGTGGGGACCCCCTAAACATTAAGGCATTCAGAATATGTCGGAGACTGAGGAGATGGTCAGGGGATAAAGTACTTGCTGGGGAAGCATGAGGACTGGAGTTTGGATATTCAGCACCCATGTGATACTGGAAGCCTGCCAGGCAGTGGTGGGGGTGCACGCCTTTAGTTCCAGCACTCGGGAGGCAGAGGCAGGCAGATCTCTGTGAGTTCGAGGCCAGCCTGGTCTACAAAAGCTAGTTCCAAGACAGGCTCCAAAGTTACAGAGAAACCCTGTCTCAAAAAAACCAAATAAAATAAAATAAAGCTGGTAGTGCAAGTCTGTAATTCCCAAACTCCTGTTGTGAGTTGGGAGATAGAGACAAGAGAATACCTACGTGGTGGTATTCTGTAGATTCTGTAGAGGAAGAAGATGAGGATGAGGGTTAACCTCTGAGATCATCCTCTGACCTGCACAGGTGAGCCATGACCTTATCACCTGTACTCACAACACCACACACAGGAACATGAGCACACACATACACACCACACACATATTAAAAAGACAGAAAAAGTATCTTAAATATCTTTTCGAAATCTTAATTGAAATAACAAACAGTACCTAGTACACTGCCAGTTCATAATACATGGAAACAGGCCTTATGCTATTCATCAAAGCATCGCTATAAGTCGATAATAGCTGTACCTATATAATAGGCCATTCACAGAGGAAATACAAAGAGCCAATGAGTGTGCGGGAAGTTAATCACTTTCACTAGTAATCAGAGAAATGCAAATTAGAGCAACAATAAGACATCATTTGCATTCACAAGATAGGCAGAAATTCCAAGCCTGATACTATCTAACGATGGCTAGAGTCGGGGAAATGTATACCTTTGTCTCTTTTCTGTTCATAAGCGTATAAATCCAGGCAGCCGGTTTGCAGGGGAATGTGGGAGTTGCTATCAAAACACAACAGGCACGACTTAGCAGTTTTCCTTGTGGATAATTCTTATAGTATACAAGATGCGACACACACTGAGTCTAAAATAACAAAAACCCGGGACATAGATCATGTGTCAGAACATGCAAGGGGGCTTTATACACACAATGAAATATTTACACAATGGGATAATCTACGGCCATTTAGATGAAGTATCAGAAGGAGAAGCTCACTGTGGGCCATCAGGAAATTCACATTTTAACAAATTTCCAGCTGATGCCAATTGCAAAAGCACCGTAGGCCAAGAGGTCTCTATTGTGTAAAACACACATGACATAGAATTGCACTTATTTATCTGTGTGTTGGGGTGTGCACATGACACATCACTTGTGTGGAGGCCAGAGGACAGCTTGGAGGAATTGGTTCTCTCTTTCCACCTTGTAGGTTGCAGGGATCAAAGTCCATATTTTACCCACTGAGCTATCTTGATGGCCCAACACACAGGCTATGCTGGTTATTCTTGGTTGTTAATTTGACAACATCTGGAATCAACTGAAACTCAAATGGCTGGGTACATCTGTGAGGGATTTTATCTTAGTTAAATCATTTGAAGTAGGAAGACCCACTTCTAGTCCTTATCTTTGAGGTAGGAAGATCCACCTTTAATTTGGGCTACACCTTCTGCTGGAAGCCTATACAAAGGACATGGAAGAAGGAAGCTTGCTCCCTTGCCTGTTGGCCCTCATTGCAAGGCCATTCCTTCCCTGGCATTAGAACCTACTCCAGGATTCCAGTGTACACTGAAGACCAGCTGAGACACCCAACTTCAAGGACTGAACAGCTACTGGATTCTTGGGTCTTCCATTGCTAGACAGCCATTGTTGGACTAGCAAGACCATAGCCTGGAAGCCATTCTCATAAATCCCTGTGCACACGCATGTTTGTGCATGTGTGCACTCACACGTGTGTGTATGTATGTGCATGCATTCTATAAATTCTGTTCCTTTAGAGAGTCCTGATGAATATATAGGCTTTAAAAACTTTTATATGGTTATCTATGCCTGTAAAATAAGGAAACATATCTAAGAGTTTCAGGAGAGAGGCAGTAACCTCTTTCTTTGGGTCATGGAATGGAAATCAGTGCAATAAGGGACGAAAACCAGGGGAGGAGGCAGAAGCTGCAGAGTATGGGTTGGGATCTCATTTTTCTGCTTGTTAGCAGTGGGACATTGTGCAAATTCTTTACTTCTCTGGCTTCAAGAGTCTCCTCTGGAAAACATTGACAATAGTAGGGTTGTCTGGGAAGAATACAAATTAAGACCCAGGAAGGACTTCAGTCAGATGGTGTCCCAAGAAAATACATGCAAATTCATTGGTTTCGTTTGCTTATTTTGTTTTTGTTAGTGAGACAGAACCTCTCACTTTTAACTGGAACTTGTCAGCTTGGTTAGGTGGCTCCCCATGAAATCCCAGAGGACTGCCTGTCTCCGCCTTCCCTGCGCTATGATTGCAAACTCAGGATCCCCCACCCGCTTTTTAAAAACATAGATAGGTTTGTTCTAGGGGTAGAAATCAGGTGTTTGCACTGCAGAGCAAACACTTCACAGACTGAGCTGTCTCTCTGTCCTCAGCCACTTTTATTCACTTCACGGATCATCTCTTTAAAATTGAAGTTTAGAACAAGGCGTTTCACAGTGTCCCCTTGCAGCAGCGATCACGGTGGCTGCACACTGCAGACGCAAGGGCACACCCTGCACACACGAGTGTTTGCATTTCACAGGCGTGTTTACCCTGTAGTCACAAAGGCTCGCTAACACAGCTCTGTTCTTTTTTGAATTAAAAAACTAAAATTTCACATCTGTGTACTGCATATACGTTGTTTCCTTCTTTTAGCCCCTTTTGTATGCCAACCCTCAAACGTACAGCCTCTTTTTTACATTATTATTACTTCAACCACATGCAGCAAAATTCTAATTGGTCTTAATAAAAACTTGGAGTCAGGTATTAGGGAGTGAAAGCTGAAAGATCACAGAAGCAGAGCAGCCGGCCACTAGTTCTCACTGCTATGCAATTCTCAGACAGAATGAGGTGTCCTGTTTCTACAAGTCTCCAGACTGAATGCTGATCTCAGACTGAATCCTGAGCTTCTATTCCTGCCTTATAGTCCTCTTTCTGCTCAATCACTTCCTGTCTCCACCTCCCTAGTGCTGGAATCAAAGGTGTGCACCACCACTGCTTGGCTCTGTTTCTCTTTTAGACTCATTCAGTCTCATCTAGCCCAGGGTGTCCTTGAACTCACAGAGATCTGTTGACCTCTGTCTCCCAAGTGTTGGGATTAAAGGATTAAAGTGTTGTCACCATGGCCTGGTCTCTATGGCTAAATAGTGTGGCTAGTTCCACACTGTGATCCTCAGGCAAACTTTATATGTTAAAGCACAAACAAAATATCACCACAATTACAATCTTTGAAAGGTCCTTTTTTCTCCTTCCCCATAGTTCTCAGACCACAGTAGCTTTGGAGTTTCCCACCCTCAAACCTGCCTGAATGTCTCAACTGATAGCAAGGCCTTCCTTCTGTCTGCACGTTCTCTCAAGTTCTTTAAGGTCTGTACCAATTTAACCTCTAATTTTCACTCTAATGATTCCTGATTTTTGACACACAAACAAAAGCCGTGAGACAAGCCCCTAAAGAAATCCATTTCTCCTCCCTCTGCCAGTATTCCTCAGTAACTTAGTGGCGTAAACCAGAGAGAACCCAGCCCTGGGAGTGTGAGCATGTGGAAGGGGCAGGCCGCTGTCACACCAGATTCATCAAGAAAGCAGTTTAATTAAGCCTGAGTGTCAACAGGCCTGTTTTTAAAGCAAGTCACTGCTACTATAAAAGGTTCATTTTCCCCAGGCACATAATCCTATTTTTACATTGAGCAATTGGCCATGAAACCTTCTTGCATTAAGCAGATATCGAGTATCTCGTGTTCTTAGCAAGACAAGGGTGGTGGTGAAGGGGTACCGAGAAGTCTCCTTTCTTGACCTGTTTTCCAGTTTTCTTCATGTGTGTGTTTGTTTCATATTGATCTTTCTGGATCCTACACTAGACGATTTACTTGTTATCTCGCTCTGTCATGGGCTCTGGCCATGAAGCAATGGTTTACACCTTTTCCCCTCTAGATGAATAAGCTGAGGCTTAGAGAAATCATATAATAAAACATGATGTAATCTCTGGGCTTGTGTGTAAACGGGAACTCCCGTGATTTGGCTCTTTGACTAACATAGTTGTTTTTGGAGACCAGGAATTAGCAAAACTAAGTTTCTTAAAGTCTCAACCTCAGTTTCTCACATGCAGAAATGGCTGTAAATACTGACTGAGGAGACGTTTGTGGAAATTCTTGCCATGGAGTGTTTAGCTCACCACGGGGTACTGTGTAGGTAGGTGTATCGCAAGCCTTACTATATATAAGCTAAGGCAGCAGAAAAATCATGGCTGATTTGTAGATTAGATCTCTTGCTAACTATTGCACACCTTTCTTATTCTTCACTTTGTATTTTAGATGATCTGTTGATGCAAGCACAGCAAAACTAGATTTTACAGATTCTCTTGTGACTAGAAATCTGCTTCTGCTTCTGCCAAGGGACCCACTGTGGGAAGTGGACAGAGCAGGAGCCTTTGGTTGCTAGCAGAGTGACAGGCCCAGCAGAGTGCCGATATCTGTGACCAAAGCTCCCTCCTGTGAAGAGTCTGTCATTCAGTAGCAGAGGTTCTGAGGTGTGGGCTGCAGAGATCTTGGTTTTGATAGCACAGTGCATTTGCCTCTTCCTCTAGAAGAAGGTCCTCTTGGCCATGCTAAATCTTTTAGAGTCCAAGTTCAATTCCCCCAGTCTTCCTGGAAACTCTATGAATGCTATAACCACCCTTAATAAGTCCCTTTACTTACATTGACTAGGTTCTGTTGCTTGAAAATAACATTCACAGAAACATAGCCTCACCCAGAAATATGGAACTGGAAACACCCTTCTTGAGTATTCGAAGCATCTCTGAGTGGGTGGCTGATGCTTTGAACCAATGTGTTTTATACCTAATGCATTTCAGGTTTCTGCATCAAGACAAGGAACAGAGGCATGGCGGGAAGCAGGCACGTTCTGAATTTTCATTTTATGAATTCTCTCAATTATCTGCAGTCACTTTAAGAAGACGGTGCTCGTGTGCCAAAGGGCATTACCTGTGAAGTGACAGGGACATTTAAACTTGGAAATCAGATTATGACCCTAAAAGCAAGTAGCTTTCCATGTCTCTTGACATTAGACTTTTTCTATGGCTGACACTGTTTTAAATAGTGGCTAATGGAAAACCAAAATATAATGTTTGGACAGAA
The DNA here is from genome assembly GCF_982192425.1 of Myodes glareolus. Classification (NCBI taxonomy): domain Eukaryota; kingdom Metazoa; phylum Chordata; class Mammalia; order Rodentia; family Cricetidae; genus Myodes; species Myodes glareolus. The sequence goes on along the minus strand of NC_142032.1, from coordinate 1,909,925 downwards.
TCAACAGGGATTCTGCATGACAAAGAGTTGTGAGGAACCTTACACACAGAGAGATTATGTAGCCTGATACTTCCAGGTCTCAGGTCTGTCACATGCTGAGTGACCCCAAACAAGTTAAAGGTAGTCTCCATATGTCTGTATTAGTTACTTTTCTTTTGCTGTGATATAATGTCTGATTTAAAAAGACAACTTAGGGAAGAAAGGGCTTATTTTGGGTTATAGCTGCAGAAGAAATAAGGTCTATTATGATGGAGAAGGCACATGGCAGCCAGAGTGTAGAAACACGAGGCTGGCTGGGCAGTCAAAAGCAGTGAGGAAAAAGGAGGAATAAGAAGTAGAACAGGCTATAAAACCTTAAAGCATACCCCCAGGGATATACTTCCTCCAGCCCTATTCCCAAAGATTTCCACACCCTTCCCAAGCAACACTGTCATTTGCAGACCAAGTGTTCAAATATATGACATTATGAGGGACACTTCTCATAAAAATTGTAACAGTGATTATGTGATGATTTATAACAGGTTATGTAAGGAGAATCAAATGAAATCTGTCTATGTCCATAGACCACAGATCCCTCTTATTTTCTTCTTATCTATTTTAGTCCACAGAGAAGTCTTACCCAACCAGCGGCTACAATTCTGAAATACTGTATATGAACTGGATTTTAGGATATCCTGCAGGGTTTGACCTATGCCAAGGAGATTCTCTACCACAATGATAAGGCTTTTCAAAAATCAAAAGCTCCTTTTGAAATGCAGGTAAACCTTAATGAAATTTCTTAGATATATAAGATGGGGGCACATGGCTTAACCTCAGGCTGAGGAGGAGGCTCAATGGTTTAAGTGTTTGCAGTACAAGAAAACTTGAGTGTAGACCCTCATCAGAACCCACTCAAATGCTATATGGAAGCCATGCTCCAAAGGCAAAGATAGGTATCCCAGAGTATGCTGGCTGGTAAGATGAGCCATGTTAGTGAGCACTGGGTTTGTCTGGGAGGTCCTGCCTCAAAAAGTACAAGGTGGTAAGAGTAATGTAGGAAGAGTTCCAGCATTAACTTCTAGCCTTCATGGGCACACGCACAATCACGCACCTACACACGTGAACATGAGTGCGTGCACACACACAAACACACACATACACACACACATGAAAACGAAGAATCAACCTTTATTACCTGCCAGCATGGTATGTGCCTAGATGTGTGTACTGTGTCTATATGTTATAATTACATGTGTATGTCTTTTAATACCTACATGTGTAAATAACATTTCTCTAGCTGCGTGATACATATACATATCCAAGATAGAAACTCTATCTGTGTGATTAGTATGCAGGAATTTTGGTGACATTGTGATAAACAGGTGACCTTCAGCATCTCGGAGTCTGGAGATGGTCCCCCTTACCATGTCCGCCTCAGTCCTTAAATCTTCAGGTCAACTGCTAATTGGCTGGAACAGGAGGGCACAGAGCAAATAGATTACACATGCTGAGTGGCCCCGACATAAATCTACGACTGAGGCGGTTCCTGGGAGAGGCGCTCAGCTTGGCAACGACTACACTGCATTTCTTCTTTAGATAAACAAAGGAACATTTCCAACATTACCCCTGAAGACTCTAACAGTGCAGGGTAGAGTTTGTCCAGTGAACTCTGAAGGTGCGTGGAGACAGGAGAGTGTAGGGTGACTTGACGTCACAATCAGGTTTCCCAAACTCTCTTCCTTTCAGGTAGGTGTCTTGACACCAGCGCAAATGAGCTCTCAACAGCCAAGTAAGAAGTTTGCCTGTGTTCTCATACTCAAGTTTCCTGAGTTAGCTTAGCTATAAATTAACTAGTCTCCAAAGCACATAAATAAATCAGTTGCCTTGTTTGGCGACGTCTCCGGTAGGGTGCCGGCTGCTCTTCTGAAGGTGGTGGCTGCGCCACTGCCCGGCACTTTTAGATATACTTATCAGTGACATATTGAGAAAAATTGTACCTACAAAAGCAATGTCTTCTTCCATGCAAATCAGGCCCCAATTCCCCACAGATAAGGATCTTTTTGATGGCATGCCTGCAGAATCCCCAGCTCTTAATTCTTTCATTAGTATTCCAGGCAGCTGGTAGCTGAGTAACAGAGAAACGGTCTGAACTGCTGTGTCTGAGCCTAATATTGATTTGTTTAATAGTGTCAGGAAGTCAAAATTCACAAATCTCTTGTCGATTGTTTATGAGGCAGTTAGCAGAGAATTGGTTGCCCTTGCTTAATTAATAACTCATTACTGAAATTTGATTATATGCTTGAATGCTTTAAATGGGTTCTAACACGGTGGCTGCAGAGTGGGGCGGGGGCGAGGTAAGGCGCTCTGAGGACAGCTTCCCTCTGGAGGCTCTGCCACGAGAATGGCCCCACCCGTGCGCCATGCAGACTTCTCCCAATGTCCCTCCCTAGGTCAACCCTCCTGCTGTTGGTAACTGTGTTTTAAAGGTGGTGTAGGCTCACACCAACAAGGGACTTGCTGCATTTGAAGTCTGAGGTGACAAGCATAATACTTGATCAGGAGAGACGGATAAGTCACAGGGTTGTGGATGGATCCAGTCTGGAGGCAGGGACTATGAGCGAGAGGATCAGCAATGGAAGCCCAGGACACTGTCTGTGTTATAAGCATATTGGTGTCCCCTCCCTTCAAAAAAAACCCCACCATGGTGGGTTGTTACCCTGGGCGGACAGAATGTAGGATCAGAACTGAGGTCTGCCTAATGGGAGCTCGAGGCCGGGGCTCTTAGGGAGGCTTTGTTTCCTGTGCCTAGTGCCAAGGACAGATGGAGAGATGAGGGCCCATGTTAAGGCGATGTCTGAGGACAAGGGTGTCTGTGTTGTTTCTACCATTTAAGAGCAGACTTAGAGTTAGCACTAAAGGCCAGGTTCAGGCATGTGTGTCTTTCATGAGTCCCACAGAACTCCTGGGTCATCCTGCTCTCTCATCCGTGTCCTCAGAGTCAATGACAGTCAAGCCTTATGGGCCTGTGCATCTCTGAGGCCCCTCTATTTTCATTTATGTGCAATCAAGTTAAGGAAACAAAAGAGGGGAACATAGTGAGCTCCTTCCATGTACATGGGGCTGAGTGATTGGGGCTGGATATACGACAGAGGGAGACAGCTGTGCCTCCCAGTGGAGCATTGTTACAGTTCAGGCTTGGGCTGAGTTCTTAGTATGGTTGGAAGACACTTATTAATTCCTTCATTCCTTAATCCTTCTGTGGGTTACGTCTATTGGCTGGGCTGTCCAGGTTACGATCAGGCATGGGTTGTATAACAGGTACCCCTTGGTGGCTTCTGTGGCAGGTACAGTGTAGACAAAGTGGGACCTGCTGGGTTGGCCAGCCACCTGACGCCTTCCTGGGGTTCGCCATGAGACGGATTGGTCAGAGGACCTTGCTTTGTTATCTCAGATCATTTTTGTTCTGGCAGAATGGATTACATGCTAGATTCCTGACAGCTGACTCATAGAGAACTTTCTAGAGCAGCACCAAGAGACTCTGAAGGGAACGAAGGGCACTGCTGCCAAGCCAGTCGCCCCCACTGTGGGGGCGCTGTGGGCACCCTCCTCAGGAGTTGTCTGGTTAGGAGCTGAAGAGCACCGTAGGGCCTGGAAAACTTTATAAAGGACCCTAAGGTATGGCTGTGGATTGTAGGAGTAGTGGTCACTGCCCACAGAGGCCAGGGAGCTTCTGAAAGGAGGTTGGACCAGCACGAGGCCTTGAAGGATGGGTTGTATTTCATTGGGTTGGGGCCCAGAGCATTCCAAGCTGGCCCAGGAGCAGGCTGGTCAGAGGTAGGTTTCAGGACCAGCGACCGGCCAGGGTAATATGACCGGCCTGTCTCCTGCTTGTGGTCTTAATTGAACCAGCCAAGCTTTAAAAATGAACAGTTGATCATTTGATTAAGAAGGGCCTTTGACTCTTTCAAGACCCACAGAGACTGATTCTTATCAGTGTGGATTGGAGAGGTTTGTATGGAGGAATGCTGGCTAGACTTGGGAAGGACTGTTTGTGCCGGCCCTGGGGCCAGACTGACCTGTACTTACTTTCTCAGCCTTGGGTCCCTCGGCAGAGTGGGCGTTCGGGGCTTAGGCCAAAACCTGCTACCCCGTGAGGAGCGCTCAAGTCCCCAGCCAGGGCTGGCTCCTACAGGCGAAGGAGCTTCATTATGCCTGCTTTAAAGGTACCACCTGGGCCGCTGCAGCAGGGATTGGAACAGCTTTCATGTGGCTGCCTGCTCCAGCACCAGGAGAGCATGCTCTTGGCCATGGGGCTTATTTGTCAAATTGTTGTAAAGGACTTTCAGTTAAACAGAGGGGGAAAAAATAGAGTTAACTCTTAAAAAAAAAAACACTCTAATTTATTCTGCTTGATTACGCAGCTGGAATGGGAAGGTAGCTGCTGTTTGTGGTTAAATAACTCCTGACGATTTCTTAAAGAAACGATCTTCAAAGCTTTAACGGGTCAGTGGCTCAAGTACAAAGGCAAGATTGATTTCCATCCTCCTACTCTTTGTTCCCAGAGTTTAACACAGACACGTTTGGGTAAATTAGTTTGTCTATGTTATTAATGGAAGAAGTTATTAAACTCCCATAAATATATGCTGGTATCTTGCTTAAAATGCCGCTTGTTTTAAGACAAGGGGGGGAAAAAGTCAGAAGGAAAACACGGAAAAGGTCAGAGGGGTGGATTCATGTTTTCTGTTTTTCTTTTCTGGAGGTGAACTTGGAAAAGGATGAATCTAGGGGTTCCCCAAGTGGTGGTGGTCAGGCCCTGGGTCTCAAGGCTCGTGCCGTGGGAGGCAGGGACGGGGTGGGGTACTGACAACGTTCTTTCCTTGGCAGAGAAGATGACACGGGGCTGTCCAGCTGGAACCCAAGGGCCAGATACTATTGAATGGTAACTGTAAAGTTTTCTATGCTTTTGCAAGGCTTGGGAGACAGCTCAAGGAGTAACATACTCCCAGACGTCACATTGAAGCAAAACGAAACGAAATGAAAACAGTTGAGGGCTGTGGCCTGCGTTTGTAATCCCAGCACTGGTGGGGCAGAGAGAGGAGGATCCCTGGGTCTCACTGGCCAGCCAGCCTAGTGGGATGGTTAAGTACCAGATCAGGGAGAACCTGCCTCAAAAAAACAAGGTGGACAGCATTCTGAGGAAGAATGTCCAAGGTTGACTTTTGGCCTTCACATGCACCCTTATGTACAGATGCAAACACACAAATGGGCCTTTTCAAGATAAGGGAGCCTAAAAGCTGACCCAGCTGGCAGAGGCAGCTTCTCCAAGTCACATTTTGGGCTAGAGTGCAAAGAAGATTTGACCACAGGACCCACCATGGGGGATTGCCCAAGTTTCTGAACCTCAGAGCAACAGGTGTTTACGTAGGTAAATCTCCTGAACCCGTGGGGTTCATGAGCTGCAAGTCATGAAGTTTGGCATTTTTTTCTGAGTTCACAGTGTGATCACGGGAGTTCTGCTCATGAAGACTGGTGAGCCTTTCTCTGCAGGTGGTTAAAGGCAAACGTGAAGTTATTTTTCTGATTGAGCAGAAAAGTAGAACACAGAAAATACTTGGAAATGTAGAAATACAATTGGAAAGAAAAAAATCCAAAGTACAGTTATTTGTCAGTATTTTTACCATTTGACTTTTCTTGGAGCTCAGAACCCTTAGACTCCATGCTCATGTGAAGACATGGACGGACACACACACACACACACACACGGACACATACACACGCAGGATTACTGAGTGGTCAGTATACCTTGTCTATTACACACTGATTCATTCCCCCTAAACATCTTCACCAAGCTCACTCACACCTTCATAAGACACAGAGGCACAGAGAGGTGTGTCATGTCTGGCATTACCATACAGAAAGTGAGACCTGTGAGCTTTGAATCCAGACAGACTTACTGACTCCACCACGGGGGCTGTGTCCCTGCTCATTCTGCATTCTCCCCCTTCATACTTGTGCAGACTAGTCAATACGGGCACAGTATATCATGTATAACTACAACATTGGGGGTCATGGGTGTAGTTTAGTGGTAGACAGCATGCTTAGTGTGTGAAGGGTCCAGTTTCTCCACTTCCTAAAGATTCACAATCTTCCAAAACAACGTCTATAGCCAGGTCACAAAATATTAAACACTCTCTTTCAGAGATCACCTGAAATGCTCACGCAGCCTCTGTGGGTGTTGGGAACCAAACTCTGGTCTCTGCAAGAGCAGTATGGACTCTGTGCTCTTAACAAATGAACCATCTCTCCAGTTCTGGAGCGCCCTTTGAAAAACCTGAAACATAAAACCCTCTAACTTCCTATTTCTTCTGTCCCCTTGACCCCAAATAGTTTCATGCTAAGTGGAGAACTAACTGACTCAACAACATCCAGTTCCTGGGTTCAAATCCAAGTTCACCAACCCCTGTGCTCTGCCTGGATCATCACCCCTAGAAAGCTCTAGGCTGCTGGTTGTATTGAGAGCTGAGCTTCCCTTTGCCCCTCCAACATTCATTCTTTGAAACTACTACTATAAAGCTTCATCCAAATGAAAATGGGCTCCTTTTGTTGGATAGAAGCTGCTTTAAGGCAGTCAGCAGAGCTGGAATTTTGTATATGGAATTACTTTAGCAATGTTTTTGTCTGTCTCTATATTTAATCAGTCTTTAAATGTTTTGATCATTTTGATGCATTAAGAATCTTAGTGTATAAAGCATCAGATTTATCTCACAGAATATTGCCATTCAATAACCATGTCACTGAAATGAACTTTGTTACTAACACGTCAGCCTAATTCTCAGCTGCCATGCACTTGGTTTTCATGTGTGTTTTCAAGGACACGTGTGTATCATCCAGTGTCACCATGCCTCATCTCTCCAGTGGGGCAGGGAACAAAGCCTTCATAGTAGATGTGTGAAGATGAATGAATGAATGAATGAATGAATGAATGCTTGAGGAACTGGAAGGGGGTTGGAAAGGGCCAAGTGTTTGTGAATTTCAGTGATACTCTTTGCAATTCCCTAGTGGGCATCTTTCATTCCTTCACCACCACCAATACTATTACTTCTGCCTCTTCCTATTCCTCCCCATCGCCACCATCACCTCCTCCTCTCCTCCTCCTCTCTTCCTCCTCTCCTCCTTCTTCTCCTCTTTCTCCTCTTTCACTTGTTTTTTTGAGACAGGAATTCTGACTGTCCTGGGACTCACTCTGTAGAGCAGGCTGGCCTCAAACTCAGAGATCCACCTGCCTCTGCCTCCCAAATGCCGAGATGAAAGGCATAGACCACCACTGCCTGGTTTCATCTCTTCACGTCTTCACACCTCCTCATCAGTGAATTCTTTGCAAGCCCAGACCTTTTACTACCTCCCTGTGTCCATTTGAGTCCTGTTGCATACACTGGGGGAATGAGCCTATGCACTGAGGGAATACACAATGTAAGATGCTTGGCAATCCTGGTCCTAGGGACTCATTTGTATACTGGCAAGCCTAAGTGATCACCATGGGCCATCTTGAAGATCTTGGCACTGCACAGCTTAGTCACAATCCAGTTTCCTGCATGTCTCATCGGTCTCCATAGAATGTATTCAGGGTCTGCCTCTCTCACAGCTGCCGACACCAAGGTCTCAAACCTTCTACCACAAGGCCCATTGTGCATCCATGGAGTCAATGGCTCCATTGGGAACACTGGAGATGAGTCTTCTGGGCCTCCCTCAGCCCTGCTGACTGCTGGCCTGTAGGGAAGGAATTGATGCTTTCCTCTGGGCACCTGACTCCATGGGCTGACAATGTGACTGGGCTCATGCAGACCACCGTCTTTCCCAAGTAAGCATCTTCCTCTACCTGCAGTTCGCTGAAGGGGCAGGAAGCTTTGCCCTGTCAACGGGGCAAGGGATACATGGACCATTGAGCACCATCTGCCAGCTTAGCTGCACCAGATTCGGTGTTGGTAGCAGAAGGTAGAAGGCAAGAGACAGAGACTCGAAGAGAGCGTAGAGCCTCTGAGGCACAGCCTGAGAGCTGGGGCTAGGTTGCTTCTGCCATATTTACTGGCCATATTAACTCCTCTCCTTATTTCTCTGACCATATGTCTGGTAGAAACAAGTTAAGGGAGGAAAGATTTATTTGGGTTCATGGTTCAGAGGACACAGTCTGTCATGGCAGGAGAGGCATGTCACTGCAGAGGGCTGTTCGACAGCAGGGGAAATTTTCACCATGGGCTTCTTTCCTGGCAGTGGCGGACTGGAAGCAGAGTGTTCAAGCCAAAAGTGGGTCTGGGCTGCAATCCTCAAAGGCCTGACCCAGTGACCCAGTGACCCCTCTTCTGCCAGCCAGGCCTCCAGCTCCAGAGATTCTTCAACCTCCTGGGGTAGTTTCACCAGCTGGGAACCAGGTGTTCAAAAGCATGAGCCCTTGAGGGACATTTCAGGCTCTGACCACAGCACTACCTGAAGCCACAAGGCCAATCAGAACTCAAAAACATATTCAACAGGAAGATACACTCTGCCTTCTGAGGGGAGGAGCCACAGAGTCCCATTGTGGAGAACTGTGGCTGTGGGCGGAAATGGTAAGTTAGAAGCTGGTGAAGACAGGCGGGGCTGAGCAATTAACAGCTCTTAGGAGAGAGGACTAGATGAGGAAACTACAGCCAGGAGTGAGCTGTGCTGGGGGTTTTGAAGGTATACTTAACTCCCTGACTGCCTTTCGGGAGCAGAATTTGGCCTGGTTGTAGGAATGGTCTACCTCTGATCAGCCAGATGGCTTTGGAAAATCACTGAATACACCTTAGTCTTTATTTTCTAATCTGTATCATGAAATTGCAGTTCATATCTGCTATGGCGTAGATATAAAGTATCTGCCCACAGGCCTACATTTGAAAGTTAGCTATTGGATCATGAGAAACCTGATCTATTCAATGGATTAAGCTATCAAAAGATTCGTGATTGAGAGGTGATGGAAACATGGCGGTGGGGCCTACTGGAACTAGTAAGAGTCTAGGAGCTGGCTCTTGGGGGCTTTGTCATTTTTCCCTTTTCTGTGTAGTGTATGCATGTGTGCACATGTGTATGCAAGAGTGCTGACTTGTACAGTCATGTATGGAGACCAGAAGCCAACCTGGTATCTTTTTTCACCTTTTTTCCCCTTTTTCTTTTCTTTTCTTTTCTTTTTTTCCTTCCTTCCTTCCTTTCTTTCTTTCTTTCTTTCTTTCTTTCTTTCTTTCTTTCTTTCTTATTTTTTGAGGCAGGGTCTCTCACTGAACTTGGACCTGGTTGGTCAGCCTAGACTGTCACCGAGGCCTTGGAGTCTGCCTACCTGACTGATGGTGCTGGGATTACATGCATGCACTTCCATGGAGAAGAGGGCTTCCTCGATAAGCTTGGCACTGCATTGAGGGCCAGGAAGCAAGGTGGCTCTTCTCTAGGCTCAGGAGAGCCTCTCTAGTTTTGATCCCCACAGTCTAGTGTCTCTGGGTGGGAACCATCAGGAGGTTGATCAGGAAATACATTAGACTTGTTGCCCAGCAATCTTGAAAATAGCCTACATAAAAGTTTTATAATATGGTGGCCACCAGACACACATGGCCCCTGTGGCTAGTATGAAATGGTCATTCTGTTCAGAAAGGAATAACTTGTGTAGCCTCACATGGTCAGTGGGTCCTATATGGGAAAGAGAAGTTCTAGACAGATAGACCACTACTACTAACCATCAGCTGAAAATGTTTGGTAACCTTGTTTTTGGCAATGTGGGAGCCAGGTGTAGGTCGTCTGCAGGGGCTCAGCTGACTCCAGAACCCAGACAAGCTCGTTTTTTCTGTCTTCTTGCCTGTTTCAAGTCACTTGTAGCTTCCAGAAAGGCCTGTTCCCTCATCTGCCAGGTGCCTAAGAGAAATAGCCTTAACAGTCTCTCTGAAGACAAGGCAAGAACCCACGTCCTCCCATTGTAGAGAATGGCTTTGCAAGTAAATGGTCCAGTGTGAGCTCGGGGGACATTATGACAGCTCAAACATCTTAGCGTATACATACACGCATGTTTACACACTTGCACATACACACAAACACACGCACGCTGGTTCACATACACACATACTTCCTTTGGGAAAGAAGTTGTTCTTGGAAAACTGAGACTTTGAGCCTTAGTATGGAAAAGCAGATGGGTTTGCTTTGGCCTTTGCTGGGTTCTAAAAGATGACAAAGCAAAACCGCCTCGGGGTCTGCTTTTGAAACTCACATAGAAATTTATTTAAGGGCCTTCCCTAAGTGCCCACAGAATGCTGAGCCAGGACTGGATGGTGGCTTCTGCATAGACACCTTCAACTCCGACCCCACCCCACCATGGTCTTTCAGGTCCAGCAGCGCTAGATGGCCCAAGCCAATTCCAGTCTTCGTGCGCACGCTAGGTGAAAATACCATCCTTTGTCCTCTCTCCCATCTTTTGGTCCTTGGAGATTTCTTAAAGTTAGGTGATCTTGCAGGCTTCTCATGTCCTTTAAAGTACAGGTTTCTTTCCAGAGTCTTCCACGAACTGACTGCGTTCAACCAGTGGCTCCTTCACGGGCTTGCTGCAATGGAACGGGTGAGATTAGCTTTCTGCTATCACCGTAATTTACAAGGCTCACATCACCATGTAACAACTTGGTGATTACATGGAAAATATCGTATAAATACACAGTAATTACAAGTTCATGCAGATTACTTGGGATATACATTTGAAGTTACCGAGTAGTTCAAAGATTAATTATCCTGTAACTGGCAGTATTTAAATCATTTTTCCCCCCTCATATACGGATACATCGAGGTCGACTTCAAGGCAGCCTAGGACAGGAATGCCATGAGTATGATCTGAAAAGAAAAAATGAAATTTGACAGGCATGGATTATTTAAAGCATGCATATGGGAGCCGCACAGCCACTGCTCTTTGATGCAAATCGTAGGGGAAGGAGCAGGGGGATGGCGTGGAGGGAAAGGTGCTGACCAAAGTGAGGGCTTCCTGCCGGGGACTTGAAATTTAAACAAATAATCATTTAAATGGCAGCTCAGCATTACGTTCCGAGCTGCGTGCATTAATGTCAACATCTGGTACCAACATTTTGACAATTCTATTAAAATGCCCTAGCATTCCCTATCTAACACCTGTTAGCTCTAATTTTCTTTCCTGAGAAGCACACCAGTAGACAGGGTAGATTCCAAACCATTTATCACTTTTAAAGTGCTTCCATATGTGTGCTGGACCCAGGCTGGCCCTAGGCAAACGTTTTCCGAATGCATTAAAATTCAGGACTATTTTTTTTTAAAGTGTAGACACCAATGTTTCATTGAATTCATGTCTGGTAATTATTAGCTTAAATTATGGCTCACACATGACAAAGTGGACCATGAATTAAAAGGCGCGCACACACACACACACACACACACGCGCGTGTGCGCACACGTGCACACACATACGCACACACATGCCCGTACTCTTCAATAGATGCACCGGAGTCGTGCATTGCACGTTATTGAGATGTCAGTCAGTAACCATTACGCAAACAATGCTTCATGGAGGGCCCTTGTAAGAGGCCCGGGGTTCCCGAGAGACCATCTAAAAATGTCAAAAATGTTACAGTATAAATGAATGACATCAACAAGAAAGCGTATGTTTGAGATGTAAAGCTATTAGTTAATATATTACAAGTTTCAAACCTCTAAGCAAAACAGGCAGTATAATTTTCTTTTAACAAAGGGATGCAGATAAGATCTAACTGATTCCCAGACAATGCAATCTCTCTGATTTGGAGAGGGCCTTCAGCAGGCTGGGAGGACGGGATGGTTTATGGAGATTCAGGGGCTTGCAGAGCGTATTCATGGAGCTCGGTTCTGCCTTGGCTGGAAAAGATGGGTGGAAAGTGAGGTTCAGATATGCCAGGGGATCCTTTTCATGATGATGTCTGGCTGCTCCTTGCGGTGCCTTTTCATAAATAGAGGAGATTCAATAGAATCTTATGGCTGTTTTTAAAAGAAAGTAGATGCTTGAAGAAAGGCAGTGGGAGCAGAATTATTGCAGAGTGGGTAAAAGCCCACTCGTGCTTTTCTGAGGAGCCTCTTAAAAGTAGTGACCACATGCAGTACAGTTTCTTTCAGATTCCCAGGCCCCCTGACCCTGACAAACCCACACGGAAAAAGGAAGTTTTAAGTAACTACCAAACACACATAGAAAGAGAAAAGATTGTAAGCAAAGGTAAAAACAGCAAACATAATACTTCCGTGTACTCGGGATGCATGATTCCATCGGAAATACAAGACAATATTGAGACGACGAGAGAAGGGTAGAGAAACTCATCGTCACCAGACCCTCAATGTAAAAGACTCAGCAGACAGTTAAAACGCCTGCCCCTGTGCACACGCACACCTACACGTTCACACTTCCTCTGTTTACTAAATAACATTTCAGCACAGTTTTCATGTTAGAAGGAAAGTGTTTGAGACTCGGAATAAGTGCACTTAATTAAAGGAAGGCTGTGAAAATGTGCACTAATCTGATATGACTAATAGCAAGTGCATGAAATTGCTAATTAGAATTTCATTAAAGGTGCTGCTTTATCAGACTGTGAAAATCACAACCTTTAAAATTCTTTCAGGAGAGCTTAATTCCTTTTCAAACAGAAATATCCTTTAAAGACATTTGATTTGTTCTGAAGCAATGTGTGGTTTCGGCTGGAACTAACAATGTCTCCGATATTCCAGGAGGCGACATCAGAGTAGGAATCTAAACCTGCCTGGGACTTTGTTGTCTTTGCCTGACAAAGCTACTCGCGCCACCTCCACAGACGATTGTTCAAAAGCCAGGCATAAAAAACCCAAGCAGGGCCAGTTTGTTCCACACAGAATATCCGTTCTGCTGAAACCAACCTTAGTCTCTCCTGGAAGAGTAAACAGAAAGTCTCCTTAAACATTTTAAAATCACTAACAGAAATGAAATTTAATTTTTTTCACATGCATTTTTTGGGGAGAGATTAAAATTTACGCTTTATATCCCTGTTTCTAAAAATATTTATTTTTTGAGATTATAATATAATCACATGCATTTTTAAAACTAAAGGACATTTGCAATAAAGTATTCTTTCCTTAAGAGAAAAGGCAATTCTGTTTCTTTCCTTATCAGACAGTAGTAGCCTCTATTCTCTCTCTTTCTCTCTCTCTGTCTCTGTAAAGAAAATCAACCTTTTAAACTAGAACAGCGCTTCAAATGTAAGGTTGAGTTTCTGAGTCGGAAGCTTCCAGCGTCAGCACTTTATACACACCGGTTTATACGCACTGGTTTATACACACTGGTTTATACTCACTGGTTTATTCCTTCCTGGGCTTGCTATCCTCATTGCATGGGATTGTATTTCCCATTTTAATTACTCCCTGCATTGGGTCCAAACTTCAGGTCAGTTCTTACCAGATTAATAAATTCCCTCTTTTAATTTTGCTGTTTTTTTATTTCCAGCCATTTATCTGCATTTTGAAAATATAAAATGCCCTCTGTGCTCCAGCTTCCTGTGTGGCCAGTGATATTTTTGCCGCTTTCTGTGTATCCTCTTTGACCTCGCAGTGTTCTTTCGAGTACTCACCCTTAGTTGAACAGTGACATTTTTGTCCCAAAAAATATATAAATAAATGAAACAAAACAAAAGACTCGTTAGTAATCCTGTAAATTAGAGTCCCTCAGAACATCATTTTACTTGACGTTCACAGCGTTAAATCTCTGCCTTGCCGGCTGCTCTGAGCACCGCTTCTGACAGTGGTGGTATGATTTCAGAATCAAATCTTCTAAACACACTTCAAATCTCGAGTTAGAAGTTCATCAGTCATGTTCAGATGGCTATTGCTTCTAAACGGGGAAAACGTGAAATTGGAAGTAACTTTATTTGTTCTGATTTCCTTCGACACCTAAACAAATCTCAAGTGGGTTAATGACAGTTTGGTTTGATTTTGAGTTCAGCTGAAGGAATTTTCATGGCATTTAGATAATTTATCACCAATGCAAGGCAGCAGGTGGAAGACTATTTTTTTTTTTTTGCTTTCCAACACTTGGGGGTACATTTGTACAATAAGAATAATGATTTGAAAAAAAAATGGGTCTAGACTGAAATGAGACAAAATTATGCTCCTTAGCTGTCGTCTGGAGTCCAGAGTGGGTGTCAGCCTTGCTCTCTGTGGCCACTGCAGTCAAACAAAGCTGCTAATTCGAATGTTTTAAGTTTCAAGCTGGAAAATATTGTTCTAATGTAGAAACAATGGCATCCTTGTCCTTGTGGGCACTCAGCCGGTTCAGATGCTTGACTGTGTGCTTTTATGCAAAACAAACGACAAGGGATGGCAACTTAATTTTTGTCAAGTCGGTCACAGAGAGAACGTGACACAAAATACAGCAGGCTGGGACCCCACTTCCTCTGTCAATAATTGAATTAGCAGTGGCAGAAATAAAATAGCAAAATATTCAATCGCCTTCCTCAGATCCCCTGCTCCCTCAGAGTTTGCCCCCCGCCACCACCAGGCGAGAACGCTCCAGTTGCCTGTGCCGGACTCTGGGATAGAAAATCCCAGAGCCACATAACTAGGGTTCTGAGTCCAGGGTTTGCTCATCTCTGAGGTCCCTGAGGGGGTCAGCAAGAGATACTCTGGTGGCCCAGGAAGACTGGTCTGAGGATGGCAGGTCCCTTGCTTGTTCTGTGACAAGGTCAGCGAGCTTTGGGTTCCTCACTGGGTAGCATTGCATATTTTACTCTCTGGCTTCAGTTTGCTTAACTAGAGGGTGTTGACAATGAGGACTTTGCACTCAAAGGCCGAGAGAGCTTCCAATGGTGCGTGGTAGAAATTAAACAGTTATTAAACTTAGGAAAACTCACTTTCCACTGTCCCTGACTTACCCAAACATGCCCCTGCCTCAGAACCTTGTCCTTTCAGGCATAGCTTGCCCCTTGATTAAGTCTTGTGTCTGTCCAGCTGTCACTGCAGAGAGGTCCTTCATGGCCACCTCACCACAGTGAGGCTGTTGCCCTCCTAATGCACGCTCTAACATAAACGACCTTGTCTTTTTGTTAATCACTATTGTCTGTCTTCTCTCCAGAAGGTGTGCTCCCAAGAGGGACAGGTTCACCAAAGGTCATCAGTCCTTTGGTCAAGGCTGGGTATGTGGGAGACCATCAGCAAATCACAGAAGGTGGGTGGAGTCACACCGGACTAGGCAAAAAGCATCGTTTCTAAGCCCCAAGCCTGCCTGCCACTCAAGGTTGCACGTGAAATCTTCAACTTGGAGAACACCTTTCTTCGAATGATAATAATTACGATTCCCTCCAGAATGACGCCAGACAAGTGGAGAGTCTTCTTTTTGAAATCAGCTTCTCCCCACCTTGCCTGGCGTGATGAGGAGGAGCTCTGTGAAGGGTCCTCTTGCTTGATGAGTCCGAGGATGGTCTAAGGGAACTCGTGGGTTTCCGCCTGCCTTCCTCCATGTTTGAGAACTGTATTGGCTCTGGATCAGCCCAGATCTCAGCCTGCAGAGCCCTGCAGGGCCTAGGAACTCCATCCCCACTTCCAGAGTAGCAATCCTTACTTTGGACACTGCACCTTGAGCTTCCCGCTAGTGACACACCCCGAGGCTTTACTCCTAAAGCTACACGGCTGAAGCTTCTTTTGATCCTAGATCGGCCTTGCTTAATTTGATCTAGGTCACAGAGTCATGTCTTTTCTTCCTCTCCCCTGAAGCCAGCTGCCCAGACTGGCTCCTGTTGGGCTAGCCAGGCAGATCGGAGGAGGCATCCGCACCAGCTGCCGGCTTATGGAACCAGCGCCCACTGGAGCTATAGCAGTCTAGTGTCCAATGGGTGGGTCGATGCACAAACTAGTCAGTGCCTCTGGGTCTCGATGCCATGGCTAGAACCAGGGCCTGAGTATTTCTGGAAGGCCTGGCCTAGCTCCACATACCACGCTATTTATTTACTCTGTGGGATTACTGTGGACAATGGCCACTCTTGGTGGCGCCTCCTAGTTTGAGGCCCTATTTTGAGAAAGAATTTGTGGGAGATCTCTGGTTATCTACCCAGAGACCCAGAACTCCAAATATGAAGGTCATTTATGTATCACGTAGCGGTTGCTTAGCAGCACCCAGCTCAGTGGAAGGAGCTGGAGACACAAATATGGTCACAGCTGACACAGGCTTCCACTTCTCCTGTGCCAGGAACCTTGCTTAACTTGTTCAGTGCGCTTTGTGTAACACACAGCTATCAAGGAGAGCCCTCTCTGGTCACATTATGTAGGAGGAAACTGAGGCACAAACTATACTCAGAGGTTTCTAAAGATGCCTATGGAGGATGTGATGGGGTCTGGCCTTGGAAGCAAAGCCTGAGATCTAAGTTTCCCTCTTAGTCTTGAATTCAACAAGTGGTGATGTTCAGTCTCTGTGAGTTTCTAGGAGGATGAGACACAACCTCTGTTCTTTAGCGGCTCAGGACCTCAGCAATGAGGAGAGATATGGGTGGCAGAACTTCATGCATGGCATTACCCAGCACAGCTCATTGCATCCCAAGCCCTGCCCCAGCTACTTTGCTTACCTTCCCTGGTGCTGGGACCTTTGCAGTAGCCCTGGGAGGCAGGAAGAAGCATCACCCCCAATATGGATGCGAGGAGCTAGCCACTCATTGCTGGTCTCAGAGCCTGTGAATGACAGAGCTGGAGTAGGAGCACAGGACCCCAGCTCCAGGTCTACACACTGTCTTACCATCTTGCAGTAGAAGGGATCCATCTGTGGTGGCTCACGGACAGCCAGCTTGCCCAGGTATTGCCTTGCTGCCCACATTTGCAAGGTCAGGTTGTTGACAGAGGTTTCTGTCATGCCTGGTCCTGCAGCTGTTCAGTCCCCAAAACACACACAGAGGTCTACTTTAATTATAAACTGGTTGGCCTATTAGCTCAGACTTCTTATTATTTAATTCTTACATCTTAAATTAGCCCATTATTCTTGTCTATGTTAGCCATGTGAATGGCACCTTATCAGTGAGGTAGTCTTATCTTGCTTACTCTGCAACTTGGTGACTACTGCAGACTGACTCTTTCCTCTTCCCAGAATTCTCCTGTTCTGGTTGCCCTGCCTCTACTTCCTGCCTAGTTGCTCCACCTCTTCTTCCTGCCTGGCTACTGGCTAATCAGCGTTTTATTAAAATACAAGTGACAAGGTACAGACCATTGTTCCATAGCACTTCCCCCACCCTCTTTTTCAAAACAAGAACTCTGAATTGAATCTCCTTTGTTTAGCTTTTCTCCTGACCATTATGCATAACAACTTGTAACCAACATTCTAAACAAAGGCAAGCATCAATAATTCAAGTTTTGGGAATGTGGGCATGTTTTCCAGGCTACTTCCTGCTGACTAGGGGTGCTACTAATCTTTTGGGGACCTAGAGAAAATTTAGGATTATGGTCAAATTCTGACCGGAGTATTCTGTGAGACTTGAACATCTTCACCAGCAGTCTTGAGGCTGTTCTCGATGTAGAACTCAGAGGAAACTCCAACAGAGGTCCTCTGAAATGTTGGATCATCTGGACCATCTGCTCCTAATGGAGATTCTTCAGGGAGTCTACCTTGATCAAACCTAATTTTCCTTAGCCCACAATGAATCCACAGCCTTTCATTTCTTGTGGAAACAAAAGCAAAACCTCTTCTCCAAAGTAACATACCTTTTGACTTAAATTTTGAAGTTAAGGCATTTTCAATATATATATTGGATTAATTCAGCAATATTTATAGTCAAATGTCTTTTAGCAGCTCTTGCTCCTCCCTCAGCCATCAAACAGTTCAAAGACAAGACAATAACATACAGTATCCAGACTCTCTGTGTATTTTTCATCTTTACATGGCTTTATTTTAGACTCTATTTCTTTCATTTTTATTTTTGATCTTTTTGAGACAGGGTTTCTCTGTGTATCTTTGGCTGTCCTGGCACTCACTCTGTGACTAGGTTGTCCTTGAACTCACAGAGATCCACTTGCCTCTGTCTCCCAAGTGTTGGGATTAAAGGTGTATGCCACCACACCCAACTACACTCTTTCTTTCTTATTTTAAGGACTTTATCCCTTTTCTTTTCTCTCCTAAACCTACATATATTTGTAAACACACTGTAAACCATTTAGGTTTTTTTGGTATGACTCTATTTTTACTGTATATCTCCTTTTTTCTGACCACATGAGTCTTTAATTTGTTAAGCAATATGGCTAGGATTAAAGCCATAGCTTTAATGACTGGATCCACCCATTCCTTAGGTTTCTGAGAGTCTAGCCTATTGGTGGAGGTACTGGCTAGAGCCGTGTTTATTGCCACAACTCTATGGTGTTTCAAGATCCCTGCTGCCACCAAGAAGCATACTGTCAGTTATTCATAAACACCATTTAAGTGTTTGTTGGTGGGTCCTCTTAAAAAAGAAATGTTCAACATCCTTAGTCATCAGAGAAATGCAAATCAAAACAACCCTGAGATTCCATCTTACACCTATAAGAACGGCCAAGATCAAAAACACTGATGACAACTTATGCAGTTCCTAACCAGCATGACTATGATGACATCCAGTGTGGCCTCATTCAGACGCTGATGCAGAACCCTCACCAATTCATCTGTGATTTCAGGACTATTGGAGGAGGGGCCACTTGTTCATCTCGGCGCCTGGCTAGCTTAGACACAGAAACTATATTAATTAAAGCACTGCTTTAACCTTAGTCCTCAGCCCGTGGTGCTAAAGAATGGTGGGAACTGTTAGGAACAATTAGGAACTTGTGAGTGTTTTTGAAGAATATACTAAGACAACCCCCTCCCTCCCTGCTCATACATTCCGCTACTAAAGCCGAGTCAGGAAGCCTCTCTTAAATGAGGTGCACTTGCCTCTAGCAAACAGAGCCCACCTGAGAAAATGCTACCAAGAAGCCATGCTTAACTCTGTTTTTTTTTCTTTTTTTTTTTGTGTGTGTGTCTAGAATTCCTTCTCAAACTCTGTCAGGTTTTATGTGGATACAGTTGTCCACGTTGGGTGCCATTTGTTGACAGAGGTTCTGTCCCGCCCGGTCCCACAGCTGTTCAGTCCCAAAGAAACACACAGAGGCCTACATTAATTATAAACTGGTGACAACTGCAGACTGACTCTTTCCTCTTCCCAGAATTCTCCTGTTCTGGTTGCCCTGCCTCTACTTCCTGCCTGGTTGCCCCGCCTGTACTTCCTGCCTGGCTACTGGTCAATCAGCATTTTATTAAAATAATGCAAGTGACAGGATGAAAGACCATTGTTGCACAGCCTCAGATAATGTTACCTTAACCCCTCTGGGATTGCTGTGTCCGGAAGGACAACACAGAGGACAAGATCGGTGCCCCCTACCTTTTAGAGCTATTACTGTGTATGTATGTGTGTGTGTGTGTGTGTGTGTGTGTGTGTGTGTGTGTGTGTGTGTGACATCAGCTGTCCTCCTCGGATTGACTGGGCAGCTGTCTCCAGGAACAATTTTGTTGGCTTAGTGGTAGATTGTAGGCACATACCCCTGCTCTTGGCATTAATGTGGGTTCTAGGGATCTAACCCAGTTTTCCATGCTTGTGTGGGAAGCACTTCAGTGAGCAAGCCAGCTCCCCAGCTCCAACATTTTTTAAATTTTTCTTTGTTTTGTGGTTTTGGGATGAAACTGAGGGCCCCACTCAAGCTTGGTGAGCTCTGTACCCCTGTCTTCCAGAATCACTTTCATTCTTCCTTTTAAGACAGGATTTTATTCAGTTTCCCAAGCCAGCCTTTAACTTTCCCATAACCCAGGCAGGTTTCAAACTAGCAATCTTCCTCTGTCAGCCTCTCTAAGTACAGTCTGTGTACCCAAGTCTGGCTTGATCTTTAAAGACTAGCTAAGTACAAGGAGAACCAGACGTGTGTCTGTGGCCCCTAGGTGCTTTGCTGCATGACTTTGGTCTTTGATGAACATCATGGAGTGTGGTCAAGTTGACCTGCCTCCAAAATTATGTCCCCTTTTCTAGGGCACACGGCCATGGCAAATGAAGAGGACATTGAGTTAATTGCAAAATGGCTATAAGTGACAGATCTCATTGGATGATACAGATGGTTAGTAATTAAGCCTATTATGACCATCATCACCATCATTGGATTTTTTTTTTATTAAGGAGGTTGTACTCCAAGGCTGCTGGGCCAACCCTCAGATGGCTCCATGGCAAAACTCTCCTGAGTCCTCATACAGCCACCCTGACCTTCCACCCATTTTACAGGTCACAAAACCATTTGTGTGTGTGTGTGTGTGTGTGTGTGTGTGTGTGTGTGTGTGTGTGCGAGAGAGAGAGAGAGAGAGAGAGAGAGAGAGAGAGAGAGAGAGAGAGAGATCAGTGGAGGAGAAGCAACCCAGGGTAGTAAATGGTGGAGTCTGACTCTGTGCCAAGTCTGCCTGGCTCCAACTGAGTGTCTTTGCTGCAGCTTCACAGACTTCACAAGGAGATCTGTGTGAAGGGATCAGAACCTCAGACTTTAGCTGCATTGTGGTCCAGAGTAAGTGGCACCTCCCACATTTTGCCATATGCCACCCTTCTTGTCCTTGGAGGTCCCCTCTTCAAATACACAAGCAAATGTCTGGGGGACAATTTCATATCCTGTCTACCCACGCTCCAGCTTGCTGCGCTTGTGTTCAGAACCATTCAACCTCTGGGGCCTTTGCCTCCATGTGAGCAACGCTTTGGAGGTCTGAGTGACATACATGTCTGTGACAGGCCACGTGGCCTTGGTTCCTTCTACTTCCTCAACATGCTGCTAGCACCAACATCCAAGATGATTTTAGCTTACACATCAGGATGGCGAGAGCACGGCATTGAGATATCTATCACCTTCATGAAACCATCAGGTGCCCTGAATAACATAGGAAAGATGTCAGCTGACCTCAAGTCATCCTACAGAATGGTCTGGCAGGCTCTTCATGGTGTTCCCATGTCTGGTGACTATACTGAGAATGAAAACACCCTTAGGGGGACTTTACCTTAGACCCCAGAGTGCAGGTGAGGGAGTCATGTGCTCTCCTTGCCTCAGCTTCACCAGATGAGCAAGAACGATACCATGCTAAACATGCAAGATCTCGAACAAAAACATACGAATGATGCAGTCACTGAGGAGAGAGGTTCCATTCCCCTCAAGATAGCTCTGGGGCCCGGGGCACTTTACACGCCTTTTTTGTTCCCAGTTTTCTCATGAATAAAGGCGATGTGGTAGCTGAATATATATCCCAGGGATTTGATGAAAGATATGTTTTTTTTTTTTTGAGACAGGGTTTCTCTGTAGCTTTGGAGCCTGTCCTGGAACTCTCTCTGTAGACTAGACTGGTCTGCCTCTCAAGTGCTGGGATTAAAGGCACGTGACATCACTGCTCAGCAAAGGATGGTTTTTTTTTTTAAAGTCTGATGTTAGAGAAGAGTTTGAATGGGGGTTGCTACAGAAGGAGCTAGTGAAGTCAGTTGACCCCCAAACATCTGCTGGGCGTCTCCATCCATGCCCTTTGCTTTCTCACTAGAGATATGTGGTGTGTGAGTTCCTGAAGCGGGACAGGGTAGAGAGTGTTCCAGGGTTCCTATTCCCTGGGTGACCTAGGGTGGGCCTTGTAGTCTGGCCTTGCCTTATCAGTAGGATGGGAATGAAATGAAAATCTCTACCAGACAAGGACCAAGTGAATGCTGTGCATAAAACGGATGGGACCATTGTCTGCCACTCTTTACCCTTTAAACTTTCCCATTACATTTCTTATGAAAAACTGTACAGCTCAGATTAGTCAGCCTCCCTCTTGGCTGCATAAAAAGACTACATTTCCCAGACTTCTTTGGGTCAGAGTCCATTGTACCCTTATTGCTAATGGAATAAAGGCAGGGGTAATATGGAAACTTCTACACCTGCCCCAGCCTTGAGGATTTCTTTGTATTTTATTTTCTTTCTTTTTTTCCCTTTAACTTTTAGAATTATTTATTAGTTATTTAAGGGCTGACAAGATGGATTGGGGGTGAGCATGTGAACTGGCAAAGCTTGAAGGCTTGGGTTTAGTCCTCGGACTCCATATGGCAGATGGAAAAGTTGATTCCTTCAAGTTGTCCTCTGACCACCACATGTGTGCAGTGCACTTGTAAAATAAATAAGTTTTAAAATGAACCAAAATACAAAGCAATGTACTTTATTATGACATATATATTCATATATAAACGGAAATATGGTGTGCATGTGTGATTATACTTTGATTTGCTTGTCTCTGTTTCCCCTAAGATGCTCTCTTTCTTTCCCCCAGTGGTCCCCCGTTCTGCTGTCATGCCACAGGTAGAATTTCTTATATGGCTGTGGTACTAAACCCTTTGAATCCCAACAAGGAGGAAAAGCTGACAAAGGAGGATTAAGAGTTTGAGGCCAGCCCTAACTAAAAAGTGGGGCCATATCTCAAATACACCCCCCACCAAAAACAAAAACAAAAACAAAAATCCCCAGACTCCAAACCAAATATTGGGATGTAGCTCAGTGATAAATCTGGCTATCATGTATGAGACTCTGGTTTAATTTCTAGTACTACCAAAACAAAGACTAAACAATACTCCATGTGGTATAAACCATACTTATAAACCACATATATACCCATGTATATGTGTACACACACACATACACCACACACACGTACATACACCACACACACACACACACACACACACACACACACACATTTCTTCTGCTTGTTTCTAACTCATGCAATCCTAAATAGTCACAGACCAAGTGATGCATGAACCACATGTTGAAGATGGCGGAGGCTCTCCCTGAAAAATCCGCCTTCCTAATCTGCTGGCTACATGGGTCCTTGGGCCATTGCACCCTTTAACACTCCACATATCAAATAGTAACCATTCCCAAACACCTTATGAACTACATCCAGTTACCACCTCATCTTTATGGATAAGGATAAGGACACAGGCACAAGGAAGGTGTGTAACAGATGCCACAGGGAAGTGGGACCTTTCTCCTCAGCTGATTCAGTCCTCCCAGTCACCCCTGTAATCCTGTGAGAGTCTGGGTAAGTGTTTGGGTGAGGAGATGCCAGTCTGGGGGCCCAGCATGCATGCAGGATGTGGGAACTCTAACATGGGTAGTTCATGCTCCAGGCAGCCTCCTTCCTAGTTTCCTGACTGTACATAGTCCACAATGTCTGCTATGATTCAGAGGAATGATTCCATTCATTCAGTTGTGTATTTCCTTCCACAGTGAAGACTGTTGGCAGCGTTTTTCAGATGAGAACTTCTGGCTTAGAGAGGTTTTCTTTTCCTCAAAGTTTTCATGGTAAAGAAGGGAGCCTGGTGCTACCCCAAGTCCCTGATCCAGCAGCCCTTACTCCTTGTCTAGCCTCTACTTGCCTTCTGTGATCCAGTAAGAACGATTGACTAGCATCAACACCTAATGTGCACACGCAGGTCTCATCCTTGGAATGACCATAAAGACCCCAATGCCCAAAGCCCGGGCTTATCTCTATCTTCAGTCCTTATCCATTCATACTAGGGAATGGGTGCCTTGAACCATCTCACCCTGTCGACTTAGAGCAGAGAGAAACCACACAGGCAGGAGCAAGCATGTGCCACTCAAGAAGTGGAGTTGGAAGGGCCTTAGCTATTCCCATGTATACACCAGTTCCATTCCTTCTAGCCGAGTGACTTGGGGCAGCTTTACCTCCATAAGTCTATTATACCTCCTATAAGGTGGAAATAATGAAGGTACCCATCAGATGATTGTTAAGATGAAGCAAACTAACAGTGTACACACCAGCAGGCTCTGTGCGGCTTTTAGCTGTCCTTTATCATCAGGACTAGCAGGGTTTGGGCATGTGATGAGAGAGGCAATGCACAAAAGGGACACAGACACAAGGCTATGGGACTGTGGATGTATCTAGGTGGTTCGTGTGGGGGCTATAGAAAAATGAAGCTGGAAAGAGAGGCAAGGCTGCTAGGGCAGCTTATCCTGACACACTCTTTCTGTGATCGGTAGTGTGTATGTTGGGGATCTCAAAATATCACATCACTTAGTGATGTCATGACCATTGTATTTGCATATGTATATTCACTGATGTCTTCACAGCCACAAAATCTTAGCGACACATTTCCCAGACTGACTGTCTGTTGTTAAGTGACTCCTGACTACCTAATAAGTCACAGGGAGCCACTGAAGGCTTTGAACAGGAGAATGTCATGGTCTGAGTAACTCTAGAAGGAACCCTCTAGCTGCAGAGGTAGAGAATGGCCAGAAGTCATCTCAGGCAGTATGGATGAGGAGGATATGCAGGGTGTTCCTGGAGAGGGGACTCTGTGGACCTGGTAATCTGTGAAGTTCACGACTCACAGAATGGGCTGCACAGACCCTAGGTGACGGTCAGCACAACGGCCACATTCATTCCATGTCCAGTTGTCCACCTTTATCTTTGCAGGTCCAGCCTGGGCTTCAGCCCCTTCATGAATCGTGTGACATCAGCAATGATTGTTGCAGCAAGGTAGAGCTATAGGGACCTGGTTCCTTTGGGGCCCAAGACCCAGGGAGCCTGCTGTCCTCAGGGTGGCAGAGCTCTTTGTCTTCAGAAACCAGTTCCAGGAGGTATGCTTCGAGGGCCAGGGAAGGCAGACTTGTTCTGGAGTCACATACATGTTTCTGAAATGCAAGCTACACTGGCGAGAGCTGGCTGGCTGTCTCAGGCGAGCTTTCCCTTAACCTTTGCTTGTAATCCTGCAAGCCCACCTAATCAATTGAAGATCATAAAATATTAGACTTAACGCTGCAAAGTGCAGCTTTTTAATTCACATAACAAGCTCCTAAATAATTCAAACAGCAAACAGACCCCACAAGTCAATGGTGGGAGGCGGCTTGGATCAGCGGGAGAGTGTCAACACATGCCACATTTCCCGGATCGACTCCATTTCAAGAACCCTATTAAGTTAATTGCTGGTTTCTGACAGTACAGAGCATGCTGGGAGAAAGCAGGCTTTATTAGCCTCATGGCATCTGGAGGCCTCCACCACTCTGCCTCTACTTGCAGACACTGGGAGCGGCATGGAGAAATGCAAATCAAATGAGGAGACCAGAAATGTTCTGAAGGACTGGTGGCCATCAGGCTCATGGGCAAAGCCAGAAACTTTCAAGAGTCAATTTGCTTTATGAACACACTCTCTCTCACACACACACATGCACATGCACATGCACATGCACACATACACGCACATGCACACTGCTACCACAAGCCAGGCTGCTTATATGTAACTTTAGTAAGTTTACTAAGTAGGAAGTCACTGAGGAGTGGCCCTGCTTGGTGTGGTACAGGGTACACCTTTAAGCATTAATGGAAGGCAGGGCACCCTCTTACCTCGTCACAAAATAGACTTGCTTGGGAGAGTCTCTGAGTTGAAGGTGAGTATCCTGGGCTCTTGAGGTACCTTGATAGACCCTGAAATCCGTGAAACCAATGCAGGGCTAGAAGCAAGTCCTCAGGGTTGGCAAACTGGATAGAGAGAGCATGTGGATCTAGCGATGGGCAGAAAGGACCAAGGAGGGACAGAAGGAGGATAAGACCCTTAGCCTCTGTGATGCAGAGGACGCCATCACAAAAAAGATTTACACGGAAACGAGCTGAGCCTTTGTGGTCCTGGCACCCGGTAAGTCCCCGTGGGCTGAGGCATCCTGTGTTGGTGGTCTACCACAGGTGTGTCACCACGGTGCTGTTTTTCTCTCAGGATCAGAATGACGTTCTAATGGTTACAACCAAAGTCCTGTATGGATGATAATTCTAGCTCACCCTTTGCTGTGATGCTTTAGCGTACATGCGCTTGTGGAGGCCACAAGTCTATGTCCGGTGTCTTCCTTGATGCTCTCCACTCTATTCTTTGAGACAAAGGCTCTCATTTAACTTGGAGGTCTCTGATGGGCTAGACTACAGGTCAGTAAGCTCCAGACATTCAGTCCATCTCTGCCTCCCCAGCTCTGATATTACAGACGCATGCTGCCCTGCCTGGCTTTTTATCTTTGTGCTAGGAATACACACTTAGGTCCTCACGTTGTGCAGCCATACTTTAACTATTAGACATCTTCCCAGTCTATGTGAAATAAAGCAGAAGAGCTAATTTTCCTGTCCCTCTCCCCATGGTCAAGGTGAAGATGGAACCCTGACTTAGAGGATTGAATTAAATGATACACGCTAACTATCTGGTCCAGAGTTTGGATCATAATACCAGAGTCCCTTGTCATGTCCTTTCTACTCCATGTGGGGTTCTCAGTTATTGTAGGCAATACAAGGCCTTCCACAGCCTGTTACCAAGCATCTTCTAGTGTATCTTGCTTGCTAATATAATATATCTGATTAATTACAAGTATTTTGTGAACAGTTGGACAAACAACTCTTCTTAGTTCTTTTTGCCTCAGCCCTTGGGTCCAGTTTCTGTCTATAGAGAATATGCTTCCCTCGGAAGATCCACAGCAGAGAAGAAAGTGTGAAAATGACCGTTGGGGGCTGGGTTTGACAAACTGCAGTAGGAAGAGTGAGCGGGTGGGATTGGAGCGCCTTGCTGCTTTCATGATGACTGAGCCACAGAAATGGGCAGAGTGATACAGGAACACCTCACATATACAAAGTACCTGGCCAGCTGGGCTAGGGAATCCTTTTGACTGTCTTTTTGTTTGCTTGGTTTTGTTTTGTTTTTTTGAGACAGGTTTTCTCTGTGTAGCTTTGGTGTCTGTCCCGGAACTTGCTCTGTAGCCCAGGTTGTCCTCGAACTCACAGAGATCCGCCTGCCTCTGCCTTCCGAGTGCTGGGATTAAAAGCGTGTGCCACCACCGCCTGGTTCAACTGTCTTATAGACAAGGGAATTATCCCCTTTCACATATAAAGAGAAGAGGCTGAGGGAGCTAAGCAACTTTTCCACCATCACACAAATGTCAGAGCAAGAGGCTCTTCTCTGCAGCACATGACTGGGCTGTCCACTCTCACTTCTTACATTCAGTGGGGTCTCCTGGAATGACAGGATTGTCCTCAAGCCCCTATAGCCTTGCTTTCTCCTTAAATCTTTATCTCCTTCTCACCTCTCATCTCATCAGGTCTCCTGGAAACCACAACCTTCACTGCTCCCATTCCTGACTCCTCTTGTGACCTGGGCAAGGGACCCTTCTCGTATGCCCTCACGGTACCCCCAGCTACCTCTTCACACACACACTTCAGGGGACATCCACAAATGTTGGACTCAGATCAAGAGCCACTTGGCCAACTGACCTATAATAGGATCTCTGAAAAGGATCCCAACATGGTAGCCCCTGCATCGTCTACTCCATCTCAGGGAACGAAGCCCCAGCGGCTAAGGAAAAAGGCCCAGTTCCCACAGACCCAGGAAACAGGACGAGATGCTGCCTGCCACTGTCTTGGGTGCCATATACAGTCTAAATATATACTTTGAAAATTGAAAAAGGCTCACATAAAGAAATGTGTCTGGTGGAGGTATAGCTCTCTTTGAACTTGTCTCTTTAAAGACAAAATTAGCCATGTATTTCCCTGCCCTTAAGGAGATACTTGAACATGGCAGCAGATGGGGGATGGAAATTGAAGTGTCTCTCCCAGGCCACCGTACATGAATAAAACAGGCACCATCTATTCCAAGCACTCATTAATAGCTGGTCTCTGAGGTCCCAGAAGCAGCTAGAGGATTTCACTCATTAAAAAAATGCTGAGGTGGAGTTGGTGGCTCTCTGTGCCTAATGCTGTTGCTGGGGCCTGGTGCCACACATTGCTCAGAGCGCCTTGATTGCTGGTTGGGAGCAGTCTGTGAGGGTCTAGAAAGTTTCTGGGCCACAGGTGGGGGGAGAAACTCTTCCTGCCCATTACTCTTATTGGTCTCTCCTCCTAAGCACCCTGATCTGGTGCTATCTCAAGTCAAGCAGAGAAATGAGTTCTCTTGTCAACTCGGGAAGGGTCTTTCTGCTTCTCAATAGGTCTAGGATTCTCGGAGTGAGCCAGAGTGCACTACCAGGCCTGGTGCCTGTGGGAGGCCTGAGCCTCAGAAAGGTCTAGAAGGTTCTGGACTGTGTGAGGGGCTCCTATCTCACAGAATCCACTTGCAGATATTTTCAAGGTCTCTGCTAGAAGGAAGCTTTTCTCTTTCCACAATTTCTATTGCTCTGGGACAAGACTAGTGTGGGGAGTCACAGTATATTATTCCTGTCCTCACTGTGTGTGGGGGGGCTCTGTGCCATTCCCCAGGCTGCTCCAGGATGGGCTCCCCACTTTGCACCCTTGGGGCCCCTAGGCTCTTTTAAACCTCAGGAGCCTTTGCACACCAGATCCTTTCTGATAACCCTTGCTTTTGAGTGTGCCAGACCTTCTGATAATCCTCTTGCCTAAGGGAGTTCCCACATGGAACATTTTTTGTGACTCTGGGTCCAGGAGTTCTGACCCCCATTAACCCATTTGCATATATTCGTTATGAATGTTAATAGGTTGGATTGTTTAAACAGATATAAAATGACTAAACATTAACATGCTCTCATCAGGGTTGGGAGGGTTGTGAAGCAAGAAAACACACAAAACTTCTGTTTCTCCTCCCTCTTTTGTCCCCCCTCATATCTCTTCCTCCCTCTCTCCTTCCCTTCCATCTTTCCTTTTTTTTCTCTTTTCTTCCCTACATCCTTTCTCTAAGAATACCTGTCGTATTCCAGAAAGGCTCAGAGCTGACTACAGACATGTACCCACTAATGTGGTAAAAATAATAGCCATTGCTGGAAGGGCAAGGAGAGAAAAGTATAGTCAGTTCACAGGCCTTGAAACTCAGCATGCTATGAGCTCCACAGAGGTCAGAACAGTGTCTGAGAGGTACCAGGAACTCACCCTCAATCCCCAAGGGATGTAACATTGCCACTCAGGGTTCACTGGGGCTTAAGGGGGTGGCAGGAGGGATGCATGGCTTCATACAGCTGATGCCACTGTGTTGGAGTTACCTGGGTCTTACAGGGTCTTATGGTGTTCCAACCGCTACTCACTCACGGAGGTAGAAACGTCCTTTGTCAGGTTAGGAGCCTGAACTTACCGCTCTCAGACACAGGGAAAGAAAGTAATCCTAGCTCAACTTCAGGGATTCAGGGTGTGCCGCTAGGAGCAACGCTAATGAAGGGTGGACGAGAAGGAGCTATTCCATTTGAGCGATGCCAAGCAACAGTCAGTGAGTTGGGAATGACAGGTTACCTGTGACCTTTCTCTGCTAGTGTGTGTGTGTGTGTGTGTTTGTGTGTGTGTTCGCATGCGTGTGTGTGTGTGTGTGTTGTCATGGCACACCTGTGGAAGAAAGAGGACAACTTAAAGTAATCAGTTTTCTCTTCCACTGTGTGGTTCCTGGGTATCAGTCTCAGGTCATCAGGGTTGCTAGCAAGCACTTTAAACAACAGAGCTGTCTTGCCACCTTTCTCTTGGTTTTGAGTCTCTAAAGCAATAGACTTATCTGTCTGTATTGAAGTGCTCTGTGTACCTGAAAGTGTTTGGGATGCACTAGGGGCATGTTAGAACATGTCCCTATCGGAACACGCCGTGTGTCATTTTGTCTGGTCCTAAGTTACAGTTAAGGTGTTACGCCAACTAAACTGTTCTGAATATATACAAGCTATGTCATCTCTGAACTTTATTTTAGGATAGGAATTGGGTCCAATAAGATATTGTCTGATTGAACCCCAAGCCTGGGCCCCCAAACCATTGTAGATGCCAGGCAAACTGAGGAGCCAAGGTTAGATTTGAAGGATGAAGGGTTCTTTCAGGCAAGCATGGTAACCAGGGCTCCTCTTCTCTTCCCCTGCATCCCTCCCTCTGACAGCTTCAGTAAAGCCACCTATGCAGCGTCCACTCTGTAAATTAAGGTGTGACCAGCAGAGCAAGCCTGCCCTTGCGTGGGTGGAGCAGCTTGTTCTGTTCTTCTCTGGAACTGTGGGTTACCTGTTTACAATGGCAGCGGGACATTCTTCTGGTTTGCTGATCTCCCCAGGCCACTCACCCACGTTTTATATTTTCTGATTGGTCCTGTTACCTGACTGCTGCCTGGGGCATCATTGTATCTCAGGAGCCAGCCTCTCAACCTTTAGACCCCAGGCCAGAAGCTAAGAATATCTCCCAGAGTATTCCCCAACACTTACAGCAGATGTGCCCACAAATTAGCTGGTCCCAGTGGTGGGGCACAGAGGAGGAAAGGGCACATTGTTGCTAAAAGCATTACATACTTAATTTGCAAATTACATCATACGCTCGGGCACAGGCCAATGTTCTAAGAGCCTTTTTCAAAAACAGACAAATAAAACTCTTGACTTTGTCTTTTGCAGAGAAGGCAGGAGAGATGGGAGGGAACTGAAGTGGACATACCAGGCAGATGCAGTCGCAGGTGACAACATGCTCCTACTTGAGAAAGATAGACATGTGGGCAGAGTCCCTGCCCTGCACCTTACTCTCTCCCCTTCCAAATCCAACTCCGTGGCATGAGCATTGCCAGCCTCATCTTCATCCTAGAGGCAGGAAATGGGGTCTCATGAGGTCTCCCGTATTCCTTTCCCTACCATAGCGTGTGACACAGAGCAGGGCCTGAACTCTAGCACGGGTCCCCATGCCTTGTCACCAAGCAGTGCTCACGGAGGGAGGGGAGGTAGATGATGATGACACACGTGTCTTTGTCCAGCTATGTTTACAGGAAATCACTAGGTCACAGTCTGGAGGCTTTACTGGATAAGGGAAAGCTGTGGAAGCCATAGAGGTTAGAGTAAGACTGTGTAAACAGAAGCTTTTAGTGCTAGGTACGGGGGGGGGTGTGTGGGGAGCACACCTGTGGTCCCAGCACTTGGCAGGCTGGGGGAGGAGGGACGAGCATTTAAAGTTATTCTCTATTACATAGCAAGTTCAACATGAGTGTCCGGTTGTACACAACAGGAACCAGTGCCAAGGAGATAACTCAGTGGGTAAAGTGCCTGGCCAGCCAACGTGAAGACTGCAAATTGATCCCCAGAACACATGTTAAAAGTGCAGTGGTATCCCCTTATTTTATTTTTGTTGAGACGTAGAAATAGGGGCTCACAGTCCTGACAACCTAACCAATTGGTGAGCTACAGACCAGCAAGCAAACCTGTTTCAAATACAGACGACATACATGCATACATATGTACATACATACATACATACATGGAGAAAGATGGTTGGCAGCCATGAAATGACATCAGAAACTGTCCTCTGGCCTGTACATTCAGGAGCATAAATGAACATGTACCCCCTTCCCCCATAGACACACAAGAGAAAAACCATGGTTGGAGAGATGGTCCCATGGGTAAAATGCTGGTTGTGCAACTTTGAAGTCCTGAGTTTGGACCCCCAGATGGCTTGAAAAAGCTGGGAATAGTGGTGCTTGTCTGTAACCCCAGTGTTGGAGAGACAAACAGGTAGATGCCAGTGGCTTGCTGTCCAGCCTGCCTAGCAGGAAGGTCGAGCTTCAGGCTGAGTGAGGGGCCCTGTCTCGAAAAGTAATGTGGAGAACAATAGAGGAAGACTCCCAGTGTTGACCTCTGGCCTCCACATGTTCTCACATGGCAAACACACTTCACACATGTGTGCATAGGCAGGCATGCCCACCTGCCTCTCTCTCTCTCTCTCTCTCTCTCTCTCTCTCTCTCTCTCTCTCACACACACACACACACACACACTATTAAAGGAAAAATCAGAACAAAAGAGCAAAGAAAGAATGGCTTTCATACCAAGTCAGTAGAGAAGTGGTAGAAATGGATCAAGTCACTCTCCAGCAATATGGAGCATCAGTTCCCTCAAGAGCAAGATTATTATAATAGATTGCTGCTATAAAGTATTGATTTGTGTGTGTGCTATCTTTTTCAATTGCTGCTCTCCATATTATTTTTTATATTTATTTATTAAAAATTTCCACCTCCTCCCCACCTCCCTTTTCTCTCCTCTCTCCCTCCTTCCCCCTCCCTCTCCCTCTCCAGTCCTAAGAGCAGTCAGGGTTCCTGCCCCATGAGAAGTCCAAGGTCCTCCCCCCTCCATCCAAGTCTAGCAAGGTCAGCATCCAAACAAACCAGTCCATGCAGTAGAATCAAAACCCAGTGCCATTGTCCTTGGTTTCTCAGTCAGCCCTCATTGTCCGCCACGTTCAGAGAGACCGGTTTGATCACATGCTCCATCAGTCCCATATTATTTTTGAGTCAAAGTCCTTCACTGAATCTGGAGCTTACAGACTCAGCCAGACTGGCTGGCCAGCAATCCCCAGCAATCCTCCTGTCTCCCCCTTTAGTACTAGAACTGGTATGTGCCACCACATCTGGCTGTGTATGTGGAAGCTGAGGTCACAACTCAGGTCCTCATGCATCAGTCTCTTTGAGGACTGGGCAATCTCCCAGTCCCAACTGCAGTGTTTAACAAAATCGACCTGAGGGTGATTCGGTGAAGCAAGAGGATAATTTGCAGGGTACATTGATTTTTTTAAATAATATTAGGTGTCAATAAAGTTAAACCTTTAAAAAAAAAGCACACACACAAAAGCAGGGTCTCACTGTGTAGCCCTGGCTGGCCTGGAATCTGGTATATAAACAAGTTTGGCCTTGAACCTATGGAGAACTACCTGCCTCTGCCTCGTGATTGCTGGAATTAGGACACAAGCCACCAAGCCTGACTCCCATTTTCTTTCTTAAGATAACTTTTAGACTCAGATTATAAATTGCATTTTTCTGCTTTTTTTCTGCGTACAATACACACCCCATACATTCACTATTTGCCTAATTCTTACTTCTGTGTCTGGTTGCATTTAGTAATTCATGCTTTTGTTAATATTAATATATTTGTTTAAGGCATGGAGATTGGTCTGGTGAGATTGCTTACTGGGTCAAACCAGTTGCCATGAAACCCTAATGACTTGAGTTTGAGCCTGAGACCCCACAGTAGAAGGAGAGAATGGGTTCCTGAAAGTGAAAAGGGGAGAAAGTTGTTCTTGGACAACTCCATGCACTGTAGCACATGGGTGTCCACACTCAAGACATATATATTATTCAGTTACACACAAAGTGGCAATAACAATACTAAAGATTAAATCAACTGTATGAGACCAGTTCTGAAAATTCAAATAGAGTACAGTGGGGTTAGGGATTCTGGGAAGAAAATACAAACTTGAGTGCCACTGTATGCCCCTCTCGGGGTCCAGGGACCTCTACTCCACCTGTGTACCTGCTTGTTGTGTGTGTGTGTATGAGTGTGTGAGTGTGTGTATGCATTTGTGTGTATATGTGTGTGAGCCTCTATGTACATGTTTGTGTGTGTATGTGTGTAGGTATGTGTGCATGTGCTTTTGTGAGTGGTGTGTATGCATGTGTGTGTATACATGTGTGCATATATATGTCTCTGTGTGTGTGTGCGTGTGTGTGTATGCATGTATGTATATGTGTGTGAGCCTCTGTGTGCATATATATGTCTATGTGTGTGTGTATAGGTATGTGTGCATATGCTTTTGTGAGTGGTGTGTATGTGTATATGCATGTGTTTATGCATGTGTGTATGTGTGTGAACCTCTGTGTGCATGTATGTGTGTATGCATGTATATGTCTCTGTGTGTGTGTGCGCGCGTGTGCCTCTACCCACTTGATCAGCTTGCTCCAGTCCCTCTTTGCGGGAGGCCACTGAGAGACACTCTCAAACCCAAGCTGCCTCTTTCTCCTGTTTTACAAAGCAACTAGATTTACATTTTCAAAAACCCTTTAGATAATCACAAAGCCCAGAAAGTTCCCCTCCTCTGAGGTTTAATTAGGAGAAACTGTCTTTCTGGTACTTCAAGATCTTCATTCTAAATTTCTCAGAGGAAAGGAGAGGTTCACCGGGAAGGAACGAGAGCTGTGGGAGCTGTGCCCCAGCCTCTGTCCCTCTCTCTGCCCTGCTGTGAGAACTGGAGACAAAGGCGACTTGCAGGTCATGGAAGTCACACTGTGAGTGTGCTCTGTATCATTACAGCCCAGAGGATGGCGATGATCAGCTCGCAGATAGCACATTAGCGATAGATAATAGTGTCTAAATAAACACAGTCAGCTCTCCTCTCTGTCTCTAGACCCAAGCTTATCTATAAATACTCTAATGACGCCTAGCCAGCCAATTACCCGCTTCTTGGAAGAGCCCCTTATTAATGGCGTTGCAGTGAGGAAAAAAAAAACATTAATTATTGGACACAGTGGGATCTTTTACGTTCTGTCTGGTCCGGACAGCACCAATTAATGCAACAATTATTATCAACCACCAAGGCAGTGTACTGAGAGCAGCCACCCCGGGCTGCCTTGATGGAGTGGGAAGAACATACTCAGCCAGGGAACATCACCCACACTCCTTTATAAAGCCTGCCTCTTCATCATTGTGGAGGCTGCGGGAACAAAGCAGAGGGAGCCTGGAGGATGTTATTTTTCTTTGAAGTTTCAGGACGGTACCCCTGGGGGATGAGGTTGGGGGAGATCTGTTCCACTGCAGTGCTGGGTGAACTGGACGAAGGAGGAGCCACCTTCAGAGCCAGGCTACTGACTGGGCCCCTGACATCACTCTCCAGCCCCACTGCTTCAAGAAGTCTCGGTATTTCCAGCCTCAGGACATTTGCACAAGCTAAGCCCCATGCCTCCAAAACCTCTCCCTCCAGTACTAATTAGTCCCTTCTTTTTCTGTTTATGGCACAGCCTCTATTACAAATTATATTTAACAGCTGTATTTTATAATCTTATCAGTGTCTCTTTCTTTCACAAGAATGCATAAAGGCAGGGGATTTGATTTTTTTTTATCCATCTACCCAACTGTCTGTGGATATCAGGGGTTCACTAAACAGTGGATCAATGAAGAAATCCTCATGTAAAAATATATCCAAACTGCCAGGCATCTTGTGAACTAAATCAGTTGCTTTGTCACAGAATTTCACAGAAAAATAAACAAGATAAAGCAAAACAAAACCCAAAGTCCACCCAAAATTAATATTCTATTAATAGCATCTCTCTCTCTGGCAGACTGGATAGCCGCTCTACTGCCACACCGAGAAAGCCATGACTTGCCTGAAGGGCCCCTGACAAGCCACCCTGGAAAACAAGAGCCTGTGTAAGAGGCCCACAGCCCAGCACTTGAGTTGATTCCAAAATGAACCTGCCCTACACCAGGTTGGAAATAGTTACAGGAATTCTGCTGTTTTTCCTTCCCAGTGACAAGGGGAGACTTGCTTCTGGGAGGCATTAATTATACAGCACTTTGGAAAATTGGCTCCACTGAGGCGTATTCCCCCAGAGTCCAGACCATGGCTAAGAGGTGGGTGGGCTGAGTGGCCCTTCTAGAGGGAGAGTCCAGTAAGAGACACTAGGAGACTTTTTTGGGGGTATGAACTGTTCACACAGGTTGGATTAAGTCACAGCCAAGTTTGTGGAGTTTGCCTAATCCCCTGAACCAGAGTATCCCTGCCAACATCGGGGTCTGACCCATCTGTCCTTGACTGAAATCAGCATCTCCTGAGATTTTCTTTTATTAAAAACATTTGTGTGTGTGTGTGTGTGTGTGTGTGTGTGTGTGAGTGAGTGTGATGTGTGTATGTAGTCAGAGGTCAGCCTAGAGTGCTATTCCTCAAGAGTCATCTATCACTGTCCTGACAGGCTCTCTCACTAGTTCTGGGGTTTGCACAGTGATTAATCCGGTTGGCCAGGGATGGATGCATCTATCTCTGCCTCCTGGAATTGGAGTTTGAAATGTGTGACTGAGCTCAGGTTTTCAACATGGGTGCTGGGGATTGCACTCATGTCTTCATACTTGCCCAACAATCACTTTACCCACGGAACCATCCTTCCAGTTCCTACCCTAAAATCCCTGAACAAAACTAAAGCTCAGAGGCAGCTGTGGGATCCCTCGGCCTGGGGCTGCTGTACAGATGTGGCCATGACAAGCATTCCCATCTCAGGCCTCCTAAAAACCCATCATCTGGGAAGGAGCCCTCACAGAATGCTCAGACATGACAGGGACACTCAGGGTGCCCTGGAGGGGGAAGTCTTGCCTTCATCTCCTGAAGTGACAATGACCTCACCTCACAGTGATCTCACAGCCTTTGAATGTCTCCAGCACATTTGATCTCCATGAGGCACTGGGACCCAGCATGGACTGTCCAGCTTCCAAGCTGTTAGAGACACACAGGGTCTGTGATGTCCCCACTCCCTTTTAGTGCTGCCCTGAGTGCCAGCAGGGCAGAACTCAGCAGAAGTCAATTTCAGTGCCACGTGTGGTTGAGTTTGTGAGCTCAGTTCTTAGTGCACAGGGCTCATGCCAAAAGCCTTTACCTGTTCAGAGGGAGCAAGAGAGTGATTCCCTAGGAGTGCAGGGACTGTTGCTAATGGCCTTTTGTTTCCCCTAGGAGGCATACTTTGGGTTCCCATTGGCTTCTGGGGACACAGAATGAAAACATAAATGTCATCTCACACAGGTGGTTGGAAAGGAGCAGACTGACCAACTTGGCTTTGAGTTCTGGCTCTCCACCTCCAGCTGCAGGGATGCAGGTACACAGTGCATGATACTAAATCTTTTTAGTGCTTTAACCCCCTTGTGTTAATATAGATGTGACAGTCACAGTCCTGGTACTTTAGGGTGCAGGGTGTGCTAACATTACTGGGACAATGTTTACTTCAGTGAGTATAAGGGTGACTGGCAACAAGTGGGGTTCTTCAGAAGGTTTCATGCCTCCAGTCATTTGACAAGTTTATCTCAACATCCATGGAAGCTGTTCAGAGACTTAGGCCTTGGGGATACAAGGTGACATGGACTGATTGTGTCCTGTGGTTGGTTGCCTGAAAATTCATTCTTGAGGTTCAGTTCCTGTCTCCAACTCCACATGGGTAAAGCACTTGATAAATGGGGGGAGCCAGGGTAGATAGCAGTGTGGGCTGTTTAAAAAAGAACTAGAGCCAAGGTACGAATATTGTAGTACCCAGGGCAGGGCTGGAGAGCCACTAACCATCTTTAAATCCCAGTAACTATGACACAGAAATGCCCACATCAGGAAAATTGAGAACCTCAAATTAAAGACTACAAATCAGATGGTTGTTCCCAAGGCTTTGTATCATTGGTATAAAGGTGTTTGCAGGTGTTTGCAGGTATGTGCAGGTGTGTGTGTGTGTGTGTGTGTGTGTGTGTGTGTGTGTGTGTGTGTATGTCCCTCTCTCTGTGTGTGTTTGTACACATAAAAGCCAGAGATCACCCTTGTGTGTTCTTTCTCAGGTCTCTATCCTTATGTTTGAGACAACCTCTCACCAACCTGGAGCATGCTGAGAAGGCTAGTCTGGCTGACTCATGGACTCCAGAGACCTGTGCATTCTCAACATGGAGATTACAAAGGCACGCTGCCATGCTTGGCGTTTTTACCTGGATTCTGTGGCACTGAGATCATGTCCTCATGCAGGCAAGTGCTTTACCATATGAGAGTCTCTGCAGCTCAGGCTGTCAAGACTTTTACATCCAGTCCCTTTGGAAATTAATGGTTGCTGTCTTTGTTCCTGGCACCTTCCTGTGTTTATTTTTATCAGCTGATACATAGGAGACTGTCCTTAGCAGCCGTCGTTCAAGTGTGTATGTCTGACTCATTGAGATTCCCTGTAGCCCTTCAAGTGACAATTGCGAATGGCAGATAGTCTCTCTCTTAAGTCTGGCTATCCTGAATGTAGTTCTCAAATTTGAAGATTAATCTAGGCATTTTGCATGGATGGAAGCAGCTTGGCATGAAGGAATCATTTCAGACTGCATGTGCATGGCTTTGGGATGGGGCCATTTCTTTCATTGGCTTCTAAGTCATCTTTCTCCCACCTGCCCTATTATTGTCCATGGCTCAGCTCCAATAAATGTATAATGCTTCTCAGTTTCCTGGAAAGTTGAAGAATATGATAGCCATGATAGTTGAAGAAAATGATTTACCATAAAAAGGAGCTTCTAGCAATTTCCACTGTTATTCAAGACAAAAGAATTCTTTTTAAAATGGAGACTATAGTCAATCTATAATATGATAGTGTAAATTTCACACAGATCATGATGCTAACAGTGGTTCTCAACCTGTGGGCCATGACCCTTTTGAATGGCAAATGACCCTTTCACAAGGGTCACTCAAAACCCTCAGAAAACACAGTTATTTACATTGCAATTCATAACAGTAGCAAAATTACAGTTATGAAATAGCAAACCAAAATAATTTGATGGTTGGAGGTCACCAAAACACGAGAAACTGTTTTAAGGGATTGCAGTATTAGGAAGGTTGAGAACCTCTGCACTGGAAGAAAGGCAGATGGGTTCTGAGGATGTTGCGATTTGGATCTGGGACATCCCCAAGACACATATGGTAAATGCTTGATCCTAGCTTGGTGCTCTTGGGAGGCCGTGGGAATTAAGAGGTGGGGCCCACTGGGAGGTCACTGTGGCTGTTGGGGGCATACCCTCTAGGTGGGTGGTAGGACCACCGTCTCTTCCTCTGTCTCTCTCTCACTTCCCACCATGATGAGCTATCCACCCCACACTGGAAGCTTCAGAGTCACAGATCCATCCAGTTATGGACTGAAACCTTCAACACTGTGAACCTAAGTGAATCTTTCCACTTTGTAAGTTAATTAGCTCGGATATATATATATTGTAGAGATGGAAAGCTGACCGTTTATTTTATTAATAGATTCTATATTTTTTATTAATTTTATTAATAGATTATAGCACTGGAGGGAAGGCCCCGAAGGGTCTTCTGGCTTGTGTGCTGTTACTTTGACAACCGCTGATCTTCTGTGGCCCACTCACACAGGGCACAGACTTTACCTAATTCTTTGAACCTTGTGCTTTCTTTAATTGGAAATCTCAAGTCTTTGGACTGTTTGAAGATATCCTAGGACTTTCAGTGCTTTTCTGCCTGTTTGCTTAGCTGCCAGCTTCCAGATCTTCCAGACTTCCATTAGGGAGGGCTCCAAGAAGGTCAGTACCAGCAGCCTTGAATTCAGGCAGTAGGCCAGACAATGAGTGGAAGAGGTGCTGTGTAGCAGCATTTCATTTGTATCTTAATAAATAATGCTTGCCTGGAGATCAGAAAAGTAAAACAGCCACCCTGGCCAGCCTTACAGACCAGCGAGACAAAGCAAGCAGTCGATGGTTTTTACCTCGACCTCGGTCCAAAATTGGTGATCCTGCCTTCAAGAAACCTCAGAATGAGACTGAGACTGAGAGCTGTCTCCTCCCATTTTATAATCCTCTCTAGGTCTGGGATTAAGGGTGTGCATCACTACCATCTGGTTTCTATGGCAAGCTAGTGTGGCTACAGGGATTAAAGGTGGGTGTTGTCATTGTTGCCTGGTCTGTAAGGCTGACCAGTGGGGCTGTTTTACTTTTTTGATCTTCAAGCAAAGCTTTATTTATTAAAACACAAATGAAATGCTGCTACAGCGTAATAGTCAGTAATTAATGAAATCCACACAGAATGCCATGGTATTGGAGACCATCATTGTCTGGAGGAGAAAATGCTGTCCTGGGAGAATCTGGATGGCCTTGGAATAGCAGCAGGAAGGTCTCAGGGGTCAGACCTCTGGAGGAGTTAAGGACATGGGCTGCAAGTGGATTATTGAGTGAATAGCCTTATGTTCCTGGACAAGCCCATTGTGTTCACAGGGCCGCTGTTTTTACATCTATAAAAAAGAAACTCAGATGAGCTGCTGTGGCCTGGGGCCATGTAGGGTCTGGAGTGTTCACTTCTAGGTCATGCTCAGCTTAGCACATAGATAGTGGAGCTAAGGAACAAGGGGGTACTTTTCTTCCTAACAGTGACACCATCTGAAGATGTGGGCATTGGAGTTTTGTGTAAGTGTGAATTGCCAGGGATGGAGTTGATACTGGGTGTTTGATTGAAATAAGTCTCCAGAAAGGCCTAGCGGTAGTGTTGGGGAAATTACTGAGTGGGTAAAGTCTGAGTGGCACATGTATGAGAAACTGAGTTTAGATTCCCCAACACCCACATTAAAACCTGGGCATGGCAATGCACCTGTAACTCTAGTGTGTTGGTGGGGAGACAGTGTATCCCTGGGATTTGCTTGCCAGACCGTTTATCCGAAATACTGAGCTCTAGATTCAGTGAGATACTCTGTTTCAAAAGATAGGATAGAGAGCAATTGAGGAAGACAACTGGCAATTTCTGGCCTGCATGCATGCATGCAGGCTGGGTGAATGCACCTGTGCACCAGGCACACACATGTACATTCACCACATCCGTGCACAATAAATAAGTAAACAAACATACATGGCTGGAGACTCTTCCCACCAGACCTGACCACTCTGCATAGAAGGGAGGTAGATGACCCACAGTGTATGTTTAAAACAGTGTGTGGCAATTCATCAAGGGGAGCTTGAGATCCCACTTCCACTGTCCTAGAAGGTGGCCACTCCACACAGAAAGTATCAAGTAGAGGTAGTTAATTAAATTCAACTTGAGATGACCTATGAGTGAGAAATACATTATATAACTGAAATAATACAAAGTATCCTAGTCATTTCCTACTCAAATAATAATATTAGATATAGTGGGCTAAATAAAATAGTGTAGTAAAATGTGCCCCCTTCATCTCCCTGTCCTCCTTCACCACTGTTATTAGAAAATTTAAAGTAACATATTTTAAATAAAATATGTGGCACACATTCTAGTTCTGTTGGACAGTGCCAAGCAAGGTTACTGAAGGTTCCTTCTGAACAGAAGTGTTCAGGAGTCTGATTGTTCTCCGAGTCCCTGCTTGCTCACCATGTATTCCTTGGGGCCTTTCTTGGCTCCTGTTAACACAGAACATGGATGAAGCATGAGGAGGGAGCATGCTTGTTTGTTTCTGCTTTTCGCTCCTTTTCTCTAAGAACTAACAGAAGACAAATGTGTCACTGTAGAGATAATCAATGTTCACTTCCAGGATATGATTTATTGACATTTTCTCTCGGAACGAAGACAAACTTTTGTCTCATTCAGAACTCCTTGGGAATTCAGTGTTATACACCACAACCCAGTAAAAAGATGGCTACCTGAGGCATATTGTTCTTCTGAGTGGTGTTCTCAACATGGAGGCAAAGACTCGGTTCCTGGTAGACCGGGCTTGATTCCCACAAGAACCTGCGAATAACCCTGTTGCCCTACTAATTACAGGGTGATCAGAGTCGGACTACCAACATGGTACTAGAGGCTGCTAATTCTGGCCCCTAACTGTGGACATTTAACACTGTTTAATCTCTGTTTCCCCTCACTTTCTTTGCTACACGTGCCTTTTGTATGCATAAAAATGCAAGTAGACACAAAACCATGTCTCTCCATGTCTACTCGAACACTTCTGTTTTCTCTCCTTGGTCCATAGTGACAGCCGGAGAGTAAGTGTTGAGTTTTGCATTGAGAGTTGAACTTTTGTACCTAACTTTATGTGGCACCTAATTACCTGAAACAGCTTTCCCTCCTCCTGTCTGGCCAGATAGTCTCAGTCTAGTTATGCCTTCATCTCCTCAGCTATAAAATGATGATAGTGACACCTACCTTGCAGAGATCCTGGAAGCATGAATAGGTTAACGAAGAAAAGCGTTTGGAGGAGATCCTGGCCTTTGGGAAGGCTAAACAGCTGTACTGAGCTCATAAGGGCTCCCAGAACAACAACCTCTTCTTCTTCTTCTTCTTTTTCTTTTCTTTTTCATCTGACAAATGGCTCAGGAAAGGTCTGTCCCTATATTCACATCTAGATTGGGTAAAGGGCAGGTCCTGAGTGGCCCTGATGATGTAACCTGCCTGT
Organism: Myodes glareolus; assembly: GCF_982192425.1. Classification (NCBI taxonomy): domain Eukaryota; kingdom Metazoa; phylum Chordata; class Mammalia; order Rodentia; family Cricetidae; genus Myodes; species Myodes glareolus. Next base: position 1,868,060 of record NC_142032.1, on the reverse strand, counting down.
TTTCAGCAGATTTGAGCAGTTTGGGAAGTGACCCATTTACTTGCATTTCACTAGGTTGTTGCAATGGGTTTCATCAACCCACAACCTTGGCCCACGGCCAGAAGGAGCATTCATGGCTACTGTGAGCTGCTATCTCCAAGGTGCTACTTCATCAGTCGTGAAGAGAGGGTGCATGCCGCTTGCTTGGTGATGCCATCCTGCTAACACGGAGAAAGATGCAGCTACAGAACACACGCTCTTAATTTGATTCCATAGGGGACATTGGGTGCATAATCAAGAAGGTGGGTGATTGTGTGTGTGTGCGTGTGTATGAGTGTATGTGTGAGAGTGCATGTGTGTATTGTACTTGTGTGTGCATATGTGTGTGTGTGTGTGTGTGTGTGTGTGTGTGCTGTGTGCATGTGTGTGAAACCTGAGCTTCTTGAGGCATGTAAGACCACTGGAAAATTGATGACAGTCATGTGATATGATGTGATGAAGCTTCTACTCCATGGAAACTTCTAGCGGACATCAGAGGAACAGATTATCCTAAGCACCTAGAGGGTCTGAAGAAGCAGAGCCAGGCACCCTTGCATATGAGAACTTGTACTTTGGAAAGACATCTTCCTTGGATTTCTGCACCAGTAGTCCACTTGGAGAGGTGGGGTGCTGTATTTAAAGGAGACTCCAGTAATAGAGGAAGCCTGGGGTTTGAAATCCTTCTAGAATGAGACAGAGGAGACAGCACAGTCATTTAAGTTTGACCACTAGTACCGTATAAAAATCTGGGTATGGTGGCACTCACTTGTAATTCTAGCACTGGGGAAGCAGAGGCAGGTGGATCTCGGGGACCTGTTGGCTAGCTTGTCTAGACTGCTTGTTGAGTCCCGTGTATGTGAGAGATCCTGCACAGCATGGATTCTATATGAGGAATGATACTTGATATTGACCTCTGGACTCCTTGCACACACACACACACACACACACACACACATGTACACACAGATGAAAACCCATGAAGCTAGCCAAGAAGTTAGTGATGGGGTTCGGTATAGTCTGAATTGTCGGTATTAGTAGCCAGTGGGACAAATCAAGCTCCAGGTGAGTGTCAAGAGCACACTTGGGGCCCGATGTTCCCATGTTCAAGTGTGACTGTGTGGTCTCTATCAATCACTCTACTGTCTGAGCCTGAGTAAGAGCAAAGGGAGATCCTGCAAATCACACAGTACTTTAGAGAACATAGTCAGGGGGCAGGCCAGACCTCTGGGTTCCAGTTTACCTGTCCCCTCCTCTCTGTGACAATCGCTGACCAACTATAGCTCACTAGGTCTCTAAGAGGCCTGCTCTGACCCTTCCCAGCAGCCTTTCATCTCTTACCCTGCTTTGATGCCTCTCCAGCCTGTGGCAGTGTGTGATTCTCACTATTGCTCTATTTGCTGAGTGCTAGCCTCCCCTAGGCCAGTGGTTCTGAATCTTTAGAGGATCGAATGACCCTTACGCTGGGGTCACCTGAGATCATTGGAAAACACAGATATTTACATTAAGATTCATAACTAGCGAAATTAAAGTTATGAAGTAGTAACTAAAATAATTTTATGGTTGGGGGTCATCACAACATGAAGAACTGTATTAAAGGGTCGAAGTATTGGGAAGTTTGGGAACTACTGCCCCAGACTGAGCCAGAGATCCTTGAAGGTGGGGCTTGGAGGAGATTGTTCGGTGAGCAAGAAAGCCTTGGACACGTCTGTCTTACAACAGATGGCTTCCATGTTGGTGTGAGTCTTGTCTCTAGGGCTAGCTTGCGTACCAATGAAGTTTCCTCCTCTGCTTAACTTTGCCACCAGAAAAGAGCTGTAGTGAATTAATTGAGTATAAGGGAGGGAATAATATGGAGTGAATATGAATTTCAGAGTGTGAGCTGGTGCCCTGAGATAGCACATGACAGAGTGGAGTCACTCAAATCACAAGTTTTCATTCCTCTGCTCAGTTCTGTGTGGACTAACTTTCTCTCTCTCTCTCTCTCTCTCTCTCTCTCTCTCTTTCTCTCTCTCTCCCCGTGTGTGTGTGTGTGTGTGTGTGTGTGTGTGTGTGTGTGTGTGTGTATGAGAGGTGGTGTAGAGAGAGAAAGAGGAGAGAGAGAGAGAGAGAGAGAGAGAGAGAGGGAGGGAGGAGGGAGGAGGGAGGGGGAGGGAGGGAGGGAGGGAGGGAGAGAGAGAGAGAGAGAGAGAGAGAGAGAGAGAGAGAGAGAGAGAGAGAGAATTACTATTTTTGCAACTACTGGGTGTAGATATTACAAATTCTGCTGCTACAGAGGCAGCCCTGAAAACCAAGGAAAGGGAAAAAGAGCAGAGTTTTTCAGCCTCTCACTTTACAAAATCAATGATTTCATGTTTAATACCAGTTGTAGCAGTCATGGGGTGAGTTCATGTGTTAACGTGCAAACTGACCAAATGAGTCAATTTTAATGGGAAAGCGCATGTCTTTGGACTTGGCGTCTTTCTTTCAAAATGAGATTCTGTGCTGTTTTTTCCTATGAGGTTACATTAGGACATTTCTTCTTGAAATATTCCTACTTAAAAACATTGGTGTATCCTCACTGATGGATGAGAACTCTGGGACATAGCGAGTTCTCTTTTTACCTGGATGGTAGGAAGCTCACAATGAATGCCAGTGTTTAATGATAATATCAAATCATGGGGGTGTGGTAGCTCTTCTATTTTCTATGCTTTAAAATGAAACAGGAATAAACGAAGAAATACATTTTGGAAATGTGGTTTTCTTATAAAAATTCTATTGCCGAGTTTTCTTGCTGGAAAGCAACAGATAAGGTCACTTTCTTACTTATGACCCTGTGCATGGCTGTCCCTGGCTCTGGTATCAATTTCCTTTGTTATACTAGGAGATTGGACCAAGGAGGGTCCTTCTGGGCAATACAGGTTGAAAACATTTCTGAATTATGATCACATGAACATGAAACATTTTCATATTTCTATCTCAGTGTTTCCAATGCAGGTGCTTTTAACCCCAAACATTCTGCCTTAGGCTGATTGTCCTTTCTTTAGAAGGAACTGGTATGCATGGGGGATCCATGCCTATGGAAGAGACTATGGCAGAGCTTTTCTGGTTAAAGGCTGTGTGCAGAGAAATCTCTCTTATCTCACTGGGGCCAGGGTACCTCTGGATATCCCTAGGGTCTCCACTGCAGCAATAGGACAGAGGGACACCTGTAGGATTCAATCACTGTTTAAAATCCTGCTGCCCTGAACCTGACCTAGATCATCCCCTTCTCAAGGGTCTGTGAGATCCAAGGCCATGGCCAGTGGAGATCATCAGAGTCTGTTCAGTGGATGGAAGAGGTCAAAACTTAGTTCTTTTTCAGAAGTCCTGGGACACCCCTCATCATCTTTTGGGGGACAGAGAAGTTCCTGAGACTATAACTGAATTTTTACTTGTGTTTTCCTTCAGTGTGATCTGTGACTTGTCAGGCAGGGCTGTTGGGTTTTAGTCACCATCTCTGAACCTTGAAATGGTAAACTGAATTTCTTTTGAGCACTAGAGGATGTTTAAACAGTAGTTTGAGAATTCAATTTGTGCTTAAAGGGCATTGGGAAGTAGGGGGTTGACAGCAGGGATGACTTCCCAAAACCTATGGAAGAAGGATGGAAATCATTGTGCAGTTTTTGCTGGGAAGACTCTCCCCCCTCATTGAAATATTGCTATAAAGTATTGGCAAGCTTACAGATGTGAAATGAAAAACAAATCCCACAAAAATACTGGAGGACATAAAACTAACAAATAGAGTGGCACAAAATGCTTTGATTTCAGTACTACTTTTCAATAACATTGATGCATTCCACCCAGTGAGGATTTATCTTGAGGGAGGCCCTCTGCACTGTGATGTAAGAGTGCAGATGACCACGTTCGGTGGTCAGGCTCAGGATAGGTTAATGCAGGATTATATAGGGGCTGAAAAAGAGTGGGTTTACAAAGATGGAAGAACCTGGGTTCCAATCCCTTATTCTCCTTGTCTTTTCTGGGTCTTTCCAAGTAGGGGCTACCCTCCCAAAGCAAAAGATTTTGCTCTGTGTTCTATGCAAAAAATAAAGGCACCTCAGTAGGCCGTCATGGAGATTCCTGAGCCAATGAGAAGAGCAGCTGCTTGTGGGGTGTGTACCGACATCTGAACTTGCATGCCTTAAAGGGATGATTCTGTATTTTTGGTCCAGAGTTTTCTGAGCTATTTCTAGAGCAACATAGGCTCTGTATTCCAATGGTGTAAAAATCCACAGCTGTGTTCTTGATTTTTTTTATGCTTGCAAGACTCATTCAGATTTACCAGAGAAAGCTTTCAAATCAAAGATAGTAGGGTTAGAGGTGCGACTTGGAGTGGAGAATGCTTGCCTAGCATGAATGAGGTCCCAGTCCATTCCTAACACCACCAAAGCAGAGCAAAGCAAAGCAAAACACGACTTCTGAGAATATATATTAAGAAGGAAATCATAAGTCACACATAATTCTAGAAAAAGTCACACATGTATATAAACAGGCATTTTTATTTTTTCAAAGAAGTAAGTCAACAATTTCCTTCTAAAAGTAAGCTTGATTTATTGAAACTTTCAAACATGCTAGCATATTTGAAGATAGGGAGGTGAGCTCTCCAGAAATCATCCCTATAGCCATAGTCCTGAAGATGGAACAGATCACAGGTATGGCAAATGTTGCGGAGAGCAGGAGACCCTTGACACTGGGACTGTTAGTTTAGTGTCTGTGGATTCTGCATGGGTTCTGTGATGATGCCTTAAAGAAGAGAGGCTTCAAGCTGAAATCCAAAGCAGAGGAAAGCAGAGGAAGGGAACACCCTGCACAAAAGTGATGACTGGCATGGTTTATCCAGAACGTCTCGTCTACTCCCCACACTAATGAATATGTGTCCTAGCTACATACACACATATGTCAAGGCAGGCCTTCCATGGCACAGGATGTTGTCCTGATATAGAATGTATCAGCAGATACTGAAAGCACTTCTGGGAGTCAGTGAGATGGCTCAGTGAGTAAAGGCACCTGCTGTCAAGTCTTAATGACTGAAGTTCGATTGCCAGGACCAACAAGGTAGAAGGAGGGGATGAGTTCTTATAATTGTTCTCCACCCTTCCCAGGCACACCATGACCTGTGTACCTTTCCCCAGATGAATCAACAGAAAGTAACAAAAAAAGAGTAAGTATTATTAAACATCTTCTCTATCCATCAGGGATTCCATGCTGTGGAACAATGGTTTTGTACTTTGTAAAGACTGGACTCTTGTATTTTAATAAAATGCTGATTGGCCAGTAGTCAGGTAGGAAGCAGAGGTGGGGCAATGAGAACAGGAGAATTCTGGGAAGAGGAAAGGCTCAGTCTGCAGTTGTCACCCAGCCACAGAGGATGCAAGATGAGAACTCCTCACTGATAAAGGTACCAAGCCACATTGTTGTGGGATTCCCCTCTATGTGCTGTGATTACCATTGATAAATAAAGGAACTGCTTTGGGCCTATAGCAGAACTATAGGGGAACAGAGCTAGGTGGGGAAAACTAAACTGAATGTTGGGAGAAAGAAGGAGGAGTCAGAGAGTAGCCATGAAGCCTCTGCCAGAGGCAGACACACTGAAACTTTGCTGGTAGGCCACAACCTTGTGGTTTTGCACAGATTAATGGAGCTGGGTTAAATTAAGATGTAAGAGTTAGCCAATAAGAAGCTAGAGCTAATGGGCCAAGCAGTGACAAATAATATGGTTTCTTTGTGATTATTTCAAGAGTCTGGGCAGCCGGGAAATGAATGAATGGCCTCCTTCAACACCATGTGGCTAAACAGACAAGAATTATGGGCTACTTTAATATGTAAGACTTAAATAAGAAGCCTGAGCTACTAGGCCAATCAGCATTTTATTAAAATACAAGTGACAAATCTTTATAAAGTACAAAACCATTTTCCCGCAGCAATCTCATTTGTGAATGGCCAGTTATATACAGTTACAGTGGTCGTAGTTTAAACACCTCTTCGAATGTGGATCTCTTGGGATTCAAACACCCCAGCAGGCATCTCGTTCCATCATAATCCAGCACACTGAGAAACCAGCGATTCCTTCCCTGGAAGCTGTGCTTTCAGGAGGACATTCCTGTATGTGCCAAACCAGCTAAATGCAGAATTAGCACTTGGGGCTATGGTTCAGTTAGTGACATGACTTGGCTGTGTAATGAGTTAAGTATAATTCTGTGGGCTGGCCGACTAAACCTCAAAACCAGACACAGTATATTTCCCGTGAAATAAAGACTGTAGTCCAGACAAGCCTTAGAAAGACACACTCAGAACATGACTTCTTATGAAGTGGGAGATATTTTTATGAACACAGGTCTTTCTCAAGAGCATTATATGCTCTCTACCAGTAGACATATTTCCAGTCTCAGGGAATGAATGCTTTAACTCAGTTCAGTTCCCAACAACCACATCTGGCAACTCACAATCACCTGTAACTCCATCTCCAAGGGATTCAATGCCTTTGGCCTCCTTGGGTATCAGCAGTACCCCACCCCCAATGCACACAATTGAAAAATAAATAATATAAATATTTTATAAAGCCTTCAATCTTTGAGAATTTCATACAGGAATATAATTCAATCAGATTCACCTCTTCATACATCTCCTGATCTCCCTCTCAATTTCATGTCACAGGTATGTCCCATGGAGTTCCATTAACGTTGCACATATCCGCATGGGTATGGGGTCATCCACCGGAGTGTGGGCAATCCAGGAGGGACCACAACCATAAAGCCAACCGGTTCTTCCTCCCCTAGCAGCTATCAGTTATCAATCACTCCTCAGCTGGGGTGGGACAGGTCGGTCTCTCCCTGGACTGTAGCCTGGCTGGCTCTTGCGTAGGACTTGTGCAGCAACCACAACCTCTGTAAATTCATGAATGCAGTAGTCCAGAAGACAGTGTTTCCCTGACTTCTGGACCCTCTAAACTTCCTGCTCTCTCCTCTGTGATGGTCTTTGAGCATTGTGGAAGGGGTGTGATAGAGATGTCCTGGCTGTGTTTGAGTGTCCACAGTCTCTTAATCTTTGCACTTTGGCCAGTTAAGAGTTTCTGTGTCGGCTGCTGTCCGCTGCACAAACGTACTTCTGTGATGAGATCTGAGGATGACCCTAATCTGTAGGAATAGAAACCAGAATTTAGAGGGAAACGTGAGTCTGTGTCCACTTACGCACTAGTCTTGTTTTCACATGTTACAGAAGATGGTAGGAGTAAGAGTCGTTTTCTCCCGCTGTCTTCAAGACAGATGGTCCTATTGACATTTAGAATTCAAATATGAGAAAATACAACCATTTTCTCCTGCTTCTTTAAGTCTGCTTAGGCTAAAGAAGGTTGTTCGGCACCTTCCTGATTGGTTGGAAGGGCTGACACTGCTGGTGGAGGCTTGCCTGCCTTTGCATGATGGGATGAATATATAACTAGGAGTCGGTTATGGAGGAAAGGTTGGGCCCTGACTGCTTCTCCATTTGTGCAAGCTAGTGTTTGCAAACAACAATAATGAAGTAGCCAGGACACAGAGAGAGAGAACTCACAAGCAAACAAAATTAATAGATGAAGAACTATTAAAGAGGCATAGAACGTCTTTTTCACCTCTCTGAGTCCAAGGATTTGGGTCACAGAATGAGGAACCCTGTGCAGGGTCCTCTGATATAATGATAAGAGGAATCAGTCTGTAGTTATGTTTATGTGAAGACACACAGGGCTGACACACACGAGCTCACAGAGATGGTGGCAGCCTGCACAGGTCTAAGCCAGATGGAGTCCCAGGGCCGAGAGCAGAGGTGGACACCAGCCTGCAACACCCCTAACCCAGAACGTATCTCCAAGTGTCAACTGCTCACAAGAGAAAATTTAGCCTTCTCCAGTGCAGTCTCACTGGGCATGCAAACCACACTGAAGGGCAGGCCCCATGCCCAGGAGTAGATGACTCACAAAAAAAGAACTCAATAGTACTTTTGGAGATTTTTTGTCCTCACAATGCTTTATTTGGTCTTTTTTTTTTTTAAAAAAAAAACCATACTGGTCTATTGTTTATATATTATGGTTTCAAATGTTGTATTTTTATGGTGTATATATGTGTGTGGGTGTGGGGGTGTCTCTGCATATGTATTTTTCACACTTTTTCTTTATTTTTGTTTTTGGTTTTTTTTTTTTTTTGCCTGTTTTCTTTTCTAAAGAGAGAGGAAAAGAAGGCATGGAGTTGGATGGCTGGGGAGGTAGGGAGTATCTGACAGGCGATGAAGGAGTGATACTCATGATCAGGATATACTGTATAAAAATTAAATAATTTTCACTAAAAATAAAAATTATGAATAGTGCTGTAAAAAGCATTGGTGTGCAAATATTTCTGGAATATGTTGGCGTCACTTGAGTAACTACCCAGAAGTGGCATAGCTGGGCCACGTGTTTGTTATAGCTGTTGTTAGTTTTTTTAAATAACGCAAAGTTATAATTTAAATGTTTTTTAAAGAAAGAAGAAATAAAGATAGAAAATAGTGAGACCTCTCAGCCCAAAATGAGTATTGGTACCAGAGTGTTGTAAGAAGGGCCCACTTGTTTGTCCCAGCTGCCCAGCTAGTTTACACCCGAAATAACCACACAGAAATTGTATTAATTAAAACACTGCTTGGCCCATTATCTCTAGCCTCTTATTGGCTAATTCTCACATCTTGATTTAACCCATTTCTGTTAATCTGTATATCACCACGAGTTTGTGGCCTACCAGGAAATATTTGGCATGTCTGTCTCTGATGGCTCCATGGCAGCTCTCCCTCCTTACAACACCAGAGGGTGACTTTTTAGAGCCCTGTGGCCTGTCAGAATGGGTGTCAGCTCAGAGCTAAGGCCCCATGCCCAGGAGAGCTGATCCTTGTAAGACTGGCTCTTCTTGACTGGAACAACAGGAGAGACCCTCCTTTCTGGGGTGTGTCCTACTGGTACCCATTTCATTGGAGGCCATTTCTGCTCATCACACAGCAAAGCATTTATCTGTGGACATGGTTGTCAAATCAGAACAGCAGGCACCAGACAGCAAACAGAAGCTCAGGATCACAGCGTTAATTGTCAAAGGGGACACAAAGCTGACAGATGATACAAACTGACAAGAGTGTTATTCATCCTGAGACGCCAAATGAAACATTCTTTTAGGAAATTGTTACACCTGCCCTGTGCCATACAGTAGCCACTGGTCATGGGGCACGGTGGAGTACCTAAAAAATGCACTGAATTTTTTACTTAATTTAACAGAAATTGCTGCAGTGGTGAGTGGCTACTATGTAGGAAAGGATAGTTTTTTTATTATTTTTATTTTTTTATTAAAAATTTCCACCTCCTCCCTTCCTCCCACTTCCCTTCCCCCCCTCCCTCACCTTCCCCTTCCCTCTCCAGTCCAAAGAGCAGTCAGGGTTCCCTGCCCTGTGGGAAGTCCAAGGTTGTCCCCCCTCCATCCAGGTCTAGGAAGGTGAACATCCAAACAGACTAGGCTCCCACAAAGCCAGTACATGCAGTAGAATCAAAATCCGGTGTCATTATCATTGGCTTCTCAGTCAGTCATCATTGTCAGCCACATTCAGAGAGTCCGGTTTGATCACATGCTTCATCAGTCCCAGTCCAGCTGGCCTTGGTGAGCTCCCATTAGATTAGCCCCACCGTCTCAGTGGGTGGGCGCACCCCTCGCGGTCCTGACTTCCTTGCTCATGTACTCACTCATAAGTGGATTCTAGCCATAAATAAAGGACATTGAGTCTATAATTGGTGATCCTAGAGAAGCTAAATAAGAAGGTGAACCCAAAGAAAAACATATAGTTATCCTCCTGGATACTGGAAGTAGACAAGACTGCCAGGCAAAAACTGGGAGCTTGGAGGTGGGGGTGGGGTGGGGTAGGGGAGATGGGGAGAGAGTAGAGAGAAGGGGAAGACGGGGAGAGCTTGGGGAAGTGGGATGGTTTTGCTTTCTTTCATCCTTCCACGGAGGGACAGTGGCCTCTGGTCATCTCAGATTGTCTGGCAGAGAACAGGCAGAGAGGAGTACCCCACATTCCTCACTGTGGGGTTGGCCACCACTCCCCAGAGGTCTCTGGGGTCTACACGCTGTGCCCTGGCATACCCTAGCAATTTCTGCAGTCAGTTGGAGTCACAGTTCTGCAGTACCTCCCCTGAGTGACAGAAGAGGAAGGCATAGCAGTTGAGGCCCTCCCACAAAGCACATTGAAGCACGATTAATATAAACTCAGAAACAGAAATCAGGATTCAACCGGAGGCCAGAATAGCAAAGCTGTCAGCCACTTGCTCTTATTTCGATCTCAGTCCGAAATGGCGATCCTGCCTCTCGGAATCTCAGAATGAGACGGAGTCTGAGAGCTGTCCCCTCCCATTTTATAATTCTGTCTAGGGCTGGGATTAAAGGCGTGCACCACTGGGATTAAAAGCATGCACTGTGTGGTTACTATGGCAACTAGTGTGGCTACTAGGATTAAAGGTGCGTGTTACCACTGCCTGGTCTGTAAGGCTGACTAGTGGGGCTGTCTTACTTTCTGATTTTCAGGCAAGCTTTATTTATTAAAATACAAATGAAATATCACTGTGCACCTAGAAGCCTTGCTCCAGGACTTGGCAGCTTCTGTAGACTCCAAGTTAGAAGTTGTGTATTTGGAAACTCTACACAAAAAGTCCGAGGAAGGGGGCTGAGGACACAGTTGGTAGAACGCTTGCCTTGAAAGGACAGCGACCTACGCTTGATCTCCATAACCTGTGTTCACAGAGCTGGATGTGGTGGTGCAGGCCATCCCAGAACCGTCCGGAAGAAGAGAAGTAGATTCCTAGGACCAGCCAGCCAAGATGATGCCTGAGGATAACACCCAGCATTGCCCTCTGGGTCTCTCTCTCTCACACACACACACACACACACACACACACACACACACGGACACACGGACACAGGCACAGACACACAGCATGGGAAAGATTATTTCAAGGTTTATCCTTCTAAAACCTCAGACGCAGAATGTTCTGGGGGTTTCCTCACATTTTCCTCTTCCTTTGCGGGATTCTGATACATGGGACTCAAGGGTGGGAAGAAAGGTCAAACGTCAAAAGATCTGAAACGGGTAATTGGAAGAGAGCAGGAACAAGGGCGTGAGACAACTCAGTGTGCTGTGGGCAGGATGGGGTCCTGTGGCACATGTCAGTAGTTGAGACAAATCTTCAGTGCGTCTCTTGGGGGGTTCTGTGTTTGGTTTTGATCCTCCACAGGAAGACCTATCTATACCACCTCTTCTCACACATCCCTTCCCAGCCACCCCATGGTTATTTTCATGGAAGCCTGGTATTTGGAGAGTCGTAAGTGCTGGCTCTTGTGCTAATGGCCGATTGTGTTTCGTTCATTTCAGAGGCCCTCACAGGAGGTAGGATTCTAAGATCTGGAAGCCTCAGCCTCTACCCTTAAACCTAAGACAATGTGTGGGTATCACTGATCTATTTAGCTTCAAATGAAACATTCCAGACTTTCCACTGCTTCCCACCCAAGACAAGGGAAAAGCTGTTTAGAAAAATCAGGCCAAGATTACCCTAGAGGGAAAATGTTTTGAGTCTAGTGAAGGCTTTTGTTGAGTGACATTAATTATACTCGTTTAGTTTTGACATTATTAATTAACCTTCTCAGTTGTTTATATTGTAGCCTCTTATTAAAACAATATGATTAAAACAAATAATTAAGGAACACTACTACCTCCACAAGTCTGTGTATGTATCATTTTAGGCTTAAAAAGTCTTCTATCTACAATCTCATTTGATGTGCACAGTGATTCTATAAAGTTAATATACCAAGGCTTAGTCCCCATTTTCCTAATTTTTATTATAACAAACTATGCATGAATAAAATTTACCATTGTTATGCATATAATGGATTATATGCCTATAATTTTATGCATGTAATAGGGCATTAGATAACCCCATGTTTTCTCTCCCCCAAAGCCTAATAACTTCTAATATATTCTCTGTCTCTATGAACTTCAGTATTTTAGGCACCTCATCCATGAACCATGGGGCAATCATCTTCCTGTACCTTTTTGTATCTAGTTAGTATGCCTTTAAGGTTTGTCCATGTTGTAGCATGTATTGGCATTCCAATTCATTTCAAGACTGGATACAGTTTGCTGTATGTGTTTGTTGTATTTCTCTTCACCCTCCATGGACACTTTACTGTTTCTCTCCCTTTCAGCTACTGTGAAGAAAGCATTTCAAGCACTGGCAAACTGTGTTCTTCTTTGATCAATGTAACAGAGGTGCTACAAAGTCATGAGGTAGAACAAGGGCTCTCAATTCCCACTGCATGTAATAGTGACTTAAACAAGGGCTGGGGAGGGGACTAAATGCGTAAGAGGGCTTGCTTTGCAGGCATGAGTTCTAAACCCCAGTACCCATGCAAAAGGTTGGGAATGGATTTGAGCACCTGTTAACCCCAGCATCATATGTATGGAGGTAGTAGAGAGAGGAGGACCAGCTGTTCCCAACCTATTTCTAGGTTCGTGAGAGACCCTGACTCAAGGGAATAAGGCAGGAGTTGACAGAATAGGACACTAGACATTATTCTCTGGCCTCTATACATGGTGAATGTATACATGTGATATTTCCATTTTATTCATATAATTTTTTTGCACTCACTTACATTCACAGGTGCATATCACACACACACACACACACACACACACACACTACACACTTTTGAGAAACAATTTAAGCATCTTCCTGGGCACTACTCTGTACCCACAGGATATCTTTTTCCACTAACAACATAATCTAGGTGGGGTGTTCTAGAAAAATCCTCCCCCACACCCTGACAGACTATTCCGAGGGCTACTTCCAGCTGGACTCTCAGGGCTTCTCGTAGGCTTTCTGCTTCGGGTTCCCCCCTCTCTTATTGAAGCTGTTTCTCATGGTCAATGCTCCTGACAGTGTGTGGACCTATACTTTGTAGTGGGAAAATCAAAACAATTTTTAAAGTGAAAATTTAAGTTTTAAAAACCAAAAAATGAAACCAAAATAAGTTCACTAGTCTAGGAAGCAGAATGCTGGTTTGTTGGCTAAATACCTGAACCCATTGGTTTCTTGCATCTTAATCATCTCATTTTAATAACACACCACAATACAAGCAATTGTGTGGGCTGGTTCCGCTCCTTTTAAGAAGGCTTGTTCTGTGCGCCAACCTTGCTGTTCTTCTGTGTGGTTAAATGCTCATGCATTAAAATGCTAATAATTAAACTGTTACGATTGACTAATGAACTCTGCCAGCGATAAATGATGGTCTTGTTAGATTCACTGCGCAGCAAGCCTCCCTTTGTACTGAGAAAGTTAAAGGTTAAATCACTCTTGAAGCCATGAGTGGATCGAGAAGCAATTACAATCTTTCCTTGAAACTAATAGTTGCTACAATAATGTTTCGATTCTAGCCCAGTGAGAGAGAAAAAAGAATAAAAGTGTTAGGGGCGAGGGTGAGGGAGACTAACTCTGAGCTGCATTCACAGGGAAGGACATGGGGCGGTTTTTGAGTCCACAAGGCAGATGGTGTAGGTATAAAAACTCAAGTCCACTTGTATTCACAATTCTTGGAACCTCAGCTCCCAAGAAGAAAAGCTTAAATGGTGACGTTTCTGGACACAGCAGCGGGTGCCCCACGCTTGGTATTATTTGGAACATAAAGGTTTAGCCACAAAGAAAACTTCTCCAGACCTCTGTATGATTTGGGGAAATCTGATTAATTTCTCTGTGCTTCAATCTTCAAAAGCAAGATAATAACAACTCTACAGGAAGAATATTCACATTGTCCTGCAGAGACAGTGTCTGTGCTTGTGGGAAGACTCACGGGGCTGTGACCCAGGCCTGCCCAATCAGAGCATCACCCTTCCCTGTCCACAAATGGGCCTGATTAGAACCAGAGAGACAAATTCTGGGGTTAGGGCCCCAGCATTATAGAAAGACACAGACAGCCTTTGGTGAAAAACTCCATCCTAGGAGCATGGGAAGATGAAGGAGGTTGTTCATTAAAGATAGCAGAGCAAAGGCTTATCATGTTCAACTTCACTCCACAACAGGCCACAAGCCCCGTATGTTCCTTTCTATGTCACATTTGGCCAGCCAGAAACATTTTTGGCCAGATACATTTTGGTTATTTTATCAAGATAAAAATATTACTATTCTACGAGAATCTGGGATTCAAAGCCATGAGGATTCTAAGACATGGTCCATGAGTTCTCCTTCCACAAGAGTGTGGAGAAGAGAAAGCAGAGGAGGCACCAATGTGGACGTATGTTTTGTTGAGGTCTCTTGCAGCTGCTGGAACTCTGGAAGAACCTGTAGACTTCCTTACAGAACATGCTACCCGAAAGACAGGAGCATTATCCACAGACTCTGCCCTCCCCAAGCCCGGAACTCCTCCCATTATTAATTTATTTGTTTGGTTTTTTTTTTTTTTTGAGACAGGGTTTCTGTGTGGCTTTGGAGCTTGTACTGGAACTAGCTCTTGTAGACCAGGCTGGCCTCGAACTCACAGAGATCCACCTGCCTCTGCCTTCCCAGTGCTGGGCTTAAAGGTGTGCATCACCACCACACAGCACCCATTATTCTAAATTACACACTGCTATTGCTAGTGGGCTCAATGGCTTTGAAGATGGTTCCAAAAAAAAAAAAAAAAAAAAAAAACAAGCAAACGAACAAAAAGCAAAGCAAAACAAAACCGGTAGAGGCATTTGACTTGCCTCTGAGATAGGTTGAGCTGTCTGCTCTTGTGGTAGCATCAGAAACCGCCTCAGTGGATATGTTCAGCATTCACCACAGCCAAGTGTTAAGGGCTTCATTGCCCACACCTCTGAGAAGCACACAGATGTCTTACAGAATTTTCTTCCCAAGAAAAGGAGATACTGACAGTAGCCACTAGGCAGCGTCGGTGGTGACTCCTGACCTTGTTTGTGCTATCTTCATGGAAAAGAAAAAAAAGGGCATCATCACAGGTGAAATGTTCATTATTCAGAGAAGAACCTGGCATAAAGTGGGTACCTAGTGAATGTAAATGAAGTATAGATGGACAGATACACAGAGGTTTGGATGGATAAGAAAATGTCTTGTTACTGGGAGGTTTGGAATAGAGGCTGAGAATTAGTTCTGCATCCATTTAGAGGTGTAAACTTAAATCTGGGTGATCCCAAGAAGTCCCTTCCTACATGTACCACAGTGTCCCTGAGCACAGCTGGAGGCCCAAGCAGAGGTTAATAAGAAAGCCCTACAGCACACCTAATGAGGTTCTTAAGTCAATTATGAACCTCTCACCGATCATTTGTTAACGTTTAAAAACCTTTACAAATTAATTTTATTAAAAAGCTCTCACAGTCTGTTAACTCCATAAATGTGTTTTAAATTTGGTTTTTAAGGTCACAATAAACAGAGGGTGTGCAGCGCCTAGACTCGGAATTCAGCAGTTCTAGTAGAAACCAGCCGCTCTGCTCTGTCTTAGCCAACCAACCTGCTTGGTCGTGTTGAGGCTGGGGTCTCATGAAGCCCAGAGCGGCCTCTAACTTGCTCTGTGGTCTACGATGACTTTGAACTCCCGATCCGACTTATGGATGATGAGATGCCCCATTTATGTTGTGTTAAGAATTGAACCCAGGACTTTTCTCATGCAAGGAAAGCAATCTACCAGTGCAGTGAACTCCCTAGCCCCTCAGTCTGTTTAAATTCCAGTATCTGTCAGCTCCCATGGGAGAGTGGCTTCACTCGTGAAGTTGCTGCCCCGTGGCCCTTCTGAGTTGACAGAATGGCCTCTCTGGACATGCAATTTGATACCTTTGGGAAAGGGTCAGGTGAATGCAGCCATCATGGACTCCAGGAAACAGATAGCCCAAAATCAGTCTTATGAGGCCTTGTGAAGGAGGGAAACTGAGGCAGTCCCCACTGGCAGGCTCCCTGGAGAATCCAGCAAAAGTCCTACCAACCAAAAAAAAAGCACCTTTTTTTCTTCTAAGTCAGCAATATGTGAGCACACCCACGGGAGAGGGTTATCAGACAGAGTCTGTCACTCAGCCACTTTTGCGGTAGCCGAAGTCTCCTTTTAAACACCATGTTTGGAGAGTCATGCAGACATCCTGAGAGGAGGCTAGAGTAGGGGTGACAGTCACATGGCAATGTTCCCAAGCAGGACTGTATTTTGTACTTTATGGGGGGGGGGGGCGGCCAGGGTGTAAGAGATGGGGAAATGAGGAAAGGTTTAATGACTAACCTCTGACAAGTCCGTAGAGGCTTTCACAAGCATGAGACTCAGTCAGCTTATTTTCACAAGTAATAATGGAGGCCTTGTTTCATTTTAAATGAAGCAGAAGAGACTACAGCTAGGTCTAAGCAGGACTGTCTGGAGGACACCATGCTATACACAGCAGCGAAGAGCTGACTGAGGAGAACCTGTCCTTTCTGCAAACTTTTAAAAATCTGCCTCCTGGCTTGATGTGGCGGTACGGATCTGTGACTGCAGCACCGGGGAGGTGAGGAAGACAATCGTGGGTCTGAGGCCCACCTGGGCTGCACAAAGCTAATAGGCTAGACTGAGTTACAATTGGGAGGCCTTATTTCAAGGAAGGGAAGAAGGAAAAGGGAAAGGGGCAGAGGGAGGGTTTTGTGTGTGCTGTATCATCACCACAACTACCAACATCCTTGAAGATGGAGCTTCAGCCTATTCCCTCTGACTTTCCAGATCTTTTCGTCTCTGCATAGTCACGTCTCTCATGGTTAAATACCGTGATACAAATATAGTGATAAAATCAGTATTTTTCAACTAAGCTTTTTCTATCCCTATACTTACTGTAGGAAATAAACAGAGGTGGAGGACTGCCTGTTCATTCTTGGCCCTGCACAGGGCTCTAACGTCCAAGCCGAGCTTAGCATGACTGCCATTTTCTGTGAGGACTTGTGACAACTTCATACTGCCTGGGAGAGTGTCCTGTGAGAGCCTGGAACTTTCTCTCTGGGGCAGCAGCTATGAGCGTCTGAAGCTGACCTTCCTCATATCTGTCAGAGTTGAATCTACAGAATAATATGTCAACTTTCTCCCTCCAAGTGAGAACATCCTGAAACCTGGAATCAAGGCACCGTTCATTTTGCCCATTTTCATGCCTGCTTTGCACGCACCACGGTAAAACAACCCAGACTGAGTACTTTGGGACCAAATTCTGCATAATGGCTCTGCCTCCTCAGAAAGTGGCACCTCCATCTGGGTCTTTCATAGCAATAAGACCTGGCAGGACCGCGGTTTGATTCCAGGTGGATGAAGTATGGAGCAGACCATGCTGGCCTTTTTAGACGCTCAAAGACCCCAAAGGGCATATTGTCTTCCCTGGGTCTGAAGAGGAATGCATTTCTACCAGCACACATCCGGGCCTCACCTCACTCCTGACAGGAGACACCTGCAGTCCTTCACCAGGTCACTGAAAGTGGGCCCAGCTGCTCAGAGGAAGGATGAAAAACAAAACGCCCAGCTCAAGCTGTTTCTAAATTCAAGGACAGAGGCCCTCAAGGCCACCTGTTTGAGAACAGAAAATTGGCGCTTCCCCGCAAACCGCTAGAGAATAGGAATGGTAGGCATAAAATCATTGTCAACTTGATACTTTGTAGCAAATGAGAAACATGAAAGGTTTGGAAGCGTTAAGTGAGACAGCGAGAGAAGAAAGGTATGATGGTCTCTAACCACCCTGTCCCACCTGGGTCTCCACTGACGGCGGCTTCCCATACATCCTTAACCCCTGACACGTCCTTTGGGATCTCATGGTTCCACAGAAGTGGAAACCCATCTTCCACACTTCTTTTCACCTACCTTGCTTTGAACTTGGACTCGATAGCTGTGCAAGCCTGGCAGTTGTATGCGCCACCACTTTTCCTTCTCTTGGCATCTATGCTTGCCCATACGCACAGTGTTTTCAAGTAAGATTCTCTTACACATAGACTGTGCTTAGCACAGGCTTCAAAATACCTTGCTTCCTGCCATGGTCCCTACCTAAAGCTCATGTGGACAACCTGCTACATGTTCTGGCCCTTAGTCTGTGCCCCTACCGTAATGAACCGATGCACAGATATAAACACATGTCTGTCGTTCACATTTAATTCCTGCTTATTGTGTCTTCCTTTCCCTCCTACCAATGGGTCCGTGAAATCCTTCTTAACTCAAATCTCAAGGTTCTTACAGTGGTACATAATTCAAAAATTTTGAATTATTTCCCACTAAAAGCAGTAATTTTATTTTGTAGATTTATTTTTAGCTACAACAAACACAGGTAATGAACCGTCCTGAGGTATTTTCCTGTAGGTGCGTGTCATAGGCAACTGTATTTTATCTGTGGAGTCACTTCCTGGAGTGAAAATTTGTAGACTTTGGGACCATTTAAGGGTTTAAAGAAATTCGGAAAATGATTTGTGTTGCTCAGGTCCCGAGTTTGGGACCTCTGAAGTTTGGGTATAGCCTGCAGAATTTTTTGGCCCTCATTCCTAAATGGCTACAAGCATCCCTGTGGTCTCTCTGAGGTCAGAGCCAGAAGGATGGGTACCGAAACTATACACATTGTTCCAGAGTGAACTGGGAATTTGGCTCAGTTGGTCGAGTGCTCACCTAGCATTCTGTAAGTCCTGGGTTCAATCCCCCTGTGGTCTCTCTGAGGTCAGAGCCAGAAGGATGGGTACCACAACAATCCCCATTGAACTGGGGATGTGGTTCAGTTGGTAGAGTGCTCACCTAGCATTCTGTAAGTCCTGGGTTCAATCCCCCTGTGGTCTCTCTGAGGTCAGAGCCAGAAGGATGAGTACCACAACAATCCCCATTGAACTGGGGATGTGGTTCAGTTGGTAGAGTGCTCACCTAGCATTCTGTAAGTCCTGGGTTCAATCCCCCTGTGGTCTCTCTGAGGTCAGAGCCAGAAGGATGGGTACCACAACAATCCCCATTGAACTGGGGATGTGGTTCAGTTGGTGGAGTGCTCACCTAGCATGCTGCAAGTCCTGAGTTCAATTCCCAGCTCTGAATAAACTGGTGTAGTTGTGCATGTCTGTAATCCCAGCACTTGTGAGGTAGAGACAGGAGTAACATAAGTCAAAGTGCTACATGAAATTCAGTCACAAGAAAGGAAAAAAAATCACCCAAGGCTACATAAAATATCTGCCCTTCCCTTTAGCATGGCTCTGGTTCCCCTCTCCAGGATTGCAGCAGGGGCTCAATGGGGAAACTGTGAAGCCCTATGCCCTAGAAGAGGTGGGCACTGTTAATACCAGTCTGAATTTGCTCTCTGAGCAGCCTTGGTAGGGAGTCACCCTCACCTCCAGTCCGCTCACACTGCTGTGACCCCACGGGGACCATTACTTCCCTTAATGTGGTCTCTCCTTACTGGATGGAAAACCGACTGCAATCGAACAAAGCAGTCACTTCCCTTCTTAATAGCAAGAAACAAATGAGTCACATGGATTAGAGGGACAGACTACAAGGGCCTGGGGGACTTAGAAAACTAAACCAAACCAAATCAAACTTTGCTTTAAACAGACTGATACAATCTCAACCCATTTGTCGGCAAGGTTGTTCGTTAACCACATAGCTGGACCAGAATGAGCCCAGAGGAAAGGCAGGGTAAGGGCCAGCAGTGTCCAGCACCTGTCCCCATGCACAACCATCCTTATGCACTTGGACTACTGTGACAAAGTTATTTCTCACAGTTGTGGAAGCCATGATGTCCAAGATTGATTGTCAACAGATTTAGGCCAGAGAGAATTTTCTTTCTGGTTCATGATGGTGCCCCGTGTCTTCACACAGAAGATGCGGGAGCTCAGGAGACGGGTCTAATATAGGTCTACATTCCTATTTACAGGGACTTCATTTCATGCTGCACCTGCCACTTCAAGTTCCCACTTTCAAATCCTACCTGTTTGAGAATGCAGATAAGCATTTCAACCAAAGCAACAGTAGAAGTCTAGGAAAAACATGCTGAAATCTCTCCCTGGTTGCAACCACGCATGCTGTAACAGAGAAGGGGGTGAAGACAGTTGCAGTCTGAGGCATGCTGGCTTCCGGGTCAGGCGACAACATTCAGGAAGTGACTGTATGCAGCCACCTCCGTGGTAGGGTCCCTCCCTGTGTGTCTCGGAGACATCACAAGAACTCCGTGGGAAGAGCAGGGGATGAGTCAGGAACTTGGGGATCATGGCTCTGCCACGGATATGCAGGTTCCTCGTTCCTGTTTACTTTCATGGAAATAAAAGCCCTTTCTTTAGATGTCCTTCAAGGCCTTTGCAAATATAAAACTCAAAGGTTCTTTTTCAAATGAAAACATTTTTAACTTTCTTTTTATTTATTTTATGTGTCTTTCACATCATGTATCTTGATCCCATTCATTTCCCTGTCCCTTCACACCCATCCTCTGTCCCTGTGAGTCCCTCCCAATAACACAAAAAAGGGAAAAAATTAGAAGTCTCTTCATTGAAGCTGTAGTGTTGACACAGTGGGTCACGCAGTAAACCCCTTTGCCCATATAGCTTTACTTGCAAATGTTCATTGCAAAGTGTCTTTGGTCTGGTTCAAGGCTCCTGGTTTCTGTTACCCTATCAATGCTGGGCCCTCACTAGGACTCTTCCTGGATGCCCTGTTTTTGTTGTCCTGGGTTGTGGAGATCCTGGAACTTTGGGTCTGGGTCAGGTCCCTTTACATGCTCCAGCAGATCACAGATGGGGTGGATGTTGGGGCAGGTCAAGTCATAACCCTGGTTCTGGGCCTGGACAGAAGCAGGGTTGATCTGCCTGCCAGTTCTCCCCTGTCCTCACCACCAGGGTGAGATCTCCAGCATTGCCCCCGCTAATTCACCTCTTGCAGCAATGAGTGAGGGGTGGGGTCAGTTCTCTTGCTTCCAGGCTCTCTGGGTTGTTCTCCCTCATGCACACCTTAGGGCCAGCTCTATTGTGTTGCTCAGGTGAACACAGAGGCCACTCTCCTGAGTGTTGCAGCTGGTGAGGGGTAGGGACAGCCCTTCCAACTCTTATGTCCCTAGGGCCAGCTCTTCTACCTGTCTCAGCTTTGGTGGGAGGGAGGTGGAACAGAGGGCATCTCTTCCCTGCCCATGCTGCCACATGCCAACTGGAAACATTTTGATGTAAGAAAATTTATTTGCATTTCCTACAGAGAATTCAGAAATAAATATAGGTTAGAAATGGGAAGAATATCAAGTCCCAAATCATATTTCTGAGAAGCAAACATTATTTACAGACTTGTGCTATGGTCCTGTGGGCTTTCAAAACTAGGCATATATGGCTTGTAGTATTTATGAAGGAAATAGGTTGCATTGTACGAAGGATATATGGGAGCTCCGGTTAGCTAATCAAACATTATTAGATTGATAGAACAGTACTCTGACATTTGTGACAGAAGCACCTGGAATTTGCACCAAGTCTGTCCTTGTGAGCTTGCATTCAAGTGTGATGCACCTATGAATGCCAAGTTGGTGGAGGGCTTTTTTTTGTGCCCAACACAAAATTACTCTCCCAAAGCAGATGACAAGAAGCTAGGTATAGGCCCATGTAAAACAGTTCAAAAAGAGAAATTCTGTAAAGCTGTTGGCTGCAGCCCTTGAGGAATTTGGCAATGAATCTCAGCTTCAGGGTACCATGGAAGTGTCCCTTGGATGTAAGAAATGAACAAATAAAAACTTTGACTCATTTTTAAAAAGGATTATTTTAAAAATGTATGTGTTTGTGTGTCTGTGTGTGAGTATAGGCACATGAGCGTGGGTGTCCACTGAGCTCAGAGATGTTGGAGCTCCCTGGAGCTGGAGTTAGAGATGCTTGTGAAGCACCCATCACAGGTGCTGGGAACTGAATTGAACTCTTAACCACTGAGCGTTCTCTTCAGACGAGCTTTGGCTCACTTACAATTAATAAATACAACGTACACTTCCAGAAAGGGTCAGGGCAGATGTGTAGCATTACCGTATACTTACTTTAATTTAATGTGCCATATAAAATTCTTGGGATGTTGGCCATATGGGCGCTCCATTTTTTATTACTGCTGTGTATGCAGGATATTTTGTACTTCCCTGACTCATACACGATGTGGTGATTAGCATCCTGATAATTGCTTTTTCACATACATGTTAGTTTAATGTACAGTTCCTAGCATCGTTTCTGGTGATTGAATTCAGGTCCCATGCCTGTCTTGCACCAATGGAGCCATCTTTACAGCCCCTAGTAACCATGTTATGTGCTCCGTTGTCACGATTATGGAAGCAAAAGTGGGTGACATACTAAGAGCTAATAGCAGAAGCCACCCTGGACCTAAAGTTCTCTGGTGTGGAGGGAGAGAAAGTCAGGGTGTTTGGGTCAAAGCCTCATCCTGCACCAGGCTGCCTCTACCCAAGGGAGCTCAATAAGCAGAGAGCCAGTGGAGTTAGGGGGGCTGTAGGTTGTACCCACCAGATGGCAAAGAGTTTGTAGGGGTACATCTCGATTTTGAGCACTCTGGAACCTCCACAAACCCTAGGAGTCTGCCTTTGAGTTGTGGGTGTTGTGGAGGAGGAGGCGGGTCATTGTGTTCCTTGGAAATCAGAACGTTCCCTGATAACAATCGTTGCTCAGTTATTCCCCGAGGAAAGAATGAAGGGGTTCTCCTTCACTGACTCTAGGAATGCCTTTTCATTACCTTGCTCGTTAGGACAGGGGAAGAATAAAACTTGAGGTCTCCTAAGCAGGTGCCTGCTAGATCCTTGAGAAGATAGGCCAACAGCTTTGTGTTCCTGCATGAATAAAAAAGGAAACGTGGGAAGAGATGGGGCCAGTGAGCTCTGAGAACTGAACAGACATCCATGTGATGCCTGAAGGCAGATGGAGCCTCTGTGTACCCATTTCACAGATGGGTGCCTTCAGGACATAGAGGTTCAACTCATGGGTCCTACCCTAAGCAAGAGAATTTTGGCAGGGCTGGAGACTTATCATTCATCCACGAATGGCTATCTCCCCTCACTGTTGATAGAACTGAGTGAGGTAATGTCTCAGAATGTCCACTATAAACTATAAAATATTATATGTCTATGTGAGAGATGACTATGACCTATAAAACCAAATTACAGCAAAATTTAAAGGAAAAGCTACAGAATACTATCATATTTTTTCCTAATGGAACTCTAAGAAAAATGAAGAACCCATTCTGATAGCTGCTGTGGGATCTCAGTGCTTCTAGGGTGTTCACTTACTTCATACTCCCAAGAAACCCAGACCATTATTCCAATATTACCAAAAAAAATCACATCCCGAAGAAGAATTAGAATAAAACCATGTCCTATGTAGAAGGTGATAAGTGTGCTGGTTTTCCATCTGTGATGTGTTCCTAGGTCACACAAAACGTACCTGGGTCTCCCTATATCCTCCTGGCCCCACACTAGTAAAAAGGAACATGGCCTGACATGAACACTGATGTAGGATTCCCATCTGTGTGCTGTGAGTATGTTTCATTATCATTGGTTGATAAAGATGTTGCTTTGGACTGTGACAGGGCAGAATACAGGTAGGCTGGAAACTAAACTGAATGTTGGGAGAAAGAAGGCGGAATCAGAGGCGCCGGGTAGCCACCCAAGAAGCAAGAGGTAACAAACCACGAGCCTTGTGGTAAAATATAAAATAATAGAAATGGGTTAATTTAACATGTAAGAGTTAGTTAATAAGAATTCTGAGCTAATAGGCCAAACAGTGTTGTAATTAATATAGCTTCTGTATGATTATTCGGGTGTGGGTGGTCCAGAATGAAAGTATGGTCTCCATGTACAATACAGGAATGTGCTTTTAGAAAATCTGGGCCGGGCTTGGGCTTAGTTGGCGAATCACGTGACTAAGAAGCATGCTATTCCATGTGAGGAAGCTCACTGTTCAGCCAGTCTGGCCGACTGAGCAGCAGGCCAATGAGAGACCCTGTTTCAAACCACATAGTGGACGGATGAAAGGACCCTGGAGTTCTTCTCTGGCCTTCACCTGCAAACGCACACATTTGCACACGTATCCCCCTACACACATGATTCACCTGAACATGCATCACCCCAAAACACACACACACACAGAGTCTATACTAAACTGAAAAAAAAAAATCGCTCTTTGTTTTCCAGCATAAGTGAGGCTGGTCATTCCAGCCAGGAGCCCAAGAGGCTTAGCTGAACTATGACCCAGAGGACCCCGTGATATTTTCCTTCTGTGCCACATATGCAGATGGGCCCTGAAGACGCCCATCTCCCCTCGGTGGAAATCATGAATTTTTATGAAGCTGGTCCAGAGTTCCCAGAATCCAGTTGGATGCACTTTGCAGACCCTAAACTGCCGTCGCCATGGAAGGTTTCATTGCTTGCACCTGCTAAAACATTCGGGGCATTTGAGAGGCAGTGGACACATTTGCTTTCCATTTTTTCTGGCTTGGGAAACCTTTGAAGTGTTTAATAGTAAAGCCCGGGAAAGGCCTCCGCCTCTTAATCATTTACTCCCAAGGCACATTCACGGCTGGTAGCCTGTCAAGCAGAAACTGAGTGGAGCCCACTTTATTAAGTGTCACATGGCCACTCACTGTTCATTAAAGGTGTTTTAAGGTTTGAATTATGTAATTTATGAGAAAAAGAAATAAAAATTCCATTGTTTTATTAATATGTGGTCCCAGAAGGCAAGTTGAGCAGAAGGACTCGAGGTGGCTAGAGGTGGCCTTCCGCTCCCCGCCATCTGCGTTCCCTTGGCCTCCCATATCCTCACCATACAGTCCCGGCCAGGAGCCCAGCCAGCGTGCAGAGCTCCGGGGAGGACCGTCTCAGACGGTCCCTCAGCCTTGATATGACAGGAGCCTGGGTCCCTGCCTGTTTCTATGGTCTCTGCCTGTTTTCTCGAAAGGTTTAAGAGAAGCAACACAGCAAAGCTTTCCTGGAGAGACCCCAGGCGACCTGGGTGTTGCAGTCACCGATAACGAAGGTGACTAACTCTTGGAAGGAAGGGAAGTGGGCTGGGGGCTGGGCACCACCTCAGAGTGCCACCACCTGCTTCATGTGGATGACCTCACTGCGTGAACGGTCACCATTGCTGAAGGGATCATCCGTATTCTCCAGAAGAGGCAGTGGCGCCAAGTTCTGTGTCAGGCTGGTGGGTCATCCTAAGCTTGGTCCAGCCTTCAGAGAATCAGCACAAAAATCACCGACACAAGAAGGTTTTTTTCCCCCTTTCCTTCTCCAAAATGCAGACAGCCAGAAAACATGCAAACCCGGGTCACTATTTGCTAAGCCACGCAGCTGAAGCCATTTCTCACCTCTACCTGCCCCCGCACCACCTTCCTGCCCACACAGAGAGGATCATGAACCTGATTTGGAAGCATTTTTTTTTTTTTAATCAAGTGACTCATGTATTACAGGTGCAAAGTTGCGGCAGGCTTTGCCCCTCTCGGCTCAGATCTGTGAGCTTCCAGCTCCGGAGGAAACTAAGTGCTAAGATTTTCGCGAGACACCAAATAAGGGAGTTGCGTAGTCTGGCTGAAGCCTGGGCAGGGCTGGGTAGGGCGAGCAGGAACTGTACTTCTGTTTGCTGTATCTTTTTCAGCAGGGGCAGAGTAGGAAACGCACAGCTTGCAGGAGGTAAGGTGGTAGGGTCAGATTTTACGAATGGACGTCAATCATTAACTCACTTAATTTTGAGTTATCAATTCCACTGATGCTGATATCCTGATAGTGCTGGCTGCTGGCAATCTTTGCTGCCTTTGATCTGCAAGACCAATTTCCATAGGCAGTAAAATCCACAGGTTTCTGCTGGGGCCAGTCTGGAGAGGGCTGACATCTCCCAGAGCATCATGGGAACTCCCGAGCTGCTGGTCTTGAGATGCCCAAACAACTTTGAGTACTAGCAATAGAAGAAGCCATGGAAAATTTATTAAGTCAATCCTGTCATAGAGGGCTTCACTCTGGGCTCAGTGCTGGATTACAGCAAGGAGTAGGTTATTTCAGTCAAGAGAGACAAACCAGTAAACAGTCACAGGATGGTGGCCTCCCTGGATACCGGGCTGGAGCGTACAGCCAGCTCTGGGAGATGGAAGGACATTGGGGAAGGCTTCCCGAAAGAGGCCATGTTTGAGCTTAAACTGTAAACTGGTGGAGGAGGGAGCTGGGCAAAGGGCAGGAGAGAAAGACAGCTTTCTGCACCCTGAGAAGCAATCTGAAATCTGTCTGAGTATAACAGAAAAGCATGGGTGAGCTTTAAGAGAGGAAAGGGTAGATTGCTGTCCCAGAGAAGGATTTAACTAGCATGCATGGTGCAGGGTGGCCAGACTGGAGGCTGACATTGGCAGGGATGCTATATAGAGGTACATTTGGGCCTAGGTGTTTGTGCTGTCAGAGGACATAAGAGATGCCTACCACCCACAGCTGGGCCCTCTGACACGACAGTCCCTTAGGGTCAGCAGTGATGTAACTGCAGTTAGGTTGTGGGTCACACCATAAGGGTAGAATTCAGAAGAAGACATAGCACAGGAAACAAAGAGCTCAGAATGTGTCTGGAGGGGGATACTTTTTCGACTATCATGGGATTTAACTAAACTTCGGGAGCTGGATAATTCAGGGGATTGAAAGTTAAGAAAATTCTTCTTTGGGTTATAGACATGCATTATGTAACAGTTATCTCAGGACAGCCATGAATAGTGGCACGGGCTTGACATGGTGGGAATCCTGGATACGAACTCTGCCAGGCATCATGGCTTCTTGGCCTAAGTATTGGAGACTACATATCTTCATGGGAAATTCTGAGATATGCAGAGGCAACCACCGCACCCTTTAAGAGCATAGGCCATTTTTGAAAACCACGAGTTTGCTATGAACTTCATGTAGTAGTGACTTTTTAGCTAACTGAGCAATTACTAAATGCTTTTGCGTGTGATCTCACGTTAGCTCTCTCGATGCCCTATTACAAAGAAGTAGGTGTAGTAGGAATTATGGCTGTCATTGTCAGTGATGGGACAATTGAGCCTTGAAGAGAAAGCCATTGGTACAAAGCTACTCTGTAGAGAGGTGTGTAAGCTCCGCCATAGCTGAGATGCTCTTTAGGGACCGGGGACTCCAGAAATATTCAGCCCTGTGGTAGAGACATGAATGGACACTAGGAGAAGGTGAGGAACTGAGGTGGTACCTGCTCTCTGGTACTGCTTTGTGGTTGTCCCTTAACCAGGCTATTTCATAGGAAGCCTCTTCCCGACCCCTTTGGAGAGTGGAGTCCTGCCTTGAACCCCTTCCTTGCCTCTGGAAGATGCTATTCATTGGATGTGTGTAATACTGAACCTTTAGCAGTGTCTCAGCATGGCCGGAGCAACCTGGCAAGGGAGAGGGTGGGCTGGCCTGGCCTCTTGCTTCTTTGTTCTATGGATGAGGAGTTGGGGGCAGGTGAGTTGGGTGTCCCCACCAGTCTAGAGATGACTGGCTTCTACTGCCATCAGTTATGCTACAAGGGTTCCTAGGGCTTCCCGGACAGCGACTATGGAGACAGGTGCTCATGGCAGTTCTGACCTGTGAGAAGCTAAGACGAGGAGGGCAGGTCTTACTGCCCAATGACCAGAAGTCAGAGTTCCAGACACGAACTCCACGAAGTTGACATCTAGTACCCCCTTGGGTGGTGGGTTCTCTGGAGGGACCGCTTTGTCCACTTACATGTACATGTCAAGACCCCATTCTGCTTGCACAGCTAATTTCAGGGGAACAGAGCAGAGAGGAGACACGGAGCCTCGACTCTGCCTTTGCTGGACACCTTGCAGGTTTTAAAGAGCCTCTGCCCCCATTCTAGGATGACTAGTGTGGTCCTCAGAGAATACAGAGGTTTAGGGTGGAGCCCACTGACTTCTGAGTCATTCCAGTGGTTGTTGGTGCCACGTGATCAGGGATTGTGCATCCTCACACAGCATGGAGGGTTTAGGAAGGGAGATCTAGAAAAATAGGCTCAGAAGCCCACAATTTCAAAGGTTTCTGACATTTGTAAAATTGTCACCAACTTTCTGATTCCCAGTACATTGGGTATGTTTGGAAACATTCAGTTATTGATTAAACTGTCCCCACGAAGGTTTTGACTCATAGATGGCATTTGTTCTGGAAGGGACAGGAAGTGAACACAAAGACTCTATTTGCCTCCAAGTGTCGGAGAGGACAGGTCCTGGCCTGCCAAATGTGGGAGGTAGGTTTCGTATCATGGTAATTAGCCCCAAGTTGCCATCCAAAATCTGGGGGCCATAGACTCCCTGGCCAGGTGTTCCTTCCCTGGGGGGCTTGAGCTATCCATGTAGGCTTCATTGGCCCATCCTGGGTGACCTCCTTACTTCAGGTTCCCCTTATGTTGACTCTCAAAGTATCCTCCAAAGATAAATGCCCTGGAAGGCCCACACAAATTTGAAAATGCGTGGTTTCGTTTCAGAAACAACAACAAACTCTCCAGACAAGACATCTGGGTAAATACCTTGCTTTATCAGGCTTTCATTTCACCAAGTTGTGGAAGGAATTCTCTAGAACCGTGAATTACTTTCCCCTTAAATGGATCCTATTGGAACTTAGAATTTGAGAATTAGTTAAAAAAATGACACTAGCCTACTCCATAGATGAGATATAGAGCAAATAACAAGGAGAGAAATAGTCCCCCTGCCTCAGTCCCCCAGGCTGTGGGATGATGTCAATGAGGAGCATCTATCTGGGCCCCTTTGGTCTTTTTCAAGGCTCTCTCCTAAGGCTGGCATGACTGCCCAGCAGAGTCCCTGGAGACAGCTCTATGTTCGATGGTAGTAGTTTCCTGATTAAGCTGCCACCCTCTCTGGGCAGGTCTCTGGGAGTGTGACTAGGTTTCTGCTCCGCAGACTGCTCTGGAAAACTGCACACATGCAGTAATCATTGAAGTCACTATTGATACACATTCTCTGTATCTCATGATACAGTGGCAGTGCCCAGGATGGCTGCTGCCATCACTTCCCTCCTGCCAATCAGTGAGATCTGCAACGTTCAGACATTTCAGCACCCCCAGCCACTTCTGCCTGGGAGGTGCCACAAATGGACTTGCTATATGCCCGTGTGGACAGTCTCTTGTTCTGGGTGATGCTGGGGAGAAGTACAGCCAGCAACATGGACACACTGGGCAGAGCCACTTACCCCGAGCGTCCAACCTGGAATCTGGCCCCTGGGTCCAACTTAGTTCATCCATTTCTCCTCCTGTCTTCCTTCCAGATGTGAGGCAGAAATGACTGAGCCAATGTGACTTGTGGAGAACTTTCAGGAAACCCATTTGCTGGGAGCTTGCTTGTCTCTGGGGAGGACTTCTGGCAGGGGCTGGTGAGGTCACTTTCTGAACTGGGGAATTGTTTCTGAGGATCTTCCAATATAGACATCTGGGCTTGACCTGACCTGGGCAGACCCACGAGGTCTGGAGAGCTGATGGGAGTTGGTATCTGGGTCGTTTGTCTTTTGCCTCAGGGGGCAGTGAACCTAGGGCCTCCTGAGCAATGGGACTGGGGACAGGGATGGATGTCCCACACCCTTTCTGCTTTCTCTCATGAAACTTCTAAGGAAATTCCGTTGTGTTGTATTTACAAGGCATCCCCGACTGTCAGCTTCCTCGAACACAATGTATTTAATAAAAAGCCATTAAGCCTTGTAAAGCTGTCAGAAACCTAAATGACACTTGTAATAAAATCTTGTCGGGTGACCTGTGCTGGTTAATCAGGCACTGTGACATCATCGCCCTTGGATCTGCCTGATACCCCAGGCGTGAGGTATGTTTAGACAGCTTTATGATCCACACGGATTTGAGTTATTAAAATTGTACAGTTTTGCAAGGAATTTGGGATTTAATAAAACGGCAGAAAAACTACAAAAGGAACAATAAGCCTCAGCCAAATCCTGTCTCCCTGCATGCTGGGGTCGTGCGCCCAGGCTGGCTGCCTGGCCAGGGCCCACGCCAGGTGTTCACACAGTCAAGTTAATGTGTCTATAACGGGTTTATCTGGCGTTCGCAAGGCGGGCAAGTCAATTACATCTTTCCCAATGACTTCAAGGTGGTGAACTATGCTTACACATAGATTTATGGATTTATTCAGATTACAAGAAGATATTACCACCAATGCCAATTCACTCTAATAAGCCACTTTGAGCAAATCCAACTGCTAGATTGTAAATATCCTTGGCTCTGCCTACCCCCTATGGTTTCCGGGCTTTTGGTCCCTTTAAGGCATAACTCTCTCTTGAACTCCACAAAGCCTAACTTCATATAACCTGCAGGATGACAGAAACAGACAGACAGACACTGGGGACTCCCATCTATATGTTTAAACTAAAGGGACACATATAAAAAGTGCTGGGCACAGGAAAATAAATCATACCTAGTCTCCTGGCATGAACCAGCGCAGCACTTCTGATATCTCGGCCAAATTATTCCATTTGTTTCTAAAGATATTTTAATCCCACATGACCTCAAACTTCCCATGAACCAGGGCCTGGACCCAAGGCCGCCCACTGCCTTCGCAATAAATCCATTGTCTCCCTTTCTCGGCCCTCAACTCGGGCCCATAGATCACCCCTCCCTGCATCTTGCTTCAATTACTCAATTAAGTGCAGTAAAGTTTCTTGTAGGTTTTTGCAGACGTCGCTTTATTATCAATGCCTCAGATGAACACAAGAGTTCAGGAGCCGAGGTTATGGGGAGGTTGCTGGGGGAAGGGCTGGAGCTGGGCACTAGGCGATTTCCTGAACCTGCAGAGGCCAAAGCCCTGGAGAGGGCAGGGGCATTGTTCCCAAGGCTGTTCATCCTGTTCCCTTCACAGTTTTGGGATTTTGTGATGTTATCTCTCTGAGAAACTGCTTTAGGAGATGTAGGTATTCCACCTTCCAATGAGATAGTGCTGTGATTAGCAGACGCTTAATTGGGCCATTTATCAAGAGAAGGACCTGCCCCCAAGTCAGTGGGCTAAGTAAATTATGACCCACCTTGCAGGTGTTGAACTGGCAGCCCTATTACTCTTCTCGAAATGGTCTTCAGAAGATTTTATATGAAAAGATGATTTATTGCCCAGAGGAATTTGATTGGGCTTATATTTTTCCTGAGTGTGGCAGGATTCTGCCCGGCCCCTATTTCTTCATGCTCCTAAGAGGGCTGTTGGAAATTAAAAATCACAGAGACTTGAGTGAGTTGGAGCCAGAAGGATACTTAGAAATTGATGAGCCCTAATAGGCCACTTTACAGATGGTAAACTGAGGCACAAGTAGAATACATCCAATTACATAGTCACTAAGTGTGCATTGACAAAGGTATCCCCACACCGTGTGTGTGTGTGTGTGTGTGTTGTGTATGTGCAGGCCCATGCATGCAGGTGCATATGTACACATACAGGTGTGTGTGTGTGTGTGTGTGTGTGTGTAGGTACATGTGTGTGTATGTGCAGGCCTATGCATGCAGATGCACATGTTCACATACAGGTATGTGTGTATGTGTGTGTGTGTGTGTGTGTGTGTGTGTGTGTGTGTAGGTACGTGTGTGTGTGTGTGTGTGTGTGTGTGTGTGTGTGTGCAGGCCTATGTATGCAGGTGCACATGTACACATATGGGCATGTGTGTGTGCAGGTACAAGTGGGCCTGTGTTCCTGGGTTTGGAGGCTGGAGGTCAGCCTCAGTCTTTCCTTAGGCACCATCCATCTCCTTTTTTGAGATGGGGTCTTTCATTGATCTGGAAATCACCAAGTTTGCTAGGCTATTTCCCTAGCATGCTTCAGGGTCATTCCTATCCCCACAGTTTTAGCATTGGAATTACAAGCCTGTGCTACTACTGTACCTGGCTTTCACCTGGGTTCTAGGCATCTACTAAGGTCCTTTTGCTTGCAAGGTGAGAACTTAACGGACTGAGCCATCTCCCCAGCTCATCCAGCTTTTATTTTAATTAAAAATTCATTAAAATTAAATAATTAAATAAAATTGTAATTAATCAATTTTTAAAAATGTATATTCTCAGCTGTTGAAATGGAATTTCTTTTTTTTTTTAAAGAAAGAGTAAGAATTCAGTTCTGAGCATTTCATATACCTTATACACAGAGGAGTTTCTCAACCTTTGCTTTACTGGCAGTTTGGTTCTTTGTGATGAGAGCTATCTTAGGGTGATAACGGTATCCTTGGGTGGCAGCATCCTCTCTCAGGGTTAATGATAACTAAAATGATTCCATGAAGACAAAATTGTCCCTGGTTGAGAAGTGCTTCCTAAAAGTTATTATCACTAACATGTTCTTTATCACTACAAAGTAAATATGAATAAAAGTAGTGAGCACTTACTGAGTATGAGTCATCACTAAGTACTATGTGCACATTCTCTAAGGTCACCTGCTAACACTCCTATGTAAGTATCATTATTGCTCCACTGTGTGGAGGAAGGAAGTCTGGGTGCAGTGAGGTGAAAGTTCACATACACCAGAGGAGGAAGCTCCCACACCAAGGATAAGGCTATGGAATTAAAAAAAATTAATGATGCGATGAAACTGTACCATTCCCCTTCCCACTCTCTCAGTAAACTTGTAAACTTGTCTTTGAGGACTTGTTAGGATACCAAGTCATCTCGTTCCCACATTAAAAGGGAAAAGAGATAAACGCACTGTGTGACTTGCCCCTAGTATGACCAACTTCGGCTCTTCCAAGAGTGGCTCCTCACTCCCACAGAAGGAAGTATCCCTGTTCACTGCACACAGCAACATTGGGAACTCCTGAGAAACAATATTTGCTTGAGCTGAGTGGAAGACGCTTAGGCTGGTTTTCTCCCACAGGTTGGGTACACTGTACCCCAGGACTGGAAGCAGTCTGACCCCTGGGTTAGGAAACTCCCAGGAAAGAAGTGCCGAGGCTATGGCTCTAAAGGCAGTGCCTGGGTTTCAAGTCAAGGAATAAATCACTGCAAAGCAGCAATGTGAGGAGACCCCGCCATTTGGAGAGTGTGGCTTACCTTCACCCACACTTCTCCGGCCCATGGTCTTTACACAAGTGTAAGTATGGCCTGATTCCTCCTATCATTGTATCAGAGGACCCCGCACAGGGCTCCAGATTCTGTGACCCAAATCCTTGGACTCAGAGAGGTGAAAAAGACGTTCTATGCCTCTTTAATAATTCTTTGTCTATTAATTTCATTAACTTGTGAGCTCTCTCTTTCTGTCTCTCTCTGTCTATGTCTCTCTCTCTCTTTCTCTTTCTCCCTCTCTCTCCTCTCTCTCCTCTTTCTCTCTCTCATATACTCACATATTGAGGTCAGATTCTAAGGAAGGTGTCATCAGGTGGCTATCATCATATGATGCAGTCCACAGATTGTAAAGACTCAACGCTATAGGCTCATCTCCCTGCCTGGCCTTTTGATGACATAAATAGATTAGGCCAGCAGGAGCCAGGTGAGGCACTACGTACTGTTTAAAGCAGGAGTACACATTACAATAACTGCCCACAGTATAGTAAAAACATGAACAAGTCGCCGAGTTATTGACATATTATTGTTTTATTAAACGGACTTGTAACTAAGCATGCTACACTTTTCTATGCCTGGCAGTGGAGAGGGTTTGTTTTTACCACTACCATTGCAAAAGTGTAAGGAATACCTTAAGCTACATTGTAGGATCCACATTGTCAGGAGACAGGATGGATTTTCATCTCCACTATAATCGTGTGGGACCATGGTCACAAGCATGTTTGCTGTTGTTGAGAACAGGACGAGACATATGTTCATGTGTTTCTTCATTGCCAATAGTTCATGCTGACTCCTTCTGAAAGAGTCTGGGTTTGAATATGGAAACACTGACAACATGACAGCCAGGGCCTGCACCCCAGCCTCCCCAAAGGCCCCTAGATGTGGCTGGCAGAGCAAACAGGCCAGGTGAGGACATCTCTAGTTAGAGGCACACTCCTGGCTTATGGGGGTGGCTTTTCCCCAGTCGGGTTTCGATTATGGATCTCTGACTGATTTTCAACCTCCTCTTCTGTGCTTTGGCTCCAACAAGACTCCTTGCTCTGCTCAAAGTGGCTAATCTTTGAAGAGCACTCTGTTGTCTCTAAGACACTGTTCAGAATGCAGGCACTGGGTTTGGCTCCCATGTTGTTATGTTTCCCCGTCTGTCTGTCTGTCTGTCTGTCTGTTTGTCTGTCTCTGTCTCTCTCTCTCTCTCTCTCTCTGAGCTCACGCTAGGATGTGCAGGAATAGTGGATTCTCAAATGACTAATAGCAGGCACGAGGCTCAGTGAAGGCAGGTGACTCCAGTGAATCCTGTCTTGAGGGGGAAGGAGAGCCAGAAGGACAACAGAGCCCAGTCAAGACTGTGGATGTCTGCCTCGTGTTTTCTTCATTCCACGGAGAGCTACAGCCCCATGTGCACAATGCTAGCCACATGGGCTGGACACTCATAATCAGCCTCACAGAGGATGTATGTAACCACAGGAAAAAGGGGGCTAAGAGAGAACAGGTGCTTGTTCAAGATCACCTAGCTGTTAGTGGCTACATCTGGGTTCAAATCCTGAACTGGCCTGCAAACTCCGTTATGCCCACTGATTGATGGTGCGTCCATGTGTTACAGCAAGTATCTGACTCTATGAATATGGAGGGAAAGGCATACACACATCATCTTATGGAGTGCCTTCCTCTCCAAGCATCTGGGGGCTCTGGTGGGGATACCTTTCTTCAGCAGGTCACAGCACGTTTATCCTTGCCCCTCTTCAATGCCATACATTCTCTGTGGAGCTGGCCTCTACCCTGGGGGCTCTCACTGACCATCTCCTTGCAGCCCCCAGTTCAGCCTTCATAAAGACTTGCTGATGGGCTGTGGATCGATCCAGGGTTCAGTTGTGATAGGTGTAGAGGGACGTGCTAACTGCTTCTGACTACTGCTGTGGCTTGTGGCTGTTCTGTCTCCAGGCCCAGCCTGAAGTCACCAGCTCATAACACACCTCCCCACCCGCCGAGAAAAGAGAGAAAGGCAATCATCTCAGATCAAGATGTGAAAACCTGCTTGCTAGCCTTCTCTCCCCGACATTTCCCACCCTCCCTGCTTCCTCTGACTTCCCTAGATGTGACATTGACTTTAGTCAGAGGGAAAATAACACTGGTTACTCAGTTACCTGAGTGTTGGGGTACAAGGGATGTGACTGACCCCAAAGGAGGTGAGTGTCAAAAATCCAGCACTCCTGTAGAAAGCATTGGGCAGTTTATTAAGAAAATACTTCCTGTATTGGCTATTGTTAAAAATCCACTGAAGCATAAATTTGAATTTATGGCAAATAGAGGGGAAGGGCTGAGGTCCATTTGAGTTTGGAGGTGCTCTTATCTGGGCAGAAAAAGAGCTCTATCCTTTCTCTCTGGCTCACATGCCACATGTTCTGGATTTCTGGGTAACACTGGCAGCTGGACCCATAATTATGCTGGTGATCCACACTTCCCATTAAACATCACTTTTTAAACAATGTGGTGTCCCCAACACTGGGAAAGTTGTGGGGATCAGGAGCCAGATGATACCTCCTTGTCCAATGGGCTTCCAAGATAAGCATCAGTTGGGTAGCTTTAAGGGTAAGCAAGATGGAGGAGGGTTGGTGTGAAGACTGTGAAAAGCAGGAGAGGATATGATGCGATTGAAGGCAACCGAGATAGAGCTACTCCAAAGAAAGGGCTCTTAGTGAAGGGTTTTAGCTCGAATGAAAGCAAATAGCAACAGGACTTGTGAGAGAAAAGAGCCAAGGACGGTGTGCTTCATTTGAGGGTCAGAAGCAGGGCTGGGGTAAAGGCAGAGACCGGAAGGGTAAGCCGACAGAGCATTCTAGATCCTGCCAAGATGCAAAAGATGGCTTCCCGCGAAACTGAGAGGGGGCCTGTCTTTAGCTCTTTCCCCTATGTCTGCCTTTGCCACTAACCTTTTCATTACCAGATCTGCCCTCGAGAAATAATGTCATCCTTCTGTCTTTAAAAATCAAAATGTTCCTATGGTATACCTGAGCGAGGTAGGGACAAGATGCTCCTAGGTTCCTGACTTTTTCCACAGGCACAGCTGCGAGTCTTCAAAGGCCAGAGCTCAGGAAGGTGGGGATGGAAGTTAGGGATGCGGTGGATAGCTAGAGGTCTGGACACCACAGGCAGTACTGTGGACTGTGTCTAGAGAATTCTGGCTGTCACTCTGGTGGGGGAGAAAAAGACACCTCAGGGAGCGAGGAGCAGAAGGCTGTTGGAAGGCCTGGGCCTTTCATTCTGTGCATGAAGTGAAATTTTCCCTTCCAGAAGACTTGATCTGTGCCTTGAGGTAAGCAGTCAGAACATGATGGGGAAGCTTTGTTAACCAATCACCTTTAAGAAGTGAAACCTAGCTAAGGAAGTTTCACCTACCTGGAGCCCAGGAAGAAAAACTGGGACAGACCAGGTGCTCCCTCTCTCTGGGCGATTCCCGCAGGACACAGCAGAACTTGGACTTGTGGCATGAGTTTCCCCTTATAATAAGTAAAAATATAATTGTTTATCTTTAAGTTGGCCTGGTTATTTCCTGAATCGAGCTTACTTATACACAAGAACAGGACTCTGCACCATGGCCATCAGACACACAAGCATTCCCAAAACTTACCCCTAATGGCTCAGAAGAGGTGACCACACAGCCTTATAAAGTCTACAGAACGATACTGAAGTGGTCTTTAGGACAGACAGACCCAATGGGTCCTTAGACAGATAGAGCTTCAGATACCCTATTCTTATAATGACCCCGGGGACACCATCTCACTGTGCTTAATTGTGACAGTATCCTAACGATGCCAGCGAGGAGACTGTCTGTTGAGAGCAGACCCAGGGTTCCTTCTAATAAACCTGCAGGGGTTCTCTCAGTACCCCACGTCTCCAGTGAGGAAACAGAAGCGAGAGCCACAAACCCCTTACCCAGGGATCAGGGATGACTGAGAACAGCCTGCCCTCTGAGGCTTACCATTCTAGGTTTCCCCTCAAGGTCCCCACTTAAAGCTTCGCCGATGTATACTGCATGTGAAACAAGATTTGTCTTGCCACTGGAGAAGTCAGCATTAGGAGAAGGATATCTTGCAATCCCCAGAGCCTCCTTGGTCCCATTTTGCAGATAGGAACAACCTTAGGGCAGGCAGGGGTGCAAAGGGAAGTGGGTAAATGAATTACTCCAGTCCGAAGGGACTCTGAGGAAGCTCGGAATAGGCAGACACAGGCCAGGTTTCCACTCGGCTGCCTCAGCCACGCTCCTCCAGCCCAGCTGATAATTGCTCATTATGTGGTTAATCTGGGCACAGCCGGGCCTGGCAGCAGAGTCGCATCACATCAAAGCGAGCTCTTCAAAGGAGCAGAAAGCTGGCCTCTGGGGTAATTAGCTGAGAGCCTATTCTCTTCTGCTTGGGACAGTTGGGAGGGTTGCAGGCAAGGTCCAAAAGGCACAATGTACACCTCAAGTTGTCAACTCTGGTGAACTCGTAGGCAAGGCTGGTTACTCCAATCAGCCCTCCCCCACCCTGGGGATCAAATCAGCCTGTTAAGCAAGCACACTCTACCCCTGTTTTCCCTTTTCTACTGTTATTGGCCTCCCCACCCCATCCTCTACCCCTGAGCCTGGCCTCTGCTTCCGGGAACACCGTGTGCCCTCTCTTTAGACTACCATATTTTTCTTGCAGACACTGGGGCAAAGAAGAAAAAATACTCATCCAAACACAAATGCCACCACCGTGACTCACAGACGAAACCAGAAAGAAAGCGTCAGAACCTTCCTTGTACACGGCAATGTTCTGATTCATGCTGTGTGACTCAGTTTCCACAGCTGTCCGAGCTAAGCAGCCCTGGGTGGCAGCCCTGAGTTGAGGATTGCTGGTTCATCCACTGGAGTGGAACTTCGGGGGTAACAGACCTGGCATGAGACCTCTGAGAAAAGCTGAGGATGCGTGTGATCGCTCAGCGTGACCGCCTTCCCCCTCGCCCGGCTGGAGGGAGAGACAAGGTGATGTTATGCCTCTAATCCCATTTGCAGTCCCCTGTCACTCAGCCAGGTACCCCACCAGCAAGGCACAGAAGTGCAGAAAGTGTTAAGAGACGTTATAATGGAGTCTGGTACCTCTTTTTGATGCCCCGTGGGGCAGTCAGACTAACAGGCCTGAGTGAGTTTGGCGTCTCGGTGGAGCCGTGCTGAACTGGCCAGTGGGGTACAGGAAGCCACTGTTCCTTGGGGAAACGATTCTAGGACGGGCTGGTGCAGGCAGAGGCAGACGGCTTTCGCAAATGATGGTTCCCTTGCTTGGAAGACAAGGCAATATTCTATTTTATCCAGCTCTTGGCCATATTTAACAATGGACATCATAGATGATAAGGTCATCAGAGGAGTCCAGCTTCTCTGAGCTTAATGAGGGATATGGTCTCAGACGTTGCTCTAACAGGCTGAGCAAAACCCGTTAGACAGCAGGATGGAGTGGAAGCACAGACAACAGGGCCTCCTTATCAATGAAAACAAATTGTTCTGCTTCCTTTTGCCAACAAGACAGAATTTAGTCGGATTTTATCTTCATGATAGTTTTTGAGGATAGACTCTCTTTGTATCAGTTACTTTGTCAAAAGTTTTTTTAAAAAGAACAATTAAGCACCCATATAGAAAAGGTGAAGAAAGGGCAGGGAACGACGTGAAGATCTGAGTTTGATCCCCAGAATCTAGGTTTTAAAAGCCGGGTGTAAATCTGTGTGTTAATCCCAGAACTGGGGAGGCAGAGGTAGGTGATGTCCACGGGCTCGCTGGCCATCCACTCTAGCCAAACCACTGAGTTTCCACTGGAAAGTGGGAGACACTGTTGCAAACAAACAAAATCCAAAAAGCAAGCAAACAATAAAACCCAAACCAAAACAAAAGAGCCACCAAAACCAACACATAACTCCCCCACCCGCCAAGGGAAACAAAACAAAACAAAGCCAAAAAGTGAAAGGCAACTGAAATAGCATCGAGGTTGATCTCTGGCCTACACACACACACACACACACACACACACACACACACACACACACTCATTTCATTCCTGGAGAAGATGCTCGTGCAACTCTAGGACAGACAGAGGCACGGTCACATCTAAAGTGATTGAAAATATCCAGGGCCAATGCGATTCTCTGTCAGGCAGCTCTAGCCCTGGCCACATTCTCTCTCTCATGTTGGCTCAGTGCTCGTATGCCACTTATACTTGTGTGACTCGGGAACCCCATGCTGAAAACATAAGCCTTTAAAATTGCTTCACAATGCACCTGCAGCCTTCGCTAATCCCCAGGTGTGAATATAACACGCACCTGCTCAATATTCCCTTGGCATTTGTGCTAACTGTAGGGGAAGTCACATGGAGTGCTTCTGGCAATGGTATGGCATTGTAGAGAGAGCAGCTAGGAGACCAAGGTTCAAGCCTGTTATTGATCAGTATTTCTCGTCCTTACCAATTCCCTTTGTCCTAGGATAGGTGAGGTATGGGGCATGAAGGTTTTGGATTGAGCAGAATTCTTCCTTATCATTCCCATGACCCTTTGCTCCTGCACCTAGGAACACTGAACTGTTTGAAATCCATTTCCTGTTTCCTCGGCTCAATTCCTGCCAAGTAAGATCTGAGCTCAATTCTTGACCCCAGAGCAAACCTCTTGCATATAGGAAGTGCTCAATCAATGCTTAATAACTGTGCTAGCTCATTTTATATTAGCTATACCTAAATACTTGAGACTAGGTAACATAGAGAGGTCTGTTTGGCTCAAGTTCTAGTGGCTGGAGAGTCTGAATTAGTTTTTGCCACCTTGATATTTCAGTTTGACTCTGTCGAAAGACTTGGGACATCTGCTTGCTTACTGATTATAAAATGATGAAGAATTGGAACTCAGTGTTCCACCCACCATCTAGCAGTTCCAGCTGGGTGTGCATTGTCCTTTGGGAGCTTTCTGAGACCACGCCTACCGTTGCGGAGCCAGGAGTGGTACAGAAAGTCTAATTTGTTTCCTGCGAGTACTCTTGTTAATTGTAAGAGAATCTAAAAATACAGTTGATGTGCATGGTGACTACAATGCCTTGTTTAGAAACTTAGGCCGGAGAAAGAATGCAATCAAACTGTAGAAATCTAATTCTTTCTCCCTTTTAATTTAAAGCAGCTCATTCCCGTTTGTTTTGCATGGGCTTAAAGTTAAAAGTGAAAGAATGGTACCTGAAAAACCAGTAGTTACAAAATGAAGACGCAAGGCTCTGAGTGCCAGAGGATGCTTGAGAATGGCTACACTCAAGTTACCGTGATTTAGTGATTTGCTTCTGCCCCTCATGGTGCAAGCAAGTGATCTCAGCAGCCAGGAAGTGCAGGCAGGAGAATCATGAGTTCAAGGCCAGGTTCAGCCATAGGGAATTGAAAGCAGGCCTGAACTATAAGAGACCTTCTCTCAAATATCAAAGAAGGTGGGGCAGAGAGGTGATTCTGTGGGTCAGAGAGCGTCTTGCACGAGGTTGAAGATCTAAGTTCAAATCTCAGTACCCACATAAAAATAACTGGGCATGGCAGGCTCCCGTCACTGAAGAGTATAAAGGCAGTGGGATCTCTGGAACTTGCTGGCCACCAGTGAGAAGACCTTGCTCCAAAAATAAGATAGAACATAATAGCACAGAATAATCAGTGTTCACCACACATGCACAGGCAAGTTCACACACACACACACACACACACACACACACACACACACACACCACCAAACAAGAAAGGACTAAAACACTTGCTATACAGTGTAAGGACATGAGTTCAAATTCCCAGATCTCCTGGGGAAAAACAGAAACAGGTTGTGCATGCCTTCATATCACTTCAGTCATGTGACTTCAACACTTCCTGTCAGATTTGGAAGCTAGAGGCAGTGAAGCCCCAGAAGCCCAAGGGCCAGGTGGTCTGGCATACATAACAACAAACAGAGACTCTGCCTTAAACAAGATAGAGAGTGAGTCCTAGGTTGACCTGTGCCCCAATACCTGTTCCATAGAACATAGATGTCTGCACTTACATGCTTGAACATGTATACATCAAGATTTCAAAAAAAAAGCAAACACTAGTCAAATAAAAAGGAAATAATATAATGCTCCATTTTCTGGATACGGGAAGCACAGAATTATCCAGGCAGAGGGCACAGTGGGTCAACGTGATTCAAGAAACATGTTGTGAGCTAGGTGATAGCACTGAGTCCAGAAAGCCCACAACAGAGAGTCAGAGATAGAGAGACCACGGTTCTCTACTGTGGCGATTGGCCTCTTAGAATTATATCCCATGATGCTTAGCTCAGGAAAGCCAGCTCTCAGAGTGAAATGAACCCCCAAACCTGTGCTGGGTGGCTGTGTAAATGCCAGTTATTTTGGAAGTATGTACCAACAGTGACTTGGGCAGTGGGCAAGGCTGCTCAGAGTTGAAAAGAGACACAAATCAGTGAAACCATTTGAATAGCGTGTCATGAGCTCTGGGAGAGAGGTAGAAAAGACCATGTGTGGCCCCCAGAGATTTCATAAATGTGCCGGGGTGAGGCAGGAAGCCATAATTCAGTTCAGCGAGCAGTTAATTGCATACTATGCATGGGGTGTAGTCATAACCCAGGCTAGGGCAGAGCTAGTATTCCAGAAACATCTACCAAATGGAGGAGATGGAATGAGAGCAAGTAGATCAACTCTCAGCGTAGACAGAACACTTGGGTGAGGACAGAGGACTGGGCTCCTATGAGGGTTGAAATGAGAACTGGGGTGACTGGCAGGGAGGGCACTGCAGATAGTGGTCAAACTAGATCTTTTCTATTGTCTTTTCTATTTTAATTTTTAAAAAGTGACCTCTTTAGAAAAACATACTTATATGCTGTTCCTGTCTTAAACCCATGACCCAAGTCTAATGCCAGGAAAAAACAGATAAGCCCCAATCAAGGGCCATTTTGCAAAATAAGGCATAGAATCTCCCCCAAAACCATCAAGGTTAAAAGCCATAGATAGTTTTGACTTTGGGGCATCCTGTACCTCAAATGAATGTTTAGCAGTATTTCTGACCTCTTCCAACGAGATGCCAGCTGCAGTCCCACCCACCTGTGACAACCAGAAATGCCTCCAGTCTTTGTCAATTATTCCTTTAGTGGGTGAGTACTGTCCTTATTGGAGACACATTGTTCTGAGGATGGGTACAAGAATAGGGAGAGAACCCTCTCCCTTGTCTCTTCCCCCAATGGAATGAGTGGAATTGATCAATAGAAAAATAAGCAGAGTATTAAGATCTTGAGACCAGAGCTGAACATCTGACTTAGGTTCCTTAATGGCCCCATGGGGTCAGCATCAAAGTCCCTGCCCCCCCCTTAGGACCTTAACTGCAGTGAGTACCCCAGGGATCATGTAGGTTGATACACAACATTTAGTAGGGGATTTTTTTTTTTATTGGATTCAGGTGAGGGCCTCTTTCCTAGTCCTGTAAAGACAGCAGCATGAAGCTAAGGAAAGCCAAACTTCTGGATTCCTCATGTCAAAATCAGGCATGGTGGTGTGTTCCCGCAACTCTAGGTCTGGAGGAGAGGAACGGGGAGTTGCCTGGGGGCTGGTGGCCATCCAGTACAACCAAATCTGTGAGCTCCAGGTTCACTGAAAGTCCTTTTCCAAAATACAAGGTGGTGTTTGAGGAAGACATTTGCCTTCCGCTTCTTGCCTCCACGTGTGTATATGAAGTGCCCCTGCACTCAGTGCCCTGCCCCTACACACGTGTCCTCTCTATATACAAAAAAATGGATAAAATCAATGAGTCAACATGGCAACATTATGAAATCAAAACACATGGGTTCATGTCCAGCCTTGGACAGCTCCACAGCATTAGGAAGCATGTTAGCACAGTTTCATACACACACACTACATGTGATCACTATAGCACTCTCTTGGGCTCTGGACATGTGCCATCCCATTCAGTGCCCACGGCAGCCCTGTGAGCCTGACCATTCAAAACCAAATGGTCAGCATGTCCAGCATGTCACAGACTCTCCGTCCCCCGATCTGTCTACCGCTTCTATAGCCTCACATGATTATCATAAGACCTAGGGCAGGTGAAACACTGAGGCAGGATGAACCCTCTGGGAAATGACAACAGGCAGGGAGCCCTCAACACAGTGCACCAGGGCTGGTGTTTAATAAAAACTGCTAATTGTAAGATTTGGGGTTAGAGTGCTTCACCTCAACCAAGAGACACAATGCAGATGTGTCTGGCCACTGGCCTACCACTGGCCCAAATTTCAGTCATGAATAGAAACGGCAGGTGGAGGAGGTTAGGAAACAATGTCACCATGGGTAGCAGCAGTCTGCAGTTGATTCGGGATGCAGGAGCTCCATATTTCTTAAGTTGCTTCAGCCAATTCCCTATATCTTAGCAGGAGGTTTGGAATACCAGTCCACACTCAGGGTGCAATAAGCCTTCGAGGACATCCTATCAGAGAAGGAGCACCATGCCATCGGAACGTGGTCTTTTTTTTCTTGTGCTTAATGATAATGGCCATATTTGTAATATGATATATGCCATCCACGGACATTCAGTGGCTTTGTTCTTTGATGATATTCTCAGGGTGTCAGAGTCACATGGAGACCCTAGGGCTCTGGGGATTGATATTCATTCTCACTTGAAAACCCTTGGCCAGTCTGGTTGCTTCTTATGGCCACTGGCTATTTATTTTCAACTAAA
Source organism: Myodes glareolus (assembly GCF_982192425.1). NCBI lineage: Eukaryota > Metazoa > Chordata > Mammalia > Rodentia > Cricetidae > Myodes > Myodes glareolus. The sequence goes on along the minus strand of NC_142032.1, from coordinate 1,824,281 downwards.
AAATTAATATGTACCTTATTTAATTTTGTATTGCTAATACATACATAATAATACAATAATGTTGACATGCGTGAATAACATATACGCATGGGTTAAGTGTGATATTTCTACTCCTGCATACAGTGTGTACTGATAAAATACACCTCCCTTATCCTCCCTCCCCAGGATCATTTTTCTCAGACTTTACCAATCACTGTTACTCCTCATTCCTGTATAGTTGAGAGGGAGGCAGATCTCAAGCTCTAGGCCCACCTCAGCTACACAGCAAGGCCCTGTCTCAAACAGCAAGATGGTTATCCTGAAGCAAGGGCAAGTGGAGAGTTTGGGTTCCTGGCTAAATTTCTGTTGCCTTGGATGGTTTGGGACCATGGTACGATCGAGTCAGCGAGGTTGTGTGGAATTCCAGCACTGACCCTTACAGCTCTGTGACCTCGAACTTTGACTCCTGTCTCTAAAATGGGAAGAGCATCATGGTGTTGACTCCTTCTTTGTGAAGAGACTGGAGTGGTGGACCTGCACCCAAGGCTTCTGTCAAGGGTGTTACATAAGCAAGTAGTGAAGAGAATTATCTTTGTTGTTCCTGATGTCATTGCCACCAAAACTCCTTCCCTGACAAACAGGAGTGGTGCTGTAGAGCTGGCATGACAATCCCAACTTCCTTGAGGTTAGACACTGTTGTCTGTCTGTATTTCTGGAACCCATGCTCATATATATGCCGGCACACATGCACATTCTGCTTTCCTGGCTCCTCAGTCGTACTGGCCAGCATAGTTCAGATTTCCCTTTCCTGCTTCCCACGTGTCTGCTCCCCATTGGCACGTCATTACCACTGATCCTTCTGCTGATCCTGGCCAAGTTCTTGCCTCTCCTTTCTGCCTCCTCCCTCTTCGCTGCCCGTGCGAGCTCTCAGCAGCCCATAATCTTCTGCTCACACTCCATTTGTCCGGCACCTCTCCGCACACAGTGCCTTCTCTGCCTGCCTCCCAGAGCTCACTCTTCCCTGTGGTGTCTTCTCACCCACTCCGTCATGTCAAACTGGCTTCAGAGCACTCCTCTCGCATGCCCTGCAGGGTGCTGAGGTCCTGCACTCCAGTCTCGGTTGGCATCATGGCTTTACTAGTGGAAGTCCACTACACGAGTCTCACCGGATGAACCTAAAGCTTAAAGGGTCAGCTTAATACTTTAGTAAAAATTGCTTATCACATCCAGAGACTTTATTGTGTGCTCATACCCCATATGTGCTCTCCCATAGAGTGTTTGGAAGATGCTTCCATGTCTCAGTCTTGTAAGTGATGGTGTGAAGGCTCAGAGAGGCCAAGGCCCCTGACAAGGTCGGAGAATTAGTAAGTGATAAGGGATAAGGAGTTTAAGTGGTGTGTCCAGCTCCAGGTCCTGACCTTAACCCCAGGGTGAGGTAGAGCAGTTAAGGCCTTGGGTCTCATTGTTCCTTTGAATTAGTCATTCGGGGAAGGAGAACAAGGAAGGGGATGCACTGTTCTCAGCGCTGCCCCTCCTGGGAGCCCTCCTGTGTAGCACTATCAATAAAAACCCAGTTACAGAAATTGGGGTTCAACCTGAAGGTCAGAAAAGCAAAATAGCCAGTCACTGACTCTTACCTCAACTTCAGTCCTAAATGGTGATCTTGACTCCAGGAATTTCAGAATGAGACTTCATCTGAGAGCTGTCCCCTCCCATCTTGTATTTCTCTCTAGGGTTAGGATTAAAGGTGTGCACCACTGGGGTTAAAAGTGTGCACTGCCCAGTTTCTATGCCCAATAGTGTGGCTACTGGGATTAAAAGTGTGTGTCACTACTGCCTGGTCTGTAAGGCTGACCAGTGGGGCTCTTTTACTCTCTGATCTTCAGGCAAGCTTTATTTATTAAAATACAAATGAAATGTCACTACACTCCTGGACATCCATCTCCAGCCAATTAGCTAAACCAGTTTTTGCTTTCTCTATGATCTATGTATTGCTGCCTGCCTCTCTTCCATCTCAGCAGGGGTTCCATAGCAGCGACCTGCAAAAGGAACTGGAGAAATGTTCCAACACCCAACACGAGTGAACTCACCTACAGAGAAAGGTGTCAGAAGGTGCCAGTCACCTGGAAACAATGCTCAATTCCTCCTCACCCTCAGGCCCAGGCTCCCTGTTTTCTCTCATCATTAAAAGTGTCAGCTAGGAATCTGTTCTTGGGAATTCCCCAGAATAGGGCCCATAGATGTACCACTCACTGGTCTTCCCCCTTTTCTAACCCCTGAAGACCAGAGCTGGCAGCACCCTCTCCTCAAGGCAGGTAGGCAGCTCTTTCTCCTTACCTGGCAACCCAAACTGTAACAACGCAGGGCTTGTGACATGGGCAAGGTGGGTGACAGCCAGACCTGTGAGTCACAGGACTTATGTGTCGTGGGTCAGACTGCTGGTGACAAGCCATACAGGATGAGATTTCCTGGAGATAAGGAGATAGGTGTGGCTCCATCTGTTAGTAATGCCAGCAGCCAAGATCTCTGAGGGGGCTTTTGCCTTGTTAGTTCATCCTCAGGTAATGCTGAGAGGAATGTCATATGCCCAGTTCTGCAGAAGCTGAGAAGTAAAATGCAAATGACTTACGCAAGGTCAATAAGGTCGAAGTCACCAAGTCCAAGGTCAATAAGGTCAGAATCACTGAGTCCAAGGTCAATAAGGTAGGAGTGCTGAGTCCAAGTTCAACCAGGCCCAGGTTCCAAAGTGGAAGCCAAATCTAACTAGGCTGGATACAAACACTGCATTCCATGTCCCGGGAGAGAAACAAACAAGCTGGGACCGAAGGGGCAGTCATGTCACCTCTGGCGCTCCTCGGATGTCATCACTGTAAAGATGCGATAGGTCAGCAAAATGGCAGCCATGCCCTCTGGACCGGCTCCGCGCTTGGTCCCGTTCTGATTGCGCAGAAGTGGTTTTCTTTGTGCCTAAGATGTGCTAAGGAATAAGTGGGTGTAGCAAAGTGGAAGACTGGCTTGGCCTTTCCTGATCCAGAATGGAGAAGGAGGTGTCAGAGAGACATGAGTAGAACACAGCAGGTCACCACCACTAGCTTTGGGTCTGGAGGAGAGGATTCACTGGGGGCATGATGGAATATCAGGGGACCAGGCTTCACAAGACGGTAAGTTTGGGACTGTTTGTGCCAGGGTCTGCTTGTGCTTTGTGACCATTGGTTTCTAGTCATACCTTGGAGGTCCCATGCCTGGAGAACAATGACAGACAATGATCACTGATTTCAAACTCAAGTCTTCCTTTTGGCAACTCTCCTGAAACACTCTCCTGAAACACTCTAGGACTGATCAAGTCCAAAGCCTTCCTAGCTTTGGAAGCCTCAGTTTTCACATCTGCAAGATGGGACAAGTACTAGCAGTGCCCACTTTTAGGACTTAGCTTGAAGACTGCTGGTTCACTCATTGATCACCACCACATTGTCATGTCTGTGACCAGAATCCTAGCAGGAGCAGGAACATGAGATTCCTGTAGACAGAGTGCACTGGTGGCCATGATTAATCTTTGATCCTGACATCTGGGTCTTCTTTCTCAGTCAGAGTAACAGGGCACATCATTTAATTCCATACAGGGCCTTGTATGAGGGTCCAGAGCTGAGACAGAGGGAGCCTAGGGAACACGTGACTTGGCTAGCTGCTCAGTCAACAAAGATTTACTTAGAAAAATGCATCATCTTTAATAATCTTGCTTCAGTATGGTGTTGTAGCTAACAGAATGAGATGGGCAAGTTTAACAACAAAAAAGCCAAGTAAACAAACGTGTAACTGTATAATGAGAGGGAGGGTGCTACTAAGGAAATAGGCAGGGTATGAAGACGATGGAGAGGAATCTACCTATGCCACCGAGGAAGGCTTTCGAATAAGGTAGCGCTTGGACATTTTGAAAAGTCAGTGTTTAAGAGCCAAGGGATGAGAAGAGAACGGAGGGCTGAGCAGGGGTACCGGGTATGCTGCTACTCAGGGAAGGGAATGGGTATAGTTCTGCAGACGAGTCTGGGCCAGATGTAGGGAGGACACAAGATGAGAGGTAGGAAGGGGAAGGACCACATGGTGCCTTGGAAGCCAGGGTGTTTGTGTTATATTTATAGCCCATGTAAACTGTATGATCACATTCATGTAAAGGGCCCTTTGCATGCTCATATGCTTGAACACTTGGTACCAAAACGGGGGCACTGTTTTAGGAAGCTGTGAGACCTTTAGGAGGTGGAGCCCAGCTGGAGGAAGTGCATCACCCAAAGGCCAGCCTCTAGGATTGTAGTTCTGCCCAATTCTGGCCTAGAGGTGGCTCTTCAGAGCTTGTCTGGCAAATATGGGTGATGTTGAGGTCACTGGGCTAGATCTTGGTAGAATATCTTAAGAACGCCTGCTCTCACCCACCATAGGACAGATGCTTAGGTAAAGGGCCACCTGGGCAACCACGCTTGTACAATGATTTAGGATGAAATTCTAGAGTGTGCCTGTCAGTGAAAGCCCTGAACAGCGCTTGCTATGGGCTACTCGAACCATGTGAGGCAGCGTGACTTTATAGAGAATGACCCCATTTTCCTCAGAGACATCTTGAAAGTTCAGTTCTGAATGTCTTCCAGGTTGAAACTGACTGTCTTCCCACAGGCTCAGTGATGTTCATGGACTGTAATAAATGGTAGGCGCTCTAACACATAGTAGGTTCCTAATAAACCTCCCCACCTCTTTCCTTTGTCCATAGAAAATAGATTTCCTTAGAAGGGGAGAGAAAAAAGACCCCATGTAATTAGCATTATAGGCCCTTTTCAACTTGGTTTAGGCACACATTCAGTCAATCTGGAAACACCCACTCAGCTCTAACACTGCCCTAATTATAAATCTCGGCTTTTAATTCATTAGCCTAGAGTCCCCAGGGGCCCCCACAAAGGTGTGTTCTACAGGGCTCATTCAAGGCCCTCTGTGTTTGGCAGACCTTCTTTGTCATCCTGGTGCTGGGGGACAGGCCTGACAGGTGTTTTACAGCTCAGCTGGGTCATATCAAGTTCTTATTGAAAATGCTTAAATTTCAGAAAACACCCTTGGTCTCACACTAGAGGCAAATCCACTGGAGGCAAGACTAGGAAAGCTGACCTTGACAGGACAAAATGTATCTTTCTCTGACATTAGTTCGATCGGAGAGATTTAAATGTTTAATGATTAAAGAAAAAAACTATTGTTTCTTTTGTGCACGAGGAAATTCTCCTTTAAGGTTGGCTCCTTTGGTAACCTTTACCAGGCTGCATTCTGAGGTCTAAGTTATACACTGAAGTTCTGATGCCTAGCATAAAAATTACTGCGATGTTTTATACTAAATGTATCTTCTCAGCAGAAAAATAATTATCTTTGAACATTATTTGATGTCTGTCTGAGTGTGTGTGTTTTGTGTGTATGTGTGGTCCATGTTGGACATACTATTTAATCACACTCCATCTTATTTTTGGGGACAGGGTGTGCCTCTCCATTGAAACCCCTGAACAGCACTTTCTGTGGGCTACAGGGACCCATGAGGCAGCGTGGACCACCAATTTGACTAGATTGACTGGCTAATGAGCCCCAGAGATCCTCCTACCTCCATTTACTCAGTTCAGGGATTACAGGTCACACTACTAGGCTCAGATTCTTAAAAATAAATATGGGTGATGAGAATTGAACCCAGGTCTTCTTGTTTGCTTGGCACTCTGATGACTGAGCCATCTCGCGAAGTCCATCATTATAATTTAAATGTAACTTTATGAAGAACTTGAATGCTTCTATACCTAATCTAGCCTGATCTTTTAAAATGTGTTTATTTTATTTAAATATTTAAATTTCCTAAGCTCAGTTTCTTCATTTAATAATGACGCCCACAGAGAGTTTTACAGCACCTTTAGGTACTGTTTGACAGTGTTTCATCTAGTGAAATTTGGATCAAAACTTTCCCTGTGGTCACTAGAGGAACGACAGCACAAAGGAAGCCTAGATGATAGAGTTCCTCCGTCCCTGATTCCTTGGAGGAAGGCACTAGCTTCTCCCCTTCAAGTGGTCAGGGACCTCAGCAGTGGAGCAGAGACCTCTTCCTCATCCACTCCTAATGAACTGCAAGATCAGCACCACTGTGGGTTTAGTTTGGATTTTCAATCCTACGAGCGCCTGTTTTATCTAAAATTTAGACTGCTCTGTCCAGAGTGAGAATGTGAGAATCAGGTTCGGGTCCTGACTCAGGAGTGAAACTGGCTTGTGTCAATCTCATTTGCTTATCTGTAGCCTGGTCTGGAAGCAAGCAGAGTAAAGCAAAGCATCTAGATGATAGATAGATAGATAGATAGATAGATAGATAGATAGATAGATAGATGGATAGATAGATAGATAGATAGAAGGATAGATAGATAGAAGGATAGATAGATAGAAGGATAGATAGATAGATGATAGATAGATAGATTGATAGATGGATGATAGATAGACAGATGATAGATAGATAGATAGATGATAGATAGACAGACAGATGATAGATAGATAGATAGATAGATAGATAGATCTAGATGAGAGAGAGAGAGAGAGAGAGAGAGAGAGAGAGAGAGAGAGAGAGAGAAACAGGACAAGATCTGTGGGCTGAAAGGTGGAGTAAAACAATATGTATAGCCTTATGTATCAGAACAATAAATTAATAAAAAAAATCTTATGGAATCCAACATAAAATGTGAGGTTGTATTAGCGTTAATACAGGTAATTTCTCTTGGAACATTTAAGACTTTCTGATTAGGAATGTTCAATCTGTACTATCAGTTTGGTTCTTGATTTAAACCAATGTGCCATGGCAACATGAGGTGGTGGCATGAGCGGACACCGAAACTCAGTACAGGGAAATAAAAAGTCTGCATTCTTTGTGATCTTTTCCTGAAAATCTGTGACTTTGTTAGACTAAAACCATGTATACCATGTATTAAAAATGTATGGTTGTTAGCCAAATTTAATACATGCTAATCAATGCTTTTTGGTCGGGGAGCAAGAAGTGGTTGGAAAAGGAAATTTGAAAACTATTCTCTCTTTGCTTGGTAACTCAAAGGGGCTAAACACACACTCAAGTTTTATTTACAAGAAAGTCACCGTTGATTTGAACAAGAAGGGCTGGGGATGTGGCAGCCCAATCCTCTTGTTTTCCAGGAGAAGAAATACAAGTCCATTAGAAAGAACGAAGAACCAGAATAGAAGCAGCTAAGGTGAAATCCCAGTTTCAGATTTTTATAGAAGTCACATTATGCAACACCTACTGTGTGCCAGCTCCTGTCCTCCACATTTTGCTTTCAAGCATCTTTTCATAGCATCCTTCTGAGGTATATTTGATAATAGTCTTTTACAATTACCATGCTGAAGATCAGAGAGGTTAAGCATCATGCTTGAGATTACACAGTTGGCAAGTTGCAAGGTGAGGCTTTCAACATAAGCGAGAAAAGCTGTCGCCACTTTTAGGGGCACCTACTATGTAACAGGTAAGCCATCAGCGGGTTCTTTAACTTGTTGAATGTCTTCTTGTCTCCTAGCAGGTCAGAGGTGTTTTTCCCAAATGAAGGGCTCCAAGTTGACAGACCTGTCCTGCCATGGCCCTGCTGGATGTTATGGTGGTTTGGATGATAAACGTCCCCCATAGTCTCTGGAATTTCAGGGCTTGGGACTTGAACATGGGTCTACTGGACCATTGTGCCTTCTCCACCTTTATCATTTCCATCCCAAAGAAAGAGGCCAGCAGAAGCAACCGGAAGAGTTGTCTGTTCATTCCCCCACTGACAGAAAGCTCTCAGCTCCCCTAGCTGTCTGCAGAGCTTCTTTCATTTCACACTCAGAAAAGACATCTTCTCCTCGTAATTCCTTCTAACTCCGGGAGCTGACCTAAGACCTTAAACCTCCTCAGGACGTAGGATAACAACCAAGCCCATCTTGCAAATTTTCAAAGTGCCTCCCGTACCTAGCAAGTAGTAACAGAATCAGTAAGACGTTAATGTATGACCATATTAGCTAAGGCTGATGTTTGCTGCCTTGGCCAAGCTCTCCCTGTCCACAACCAAGATGGTCTGAAAAGCTTGCTATGCAGTTGACATATTTGAGGGAAAACACAAAGCAATCATCTGTCTATAGCCCTCTTCCATATGTAGCCACAAATGGAACGCATTGTGGGGTCATGAGAGAGCAGGAGATTTAGTGAACAGGGCACAATACGACTTTGTGACCCGCTTTATTTTCTCATGACAATGTAAAATATAGATTGAGATGAACTAAAAATCCTTCATATTTGGTTTTATAGCCCAAATTCATAAATTCTCTGCATTCATTAGAAAGTGATGGACTCTCTGCACCCACTTGAAAAGATAGCATCCCAAGGGATAGATGCAAGAATATTAAAAGAGAGACGGAAAGAGAGAGCGATCCTGATCAAAGAAATACTGCCTCTTTCCTCCTTTCATTGAGCAGATGTGCAATGTGTCCTGGGAAAGAAATAGAAAAATTCCTGAGTGATTTATGGGATGAGCCAAGTTTCCACAGAGGTTATTGCATGCCTGATAGTACGGCGGGGGTTATTAGTTCCTAGTTGAAAATGACCAGAGAAGGTCTCATTCACTTCATCAATATGGCGCTTTTATAGGTTGTCAGGAAGGCGACATCAGGCAGCCACGGCACTGCCTTGGAGTTATTTCTCTTTTAGATGGTTGCTTGTCTTTATCACTGAGACTTCTGGCTATCTAAGAAAGCCCAGAGCATGGGAGATATGTCTGTTCCATCTACGACAGAAAGGCAAATGCCTCACTTAAATGTCTTTTACTCAACCAGGCATTGCACAACCTGAGTTCACACAGAAAATGAAAACAGACCCCCAGTACGTTCATATACGTACACATTGTCTAGACAGAAGCTGAGTTTTGCATTTGCTAAGAGAGATCCTGGGTGTTGCGCAGTGAGTTTTAGACATCACGATGCCATCAAATTATTTTTTAAAAATTAGGGGAGGGAGAACCATACATATGTTCTTCTGTGGAAGCTGATTACTGTCTTCATTCTATAAATAAAGGAAAACTTTAGCACATATAAGGAGACTTAAAAGAACAGAACATGTTAACGTATATGTTTATCTATGACCTCAGGGAAGAGAGAGCATCTTCATCCATTTGCAGATTGAAGAAGCTGCCGTCAGTCATCAGTTCTGGGATGCAGGCACTTAGAAAGCAACGAAAAGTCTTAGAAGATCTTTAGGGGTGGGGCCAACATTACTAATGGAAACTGCTTGCTCTAAAACCTTATAATTCTATAGTGCTTTTCTTAGACTGCAATAGTACGAAGGATAGTAAGAATGGGCAGGGCTACTTATTATGCTCCTACTGAATGTTAGCTCCTGACTCTGAAGTATGCATCTTTTAATCCTTGCAGCAACCAGTAAACAGAGTATGATTGCTAATGTATAGGCTGCACCATTCAGGACTAGAGAAGTCACCCAGGTGTCAGGCACCCAAATACGTGTATCGGAAGTAGCAGCGCCAGTGTCCCACCTCTGGTTCCTGAGTCAGAAGCCAATGCATTCCCAAATCTGTACCCATGTTTCTTTGTGTGCCAGGTCTCACGTAGCCCAGGCTGGCCTAAGCTGGCTATGTAACTAAGGATAACCTTGAAGTTCTGATCCTCTTAGGTCTGCCTTCTGTGATGACAGGCCTGTGCCTTATGTCTGTTTTTCCACTCCTCATGGGCCCCTTCCATTACGGGTGCTAAAAAAAATTGGCTTGCCTGTGAACATCATCTCCTGGCTCCTTCTCCTAGAGGTGTCGCAGAAGGCTGCAGAAAAGTCTTCTAGAAGAGTATTGGCTAAGAAGGACTGGGGGGGGAAACAATCTAACAAAATAGCAATGCACAAATTCACGTTTGTGAAGGACTGGGGGGGGAAAACAATCTAACAAAATAGCAATGCACAAATTCACGTTTGTGAAGGACTGGGGGGGGAAACAATCTAACAAAATAGCAATGCACAAATCCACGTTTGTGAAGGACTGGGGGGAAACAATCTAACAAAATAGCAATGCACAAATTCACATTTGTGAAGGACTGGGGGGGGATAACAATCTAACAAAATAGCAATGCACAAATCCACGTTTGTGAAGGACTGGGGGGGGATAACAATCTAACAAAATAGCAATGCACAAATCCACGTTTGTGAAGGACTGGGGGGAAACAATCTAACAAAATAGCAATGCACAAATTCACATTTGTGAAGGACTGGGGGGGGATAACAATCTAACAAAATAGCAATGCACAAATCCACGTTTGTGAAGGACTGGGGGGGGATAACAATCTAACAAAATAGCAATGCACAAATCCACGTTTGTGAAGGACTGGGGGGGGATAACAATCTAACAAAATAGCAATGCACAAATCCACGTTTGTGAAGGACTGGGGGGGGATAACAATCTAACAAAATAGCAATGCACAAATCCACGTTTGTGAAGGACTGGGGGGATAACAATCTAACAAAATAGCAATGCACAAATCCACGTTTGTGAAGGACTGGGGGGGGATAACAATCTAACAAAATAGCAATGCACAAATTCACGTTTGTGAAGGACTGGGGGGGGGGAAACAATCTAACAAACAAAATAGCAATGCACAAATTCACGTTTTTGTTCCTTTTAAATAATGGTACTTTAATACAGAATTATATCACATATCTTACATACTGTATGCTACATCTATTATATTAACTGTACATTGAGACCAGAGACCATACCATGGATTATATAATGCCCTTTCTCTTGTGGGTAAAAATACACAGCTTAATAACCGATAAAAGTGATCCTAAGGTTCTCTTGAGGGAAGGATTTTTAAAGCAAATCTTGTTTTGTTTGACTCTGAAAGGACAGAGTTAAGGGTTCTGAGAATTGGGTTCCCTTGTGTGTGGAGCTGAAAATCCAAACTCTTCTTCCTTTAAAAAGGCTCGCTGCCGACATTTAGACAGAGCCCTCTGGCCACCTCGGTGAGGTGGTTTGCACGCACAGCTTTAAACTTTGGCTTAGACGTTTGGCTCCCATGCATCTCCAAGGCGCTGGGGAAGCTGGAGCTCCGAGTTGGATAGTGTCACTGGCATCCAGGGCATCATGCGATTTCCCTAGATCTTGGCTGGAAATTTCTCAAGACTGAGAAGAGAAAATGAGTAAAATAGGTTCATTTGTCTCTGATTTCAGCACCCTGAGTTACAGAGGGCTCAGGGGATCCAAGGGTTCCGGGGTTGTCCTTCCCAGGGCCTGCTTCAGCACAGGTGGAGGTCTGAGGCTGTCCTTTCCAAGACCCAGTTCAGCACAGATGGAGGGGTGATGTCCTTGTATTTTATTTCAGTCTCTGATCTTCCTTCATTTGCCTGCTTCCCTGGACAGATGTTTGTCTGAGCAAATTGGCTGCTGAGATGATCTCCAAGTTAACCACTGGCAGGGCCGGGGACAGGATATTGATTCCTTTCAGCCCTTTAGAGGGATCAAAGTGTTGAAAGTCAAGGTTACCATATAGACACACGGCACAAATTCCTCCAGTCTTTGAGTGTCTGCACTGCACGTAAAGACTTCATTGAGTTTGTCCTATAATATCATCGGGGACTCACTGAACAACAACAACAAAAACAAACAAACAAAACAAAACAAAACAAAACTAAACTAAAAACCTTAAAATGAAAAGAAAGGGAAGAAAAAAGAATCCAGGTCCGTTACTTTCTGCCAGTCGAGAAGGGGCTAACTGGTGCCTGGGCCCTGGTGCCTGTGCTCAGGTTCCCCGTGAGCAGCAAACACAGTAGGTCTCAGCCTCGGATCCGAGCAGCTATGTGGCCAGGGCCCAGCTTTGCAGATGGAAGAGCACAGATTTCATAAAAATTAAAGTTAAATACTGCTGGTGATCAGTTATCAGACAATTACTTTAACAATTATCCCAGAGAACAAACAAGAACCATGAGTAACATTTTCGTTGATAATGTATATAGTATACAGAATTGCTTTCCTAGATAAAGGATAATTTTTCGCAAATGTATATTATTTTCTTGGAGTTATAGATTAAGACCAGTTTCCCCACATCTTCTTCATGACAAAGTATGAAGAAAAAAAACCCTTTTAGTAGCAAAGAATGTTTGAATTTTTAAATTTAACCTTCCTTTCTGTTTTCCTTTCATTGGCAAGGGAAACCTGCATATCTCAGGCTAGGTGCGTACTCTTTAAGTAGCTGAGAATGACTGAACTTTGGATTCTTCTGTCTCTACCTTCAAATGCTGGGATTACAGGAGTGGACCACCATGCATGATTTACCAGCAAAACAAACAAACAACCCGAAATCGCTGATTTTCTTTCTTCCAGTCCTGAGCAATATCACACCTAGAGATACTGGGCACACCTCAACAGAGGGGTCATCAGACTTTCTGAAACACTCCCACTTGCCAAAGAGTGATTGGAAAGACACCAAGAAGAAGCAACACCAGCAGTAAAGACTTCTTTCTAGGTCAGGTTCTGGGGTTACTTTGTTTAGTTATGCCTCTTTCCCTTTTAAGACTTGGTTCAAACGAGCTTCTCCCCTCCCTCTCCCTGGGTCACTTCCAGTTTGTTCGAACCAGCCCTGTGTTCACTTGGGGCTGATGATGAACCGGAAGTCTGAGCGTAAGACGTATTTAAGTCCCCAGTGCTGGAGTGATTATCTGCAGACTCTGGCCTTAAGAACTTGGATTATTGGGCACTGCTTTTATCATTGTCTCAGGACTTAGCTGAAAACGGTCAGTTCAGACCCAGAGAGCCTAACAGGAGCAGACAACGTGGGCCCCTCTCTTGATGAACTGGTCTCGTCTGCTCCCATTTCAAGTTGAAAGATAATCCAGATTTTAAGGTAAGAAATGGTTTGCAAACTCAGTTGAAAAGACGCAAACGTGAGTACCGCCATCATGCCCATGGTCTTTGAGCCAGAAAGTCTGCTTTTAACTCTAACTCTGCCAAGGAGGCAGGAAAACGCACACATGGACGGGGCATTGGCCATTTCAGACTTCAGTAGAGTAACAAAACCTGCTAGGTAAGAAAATGATGTTACTGTATGTGATACCACAAACCCAAATAAGATCTTCAAATGATATTTCCTACACAGAGGAAAATAGCTTATTGAGCAAACTGTATTTTTTTAATGTAAGGAACAAGCTATTTTTTTTAATATAAGAAATCACATAAACCTCCAGGCCTTTATCAATGTTTACCACTGGGAAGAGGGAATATTCTTTTTAGTCACTTCATATTTTGCTGTATTTCTGAAATTCTCTACTAAAAACACCCATTTATTGGATAATGTAAAATCCCAAGCCAATAAATGTCATTTTAAAAACTGGCAGATAACACCAGCTTCTGTGATCCCGCTTCTATCTGAAACGTGGGACCAGGGTCAAGGGCACCAGTACACATGCGTCTCCTGGCCCCACGGTTCCAGGCAGGGCCTGTATATAGTTGTCAAAAGAACGGTCCATAACATGCCTTCACGGCTCCCAGCCCTATATTAATGCCACATGTGCTCCTGTAAGGTTGAGTGATTAAGTGACACGCAATAATTGTCTCTCCTCTAAAGTAGACATTCATTTTCCTCCATGCGTGAGGCTCTATTTTCCTATCATTTATCACAACTTCGCTGTAGGACTCATCTCCGTGGGTTGTGTGTCTTGTACTTCTCTTTTTAATGCAAGCTGACCTAAACGGCCCCAGTAAGAAATTAAATATAATTACCTATAGACTCTCACAGGGCAAATGAGATCGCATGGGCTCCTGAAGTAGAGCAAGGTGCTTGGAGGTCTCCGGTCGTCCGTCTTCCCCAGAGTTAATTTCTCCCCCACTGGAGGACGCCTACGCACAGCCTCACAATGACCTGTTTAGTTGGCAGTGGAAAATGATGTCATTTGCAAGTAAGCTTTCAGCTGTGATATTTTATAATTGTTAAGATGAAAACCCGATAATCCTCTCCCCCTTCACATAAACTGCAATCCATCTTTAAACCTGTGATAATTCTCCAAACCTGCCGCTTAATAAACTAACAAACCCCAGGCCTGTGCGATTTTACGGGGAGTCAATCTTTGATCAGCCAAGCTGAAACGGGTCTGATAAAGGGACGCCCTTCCACTCTGGAGTCACCACTTGAGTGGGTTATTGCTGTTTCCTCCGGTCCTCCAGTGCCAAATAAGCAGAGGTCCTTCCCAAGCTCCTTATCTCTTCCACTTTCTTCTTGAGATCTCTGTCGCTTTAATCCGGCATGTCTGCTGCTGGTTAACAAGGAAATCCTATGTCAATTATCGCCAACAACTTCCTGCTGAGAAGCAGCGGGGAGTCAAAGTGTTTGAGAGCCTTTTCACACTGGAGAGTGGTGCAGGGCCTAATTAAATGGCCCTCATATCTTGCAGCCTGGTGGAGGCCTTGTATAGATAGCTAATGAAAGATAGCCTCATTTGGCTAAGAACCTTTGAAGGCCAGTGGGCTGTCCAGCGGGTTGCAGGTGCACCCCAAAGTGGAGCTGCATGGGACTCCTCCAGTTCCAGTGAGCATGGTGGGGGGGGGCTGTTCTCGGCGTTGGACAGCTGGTTGAGAAGGGCTGGGACTTTGGTTGCAGCTCTCTAGGGTTGGTCTACGAGGTGGTGGGGTCAAGTGGGGTAGGGATCAGACTTCAGGGAGATGTTTGTTAAACCATTAAAGTCAGGCTTCAAAGAACACTCCCCTGTGAAACTGACCCCTTACTCTCAATATAAGGGTCTCCTCTCCCACTCAGGACTTACCAAGTGGCATAATTCTGTCTTTGAAAATACATGTTTTGGGGCTGGGGTTGTAGTGCAGTGGGTAGGTGCTTGTTTGGCATGCATGAGGCATTAGGTTCGATCTTCAGTACTGCAGCAACCAGGTGCAGTGGCACAGCCTATTTTCCCAGTCTTTTGGGGGCAGACACAGGAGGATCAGAAGTTCAAAGGCAACCTCATCGACGAGTTAGCATGCAGTCCGGGCTACATGAGACCCTGTCTTCCTGCCACACAGACCCTCCACATTCAGGGAGCAAATCTGATGTGTTGCTCTATTTTTTTCATGAATGGTATTTAATCCTTATAATATTTCATAAAAAGAAAGGACATTCTAAAACATGACAGAAGGAAATAGTAAAAAACATAATTTCAGGAGAAAAGCCAATGTTTTAAAGGAAGTCAGCTTATGTCTATGAGACTCATTAGGCTGCTCTTAGATCACATGGAGAGTTTCCCTGCTATGGTGCCGCCAGTTCATGTCAGGAAATGGCATTGCTGCATGATGAAAGAACATGAAGGCAGGTGGTGCTGAATCAGTGGTTCCCCACAAAGGCCACGGCTTAAAACCAACTGGGGGAGCCTTGGAAACGTCCTACATCACCCCAAGAGGTTTGATTTAATTGACAGATTATTAAATGTTTGAAAACCTGCTGCTTGCTTGTATTCTCTTTCCCCTTACCCCATGCTCACGTGTACATGTGTGTGTGTGTGTGTGTGTGTGTGTGTGTGTGTGTGTGCGTGTGTGTGTGTACTCATATATGTAGAGGTCAGAAGACATTTGCTAGTGTTTCTCAGATGTTGTCTACCTTGGGTTTTGAGAAAGGGTCTCTCCTTGATCTGAAACTCACCAAATAGGCCAGGCTGGTTAGCTAGCAAACCCCGGGATCCACCTCACTAGTATTATGATTACACCCATACACCACCATGCCTGTCTTTTGTTTTAACTTAAAAACATGGGTTCTGGGGATTGAACTCAGTTCCTCATGCTTATAAGGCAAGCACCAACTGTGCTATATCCTCAACCCCAGACCACTGCCTTGATGTTCAGACATTGTACTCCAGAGCATTTCTAATGCTAGTATGCACATTTTTCTTCTGGGCATCTTGTGCAAATATAGATTCTTATTCCACGTGTCCATGGTGGGATTTGGTATTTTTCCTGTCTATGAAGCTCCCTGGTGATGCTACTGTTGTTGGTCCACAGACAAAACTTAGAAAACCAAGGCAAAAGAATATTTCCACTATAAGATTTCTAGGTACTAGCTGAAGACCAGGGTTTTTCCTAGGATCTGCAAAGGGTTGCCAGCATGATTTCATGGACAAGAGATAAGCTTTTCAAGATCAGGCTAGGGGAAGTGTCTTAGATATGACTGATGCAACTTTAAGGTTGGCTATGATCCTTAATGTAGAGGTAGCAACTGGTATATCCTGCAGCTTGTTTCCATTTATGTTCTAGAGTTACCTTGGTCATTCTGTGGTAGACCAGAAAGCTTAAATTTGGCATAGCGACCCAGGCAATGCTAGAGAATATATTTGTAGATTAAAAGCAAGAAAATGATGTGACCTAGTTATCATTGCCATTTATAGCTGCTCCAACTTTGCCTCACTTTGTCTATTGGCCAGGCCTGATGACAATGCCACGGAGACAGAGAAACAAGAAGCATGAAAAGCCCACCCATGGCAGAAAATACTAACCCATTAAGTCCTTTGTCCCTCTAGTTCCTTACACAGTCTCAGTGTGCACATTCCAAGAAGTCACTACCAGTTGGTCAGTGGCAGTCCTGGAAAAACAGCGTGGATGTGAACTTCCAGATGGCACCTAGGTTGTTTCATTCTGACATTAGGCAGGATTTTCCTTACAGAATAGCAGAGAAAATTGAGTCTATGACAGCCCAGTGGCTGAAAATTTGTCCAACACAAACATCTGGGGACCCATGAATTTGTAACAACAGAGTTGTTACATTTGACATTTTGTTCAAATCCTTCATTGAGTTTTTTAAATAGCTGGAGCAGTTTTTAATGAACAATAATTATAACTTTGGATTTCTGATTATATCAATATGAGGGGTGGGAGGCAGCTCACCCTCAATAGTGGCTGTTATGTGCTCTGACTCTGACAAGACTGTTAGCACCATCTTGCCTTGTCTAGAATACTTCCCTAGCAATCTAACACACCATTTCCTCAAAGGTAGAACCCAGAGCAACTGCGAAATTGGAAGCAAATTACAGTTCCAAGCCAAAGATGACTTTAGAAGAATGTTTTCTTTCACCAAGGCCAAAAGGGAAAGTAATTAGATGTCTGAACAGCTGCATTTGCTGCACTTGAGATTTGAAATGTTTCAGGGTCTTTGGAGATATCCATAGGCAACGACAGAGTTAAAAATAAGCTAACCAACCGTTGTAACTGACAGTAAACTTTAGAAGATTCAGGAAAGTCCACTGAGGGGAGTTGTGGAGTATACCAGGAGTATACCAAGCCAGAACATGGACACAGGGACATCAAGAAAAAATATCTGAAGTTCCCACTTGCCAAGGGGTCCATCAGCCTCCATGGGGCAGATATCATGAAGAAAACAACCTCCCACACCGCCAAACCCTTTCATTGCTAGTACCAAGGATATGGAGTTAATATCTGAGCAAACAGTCTTGTCTTTCATTTAATACCCTCTGCCCCAGAACCTCATAGCTGATATCATTATTTTCATCTCCAACTCTGAATCTATCCAAAACTGACTGTCTAATAGTACTTGGATGGGCTCATGCTACTATCCCCCTTTAAGACTATGCAAATAAATTCTTTATATAGATTAGAATTCAAAGACCTTGTAATAGCATTTAAAGTACTTCCTATGCTAGCCCTCAGCCCATTTGATTACCACGAATGTTGCTGCAGCTGTCACTAAGACTACTTATCTAGTACTCTAAACACTTCTGCAAGAAGAATCTATCATCACCAGACTTTTGTGGCAGCCGGTCATTGCCTGAGGTTCTTTATGTGTATGACCTCACCTGTGATGTTTCTACATTGTCATGTAGACTTCAGGGACCAGGAAATTGAAGAGCAAGAAAGTTAAAGCCTTTGCTCAACTATTAAGTGAATGAAATCAGGCTGAGGGCTAAGATGGTCATATATATGGTCATCCCTGCAAACTGGCTGTGGCATGGCTAGCTGTCACATTTGCATCCCTAGAAGGACGAAGAAGAACAAAGCCTCACCTAATAACAATACCTATAAATCCTTAGCAGAATTTGGGCCCATGGTCATCGTTGACTTCAAAAGAAGCTGGAGGACACAGTTCTATCAGCTTCAAAAGGAGGAAAGCAAACATTGAGGAAACCACCAGACATCTCCGCCCTAAGAAACAGCAGTCTCTGTCATGTGGGTGAAGTATCACTGCCTATTAGGCTAGCTTTTTGCTTTCTGGTTCCTCTTCTGGAATTCAAGCCTATATGATGATGGGACATTGAGGGTGACATTTCTGACTTTTTGAGATGGTCAGAAACATGATTGAATTATCAAAAGAAGATGAATATTTACATAAAATGAACACTTCAGTGGGGTGGTGGGGGTGGGGGTGGTACACTCCTTTAATCCCAGCACTCATAAGGCAGAAACAGGTGGATGTCTGTGAGTTTGAGGCCAGTCTGGTCTACAGAGTGAGTTCAAGGACAGGTTCCAAATCTACAGAGAAACCCTTTCTCAGGAAAAAAAAGAAAAAGAAAACTGAACATCATGGCTGTGATTATATTCTGTTTATAACAGTATTAAAAACAATGCATTTTCATCAAAATGGAAATATAATACATTCAGTTCATCTAGACCCTCTTTGCAATCATTGCCCCACCACAGCTCGTTTCTTTTTCTTTCCTGGGGAAGGTTAGCATTTCTTCCCCAGAGTCACTGATGAGATTCTGCCTACTTACGTAGACTAGTATGCTGATGTGTTTACTGTACTGTGCCAACCCACAGCTCACCACAGTCTTCAACTGAGACGGAGAAAGTGCCAAGTTGTTATAATACATCACTTAGGACAAACACTGAAAACTCTTAATATTGTTATTCTTCTTTTTTCCCTCTCAGGAACATTAAGTTGGCTTCTTCCCAGCATTCCAAACAACTTTAATACTTCAAAGAAGATAGTAATGGAGGGCTCTCTGGGGCCTGTCCCATATGGTTCCTCCATTGAGATATTTGAATATTTTCATTTTAAATGAATAATTACATATTTTAAGCAACTTTCCTTGCTTGTGAATACATAGGTATAGATAAATATTCATAATGCAAACTTTGAATATAAAAGTGTTGTGGGTTCCACTGAGGAATGGAGGAAGGCGAGATCATATTTTGTTCTATTACTATTTTAGCACTGACAAATTAGATTAGTACTGCCTATTCCAGGGAGAAGGCAGCAGAGGAAAGCAGAGAAAGGTTTTCCTGGAGCCCAGGGCTTTAGAATCAAATTCATCTTTGAACCAGGCTCAACTGCTTGCTGGCAAACTTTAAAACATTTATTTAATTCTTTAAGGATTTTATATAATTTTGATCATATTCAACTCTTACTCCTAGCACCACTCAGGCCTTCTATTCTTCTACTCTTGTCCTCCTTCTCCTCCTCTTCTTCCTCTTCCTCCTCCTCCTCTTCTTCCTCTTCCTCCTCCTCTTCTTCCTCCTCCTCCTCTTCTTCCTCTTCTTCTAATAACCCATTGGCTCCAGTTTGTGCTGTCCTGTGTAGTGGGCCATCCATTGGAGTGCATCTTCAGCCTACCAGGAACCCAGAAAACTGAATTTCCCTCCACCAGAAGCCACCAGCTGTCCATAGATCCTCAGTTAAGGGCAGGGGATCATAAACCCTTTCTCACTCATGCCAGAACACTGACTGGTTTGATCCTGTTCCACAGCTGATGTAGGGTCATGAGTGCAGAGATCATGCCACTTTCAGAGATACTGTTTGCTCTGGTCATCTCTGACTTCTGGCCCTTAAAGTCTTTCTAGCCCCTCGATGATGGTTCCTGTGCATTAAGGAAGAGGTGTCATGTAAATGTGCCATGTATGGTGGAGCACTCCGCTGATATTTTTTTCTCTGCTCTTTGACCAGCTGTATGTTTCTGTGTTAATCACTGTTCACTGTACAGTGACACTTCTCTGGTAGGGTCTAAGAGCTGCACTAACCTATGGGTAGATAGATACGAATTTAGAAGACAGCTTGACACCATGTCTATTTAGCAAAATAATAGTAGTAGGCTCACCTCCAAAAACTGTGAGTTCCCAACTGTCAGTTTGGGGCCTGATTTGAAGTTCAAGGTATGTATTTCCTACTGTGAAGTGGGGCTGGAAAAGCTCTTCAGTCCTGGTTTCCGTTGGGTAGTGAAATGGCAGGGGAAGCACAGCAACGGCAGTGAGAAGAGCTGGCATTGGCAAAGGTCTACCTCATCATTTCTCTTCATAATCTACTTGTGCAGTTCCCAGTGGTGCTTTCGTGCCCTCTGTAACAGTTGTCTATGTCCGTGGCAATTGCAGGAAACTGAACGGCTCAAAAGGCCATCTCAATACTGGCTAGACTTGGCTGAGTCGTTCTGCGATCTTCGGTGGGGCTCTGACTCGTCTGTTTTCTACAGATCAGTGGGAAGGTTTTAGTCCAGGGTTTGGAAACTGAAGTTAAGAGGTGACTTCAGTCACATGTCTTGTCTCATAATCCAGCCTAGTCGGGGTTTATTCATATACTGGAAGCTGTATTCTTGTAAACAAAATACCAAGGAAACAAGTCTGTGTTCCAATCCTCTGACTGCCCCATCACTACTTACATCTTTGTTCTGGGTGGTTTTGCGTCAACTTGACATAAGCTAGAGTCATCAGAGGAAGGAGCCTCAGCTGAGGAAATGCCTTCTTGAGATCCAGCTGTAAAGAATTTTCTCATTTAGTGATCAATGGAGAAGGGCAAAGCTCTCTCTCTCTCTCTCTCTCTCTCTCTCTCTCTCTCTCTCTCTCTCTCTCTTTCACACACACACACAAATAAAAATAGTTATTAATAATCCTTAATATCAGAAGTACTCATCTAATACTACATATACATGGAAAGAATTGAGTGTTGTTCCTGGCCACCAAGAAGTCACCCAGTAGTTATGCCTCTACTAAAATGTGTCCTCTTCGTACCAAAGTTAAGGAGATCACAGCTCTCAAGGCACAGAGAAACAGACACCTCCTCCAACAACTAGAGTTTGGGGCATAAGACACAGCTGGCCTCCTGTTAGGACACAGTCTGAAATTATCCAGAGAAGCAATGGTATTTCAGAATTTCTCTTTTCTAAGATTACTCTTGGAAGACTTTTTCAGGTTCTCCCAGATCTCCAAAGTGTCTCAGCTTGAAACTAGGAAAGCTGGTAGAACTTTTAATGAAGAGAGGCCAGTGATCACACTGACCCTATATCAATAGGGATTGGTCTAACTCAGTAGGGTCAGCCCGACACCATTCCCTGCCTTTCTAAGTGAGTGGATAAATATTTCTTTACCAAAAAAAGTCCTTTAGAAAATTACATAGTAGGTCAGCCAACCTGAATTCCCACTAAGAATGAAGTATCAGGCTGTGGAAAAGCAGTAAAAGAAAGAAAGCCCCACATGTTGAAGCCATTGACCAGCAGAACTGTTATATTGACCGTAGAACAATACCAACTAACCACGTGGCACAGGACAGTGATACCAGGCATAGAGCTTAGGCTTCTGCTGCTTCTGCAGGGCCAGCATCTGGATATTAATGAAGAGAGAGATGTTACTGGTGTCTAGGATGCTGGGCATGATGTCTTCCAGGAGTGACTAGTTGGTTCAAAGACATATGAAGGACAGGAATAAAAATGAAAATCCTACCCAGTGTTCCCCAGATGCTGACAGGTGTCAGGAACTGTTCTAAGGATATTCTCCATGTCACTTCAATAAATTCTTTCTCCTGTTGTTCTGTGGTCTGGGAATCAATCCCAGGGCCTTTTCCATGGTAGACATCTGTGTTATCACCACTGAGCTGCCTGCTCAGTCCCCATGGAATCTTCATGATCTCCTCTAGATTAAGACATTGAGTTCTGGAGATGTCTGGATTGGGATCTTGTATTGTCCAAGGCATGGGACAGGACCGTGTTGGGATAATAAACCCACCACTGCAGTCCCTGGGATTGTTGTGAAGTAGAATCTCAGACACTGCAACACAAACTTCCCAGGAGAGCACCGAGCCCTTTCCCACCTCTCAGACAGTGGGGACTGGGCTCCCTCCAAATTCAAGGCCTCTAGGTGTTTTATCTGTAATTTACTTTTGTTTCTGGTGTGGGGGTTGAAGTCTGGCATTGCCCCACCCTCCAACCCAAATAGCCAATTATCCCCTTGTGATCTAGTGCCGAGTTGCTCTCTTCACGCAGCGTTCAAGCATCCTTTATGCATGCATTTTGTACCCATACAAGCTGTAACCTATTTCTGGACCTGTTTTGCTATTACTCTGTTGTCCCATTTCCTCTTGAAAGGTATATTATTTAGATAACAGCGTAACTTAGTACTGTTTCTCTCTATATATTATATATATTTCTCTATATATTAGATAATATTTTAATTTAGTATTATTTCTATGTATATATATATGCATATTAGTAGAACTTTATAGCTTTTTAGGAGACCTCCCAACTACTTTCCTTTTGCAAACCTCTTCTTGTCATTCTCAGTAATTACTATATAAAAGCTTTAAAATAGTTTCATACATACATAAACTCAAGTTCAAGCAAAAGCAGAGTTGGAATACTGAATTGAACTACAATTTGTTTGTAAGTTGGTTCGAAGACTGTTTTATGGTTTGAATGCCAAACATGATATGTCTCTATGTTTTTTTCAGGTCTCATTTAAAGATCTTCAATAAGATTTTATAGCTTTTCCATACAGGCTTAATGCCATTGCTTTAAATGTGATATCAGCTACATGTGGCCGTTTTTAAGACTTTCTCATTTGAAGGTGTATTTTTGTCTTGTTGTAGCTTTTGAGATAGTATTACCATGTAGACCAGGCTGTCCTTGACGTTAAGACCCTCTTGCTTTAGCTTCTGGAATGCTAACACTACAGCTAAGCATCCACAGAGACCTTGGAACTGCTTGTTTCTAGGGCCACAGGCACTGCTGTGCTGGCCCATACCACATCCTCAAGATCTCCCTGCATCTGTACTCCCGGTGTCACCTTATTGATGAGCAGGGAATGAAAACTCTCTTTGCAAATGGTGGGAGAGAGATTTAACCTCCATATGGCCACCTCTGCCCCAGTATGTTCACATGACCACAGAGAAAGCTCCCTAGGACCAACTGATGAAGGAGGGAAAGCATAGCTCAAAGAATCATGGGAGCTAAAGCACATGCTGGAAAGTTACTCCTTTCCTAGGGGAGACCATAAGACGAGCCCAAGGGAAATTCCTCCTATGGAGAACTGCTCTAAGAAGCACCTTTTGCCCTGGAGTAGAGGATCTACTTGAATTAATGGTCATCTGGTTGGTCAACGGTCTAGAAACAAAAGGAAAATTAAATAAAAGACAGAATTCTGGAGAAGTATGTGAGTGGGTCCCAGAGGGCAGGCTCATCATATAGAGATCTTTGTGTCCCACATAAGCACCATTTGGGATGCTTAATATTCATTGCCAAGTTGACTAGAGTTATAATTACCCAGTAATCACACCTCTGGGTTTGTCCACAAAAGTATTTCAGAGAGATTTAGCCGGGGAGGGAGGAACCCACCCTAAATATGGATCGCACCATCTCATAGACTGAGGGCGTAGGTTGAATAAAAGGGGGGGGGCTGGTGTGCACTAGCATTTATTTCTCTACCTCTGACCATGGTCACAATGTGGCCAGCCATATTACACTACTACCACATCTTTATCGTGATGGATCATCTCCATTTAAACTGTAAGCCAAAATGCATCTTTCCTCTATTAAGTTGCTTCTTGTTGCCATTTGGTTACGGCAATAAGGAAAGTAATGAATCTACCAAGTGAAAGGAAGGGTCTGTGCTATCAGGAGTAGCCAAGACTCCTTGTCTTAGCCAGACAGTTTCTCACCGATGGTAGGGAAGATGAGGGTTACACCTGGGGTTTTGTTGATTCTTGGATTATCTGGTGGTAGCCACCAATGAACATGTGCACAAGTCTAATGAGGTCAGGTGACCAGAAGCTCAGAATACATCAGGGTGAATGTTCAAATTCTTCTGTTGTACAAGGATTTAGACCAGTGGTTCTCAACCTGTGGGTCATGACCCTTTTGGGGATCACATATCATAAATATAGATATTTACATTATGATTAATAACAGTAGCAAAATTACAAGTATTACGAAGTGGCAATGAAACAGTTTTGTGGCTGGGGGGATCACCACAACATGGGTAACTGTAGTGATGATAACATTAGGATGGTTGAGAACCACTGACTTAGAACAGAAGTGCTGACCACCATTCTGTGGGGTGGGACAATGAACAATGTCCTAATAACCATGGCTGACAAGCCTTCTTTTTAAAAACACTTTTTATTTTTTTATTTTAAAATTGTGTGTGTGTACACGCATGCACACGTGCGCGCGCGCCCGCACGCACACACACACACACACACACACACACACGTGCGTGCATGCACACACAAATGTACACAGTGCATGAGGTGACCAGAAGAGGGCATCAGATTCTGTGAAGCTGGAGTTTTAGGCCATAAGACACTTGATACATGGGTGCTGGGAACTGAACTCAGGTCCTCTGCAAGAGTGGTATGTGCTCTTAACTACTGAGCTGTCTCTTTAGCCTCTCTTCTTGAAAATTTAAAGTTAAAATTATGATGAGCAGCCATAATTTTTTTCTCACAAATTTTCCTTTTTGTTGTTGTCCTCGCAAGAGTCCATATTGGATTGGGCTTTCCTCATATCTTGAGGCCTATCGCATTTCCTCAAGTCTGTCTCTTATGACCTTGAAAATTTTCAAAACTATCAATCAATTTATTGTTAAGTGTTCGTTCAATTTGGTTTTGTATAATATCATCTCATGAGTAAGAAAGGTACAAAGAAAATGGCGCTGGGTCAGCCCCATTGCTTCAGATCAAGGGGTCCATGATGTCTTATTATTTGTGATTTTCTCCTTGATAACTTGACTAAACTTCTTTACTGGAAAGTTACTACTTTTTTTATCTATAAATATCTTGTTTAGGTTTCTCAGAAACCATACAATTTCTATGTCCTCTGGAATATTGTCTACCCTCTTAGTTTGCTTTCTGCTGCTGTTAAAGACCAGGGGCAAAAACAACTTGGGGAAGAAAACATTTATTTCAACTTTGTTGTGCAACATTAGTTGAAGATACAGTACACTGTTTATTCTGTGAAATATTTGTTTAATGAAGCAGTGGTGTGTTACATTCTTTTATGTTGCATTTGTTTAATTCTGTGAAGTTGTGTTACTTTGCCTGTCTAAAACACCTGATTGGTCTAATAAAGAGCTGAATGGCCAGTAGTAAGTCAGGAGAAAGGACCAGCGGGGCTGGCAGGCAGAGAGAATAGAAGGAGAAATCTGGGAAGAAAAGATCATGGAGTGTAAAAAAAGAGAAGGAAAGAAGGACTTCTGGGGCCAACCACTCAGTCATACAACCAGCCATGGAGTAAGAAGTAAAGAAAGATATATAGAATAGAGAAGGATAAAAGCCCAGAGGCAAAAGGTAGACAGGATAATTTGAGTGAAGAAAAGCTAGTTAGAAACAAGCCAAAGTAAGGCCAGGCATTCCTAAGAAAGAATAAGACCCTCTGTGTGGATTAACTTGGTAGCCAGCCCCTGAAGACAGCCAAAAGTGTTAAAGGAAAAGAAAAGCCAACACCTTATAGCCTTCCATCTTTCTGTGAGGGAAGAAGTCAAGGCAGGAAAGCCGAGCAGGAATCTGGAAGCAATAACTGAAACAAAGATGTGGTATTTACTAGCTTGTTCCCTGTGGCTTGCTCAGCTTGCTTTTTTATAGAACCCAGGACCACCTGCCCAGAAGCAACACTGCCCACAACGGGCTGGGTCTATCCACATTGATCATCAATAAAGAAAACGTCCCACAGACTTGCCTACAGGACAGTCTGATGGGGTCAAATTTTCCATTAGGATTCCTTTCCCAGATAACTCTAGCTTGTGTTAGGCTGACAAAACATTACCAGCTTTGAAGCTTCTGAATTTTGATGTTATAGCTTTTATCCAGCCATTTCACTAAATTCTATGGATTTAAAGAGTCTCAGAAGGCATTTGAACACAGGTACCATGCATAGGTGGACAATTCTCAGTCTCAGAAGAAATGGGTTATTAAATGAAAATCTAGTTCCAGGTGTGGGATAACTCCCTATTAGTCATTGGTCAGTGAGACCCCAGAGGCCATGAAAAAAAAAAACTCACAGGCTATTGATATTATCCTCTATTTCCCAACTAGATGGTAAAACTTCATTGCTGAAAAAATGGCATAGTTTGTTTCAAAGTCTTAGAGACATAAAGCTGGAACTGACTCCAAACTTTCCTTCCTGTGGGCTAGCTTTTGTAGCGCCAGAAGGCGCTGTCGGCCACTGGGGAGAAAAGTAATCCAAGGTCTTGCCCAGTAGTGAACCCTGAGTGCTGCAATACTGAGCCTCTAAGAAAGAAGCAATGGCTGGTGCAATCGTGGTATGAAGGTTGGAGTACAGTCTCTCACTTTCTGATGGGACTGGAGATCTGTTCCACAGGAGGAAATTTATACTTGATACTGCAAACCTGGTTGAAAGCCCATGACTTGGGAGGTCATAGGTCCTAAGGGTGAGTCTTAATATTTCTGTTTTGCTAAATGGACATCTTGTTAAACTGTCTTCTACATATTTATGGTTATACCTGTAGATCATTGATGCTCTCAACCTTGGTCAGAGAAGCCTTTCTGTAGTGGACATCAGTTAGCGTGGATACTCACAATTATTCAACTTGCTGAGAGTAACATGAGGGTTCGGCCCTATATTAGACATCTATATCACTCTCCCATACCACCACAGTGCTCAGGGAACATCTCAGAGGTGGGGGCAGAAAGAAGGTGAGCGTTAGAGCGTGGGGAAGTGTGCCGCGATGACTTCTGAGCATGGCGCTGTCGTTGGACTCATGAACCCAGGGCAGCTGTGGTCCAGCTGCCCAAAATGAAGTCAACAAGTTCAGTCAACTCCAGCAGCTGTACTAATAGGATCCAAAGGATTATAAAAGACAGAAGAGGGAGGACTTGAAGATGGGCAAGTGACTTGCTGTGGGATGTCTGGGGAAACAAGGTGCAGGAAGCCGTGGGTAGTAATCAAGACACACTGTGCACACATATCCAGTTGTGACAGAATAAATAAATGATTCTCCAATAA
Organism: Myodes glareolus; assembly: GCF_982192425.1. NCBI lineage: Eukaryota > Metazoa > Chordata > Mammalia > Rodentia > Cricetidae > Myodes > Myodes glareolus. The sequence continues at coordinate 1,797,088 of NC_142032.1, read as the reverse complement.
ATAAATTAACTAAAAAAGTTTAAGTAGAATCTTTTGCACTTGTATACACATATGTCAAGTGTATTTAGAAATGGCATTATCTCTTTGTTTTTACCTACAAGAACTCTTTTGTTTTCCTGTCATATTACAATAGCTGAATTTCTCAAACCATTTCAGCAGACACTGAGGATAAAACATATCCTCCTTTACGTCATGTGAATGACTTTGTATTTTGTCAATTGATATGATTGGGGGTAAATGGAATTTACTATATTTAAGTAATTTTCTTTACTGTATTTTATCCAGAACATTTATTCAGTTTTTTCAAATGATGGGATAGTAATGTTTTTCTTCCTCTAATGTGATGATGTAATGAGCTATCCTGTCAGGTTCCCACATATTAGATCATTTTTCTACTCCTGGAGTGAATCCTACTTAGCCATGATGTATTAATTTACAAACGCATTGCAGGATTCAATATGCATCTGTAACCACATGGGAACTTGGTCTGCACTTTTCTCTTTGAGAACTATTTTATAACATTTGAGGCTATTTTTCTGATGCCATAAAGTAAATGGAAGTGATTTTATTTTATTTTTTTTTTGTGTATCTGTGGTTTAATTTTATTGTGATCTTGATTCAAACAACTCTATTCCCAGGAGAGACTTCCTTTCTTCCCTTCCCTTCTTTCCTTTCCCTTCCCTTGCTTTCACTATTTCTGCTCCAAACATCTCTACAAAATAATAATGATTAATAACAAACAAATAATAAATATAATAATAATTTCTGGAGTGGCTGCAGGGGGTGATGAAAGTATATAAAACACAAATTTATTATGAACCAAAAATAATGTCCTCCAAATACTCCACTTAAAGATAATTTCACTAACTAGCAAACTAATGCAGCCTTAGCTGTATGCCACTGAAATTTAAAAAAATCTCATTTCAAACTATAGGTTTTAGTGTAAAAACCTCAATTCATTGTAATGGAATCACAAAACACCACACAACCTCTCAATCAAACACTTGCCCAGTCCCAAACTTTATACATCTCAGAGAACTTTGTGTTAAAGCTGCCTGAGGAAAACCATGGATAAGAAGAATGAAGAGACCACGGTGCAGGGAGGAAGTCTGAGCTCTGTTTATTTGGGTATTGTGTGAACAGTTTGCAAATTATATGTAAAACGGTACTCCATTTAGGAGGCAAGAACTCTGGGGCTGAGCTACTGTTTATACTGTTTTTAAAGGACATGTGACTAGTATTTTTTTTTCTGAAGGGCATATGTCAACTCTCTTTTTACAAATGCATCTGTCAGTTTTTTAACTTTAGAAACACAGCACAATGAACACTACAGGGTGTGTCTCTGATCATGAGAAGTTTAGGTTTAAGACAGCCTGGGTTTACAAAAAGGAAAAAAAAAATCCGATTCATAAAATTGTTTCTTCAAGTTGAGCAATGTGTGTTAATACAAATGGAGAACACTGGGTTATGCACAATTTGTTTACCATCTTACTCCTAATGTCTTTCAGAGTGTCTCATGTTTACGAGAGAACAAAGAGAAACCTGGTAAATAAACAAATGAACAGCAATAATTCAAGTTACTGCATCAATTAACTAGGTGTGTATTTTGATGGAATTTATTGTTCTTGAAAGGGTAAGACTATGCCAAGCTGCAGTGTGCACACCTTTAATCCCAGCACTCGGGAGGCAGAGGCAGGTGAATACCTGTGAGTTCGAAGTCAGCCTGGTCTACAAGAGCTAGTTCCAGGACAGCTAGGACTGTTATACAGGAAAACCCTGTCTCGAAAAAAAAAAGGGGGGGGGGTAAGATTAAATAATACGAAGTTATAATTTATATTATCAGATTTATGTGGTTTAATCAGATTTATGTGTCAGATGCAATTTTTTTTTAATTTTATGTGCTTGGTGTTTTGTCTGCATGTGTGTCTGTGTGAGGGTGTCTAGTGTCCCCTAGAACTGACGCTACAGACAGTTGTGAGATACCATGTGGGTGTTGAAAATTGAACCTAGGTCCTCAGGAAGAGCAGTCAGTGCTCTTAACCACTGAGCCATTTCTCGAGTCCCCAGATGTAGAATTTAAAATTAACATTTAGTGCTGTGCAGTAACTCAGGCAGTAAAATTCTAGTCTTGCAATCATGAAGTCCTGAGTTTTACCTCCAGAATCCACATAGGAAAGTCAGTCATGGTGGTGCACACTTGTAATCCCTGTGCTGAGCAGCTGGAGACAGGAGGATTGCTGCCCTTTCACGGTCCTGGCTGGTACAGCCTACCAAACACCTAAGCTGTGTGGTAGCTCGTTATTCTGAGGATGCAAGCCTACAGTGGTTATTGTGTTAAATACTGTGGGCAACTCTAACACAATGGTATCGTTAGGTTAGGTCTAAGCACATAAAATATGGAAGTGAGTTAGTCAGCTCTCAGGTGCCGTGACAAAATACCTCTGTGGCAAAAGTCATCCTAGCTGAAGTATATAGGGATGGAGATCTGATCCGTCACCTCATAGCAGCTGGGTGTGTGGGAAGAATGGACAGGAGCCCCAATATCCTCTTTAAAGATTCACTCCCAGTGCTTTAACTTTCTCCCACTAGGCCCCAGCACCTTAAGGTTCCACTATCTACCTTTCAATAGTGCCATAATCTAGCAACCAAGCCTTAAACATCCGAGCCTTAGGGAACATTCCAGGCCTAACCATGACAGAGAAATATACTAAAAACTTTAAACAATAAGATTTTTTAACTCTGTTATAATTTCATGAGATGACTGCTATATGTGTATCTATTCTTGACTAAAATATCTGTCTGAATCTCCTGATCATTTGTGTATACGTTGTGGGTGGGGGGGGGGGGGTGAGAGTTGCACCGGCTTTAACCTGTGACCTTTTTGATGTAAGGTTTTGTTGGCCCCCAAATGATCAGGTCTTTGGATGTCAGTTTAGTTTAGTGACTACCCTTGGTCCATCATCTTTCGGGCTCATAGGCCTGAACACACAGATGTCCATACTAAGCATATTCATTTATTTCATTCCTCCCGCTAGATTCGGGCATCCCTCTCACCACAGTCTGTATAAATCTGTGTTCCAGCACAGGGTCCCACATCTTCAACTGCAGTACACACATGCACACTCAGCCAGGCCTTGTCTATCGGAGCCAGCAAAGCAAATGACTACCTTGGCACTAGTGAATATGTTCAAAGACCCAACTTTTTAATGCAGCCTAACACATGTGTGTGTGTGTTGTGGGGGGAGTAAATGGAGCCATGATTGAATACAAAAGTGTCAATTTGGTTCTTATGGAAGTCACATGAATTTGACCATGGTTTGAACTTTCTGGAACCTTCTCTGGCCTCATGGAGCAGAGTGGGAGATGGCCTTTAATCAGGGCTCTTCCTCCTCCGTGCCTATCAAAGGCAGCTCCAGCAGCGGGGTGGATGATCAATTGCCCTTAACTGTTTTGAGACTTGTCTCTTCCTCAGAAGAAAGGGGATATTTGTTTCTATTCACACCATACACCACTTTATGAATATGATTTCAGTCATGATTTCCTAGGAGTCTATGTAAAGGGAAGAGTGGAATAAAGAACAAAACCAATAAAGACCCAAACCAAAAGCACATGTCGTGAAGGGGCACGCACCAGGCGCACAATGGCTGTTAAACAGATGAATCCCCTGAAATGTGAAGTATTCTGCAAGCTCCGAGCAGCTTTGAAATGCTACACTTTCGAGAGCACTCATCTGTTCGTCATCTGAGGGGACTTCCCTGGCTCAGCAGAAGGGGCTGCCTTCTCTCTCCACATCCACAGAACTCGAACTGCATGTAACCCACCCGCTGGAGGAACGCATAGGCTGGAAAGACAAGTAGGAATCCCCTAAAGGACACAGTGCGGAATGCTCAATTTACCTGCCTCTCGTTCAATCTGACTATCACTGCACTGTTTTCTTTTTTTCGTTGTTTTTAAGATACAGTCTAAAGTTATAATCACATCAATAACAAATGCCATCAGGGAGAGTGTGCAGGCTGGGGGCTAAGGCTCAGCACAAAGACACTGAAACACTTTTTTTTAGGAAGTTCATTTACTTAACACAGCATATTTGAAGACAAAGAAACTGAAAAAAAAACCACTTGATTGAAAACTATACATAAAATGTTTCTTCCCAATGTTATTTTAGTTGGGAAGAAATATTCTATGTATAGTTATATATTAGTTCCTTCCAGATGGTGCCATTCTAGATCCCTGGGACTACGAAAACACTGCCTTCTAAGAAACAGTAACCGTGGATGGAAAACTCACAGACTTCTAATACACCACAGCACAAGGACGATACAGTGTGGGGGAGAAACTGAGTGTGTGCACACCTTTGCTAAGTCTGTGGTCCCCGTCAAGAACAGCTGACTCTCCTGTGATGTGGACCAAAGCAGAGGACCAGGAAATCAGCCAAGGAACCCTAGGTGGTTGGGTCACCTCCAAAGACCTCTCCTACCACCCAAGATGAGCATCTAACTGTGAGCAGGTGATGCTGGCTTCGAAGTGGTAACGCTTACATCCTCAGTACTACTGAAGCAGAGGCTCACGGGCCTCTGTACATAAACATGTACATAACAGCCATGTACATAAACAGCCATGTACATAAACAGCCATGTACATAAACAGCCATGTACATAACAGCCATGTACATAAACAGCCAGATTCGGACTATTTAAGGTCTGCTGCGCGTTAGAATCGGCTGGCTACTTCCAGGGTGCACTCACACGTTTGGGGTTGCAAAGGGGTAGACCTATGTATGAGGGCCCCAGAGAATTCCCACATACACACCTAGAACCAGGGCCTATTGCTTCTGCAGGTGGGACTCACAGTCTGCATTTCTAGCAAGGCCCAGGATGAGGCTTGTGCTGCTGGCCCAGAAATCAAGAGTCAGAATTTGGATGGAGAGGCATGCAGGGACTTCAAGTCCTCTTCAGTTGTGGAATCTTCCTAGTACAAAATAAGTCATTTTATAAAAAAAAATAAGATACAATGACCAAGTGGGGCCTTCCTGCTGCCTCTTCTGGCTGAGGACAGAAGGTGCCTTTGATCTCATTCCTGAGCCTCAGCTTTTCCATCCGAATGAAGAAGAAATGCAAGGCCCTGACAGCTCCCTTCAAAATATCTCTAAGGCACTACTAAAGTTCACAAAACCTCTAGGGAGTCTAGCATTACTGGAGTCACCAGGATGAAGGTGACAGGAAGAACTCACTGTGTTGCTTTGTAGACGAGTGGGCTCTAGACTTTTATCTGTGTTCCTGTCCCTCTGTTAACTGAATTTTTCTAATCCATACGCATCTGAGGTAGGATTGCAACGGGGAACAGGCTGCCATTGGGAAAGATGTACACACTTTAATTAATGGACATGCGTCTATTGTCTGGCCAGGAAAGCCAGGGATGGGCAGACACGTGACCCGCGCAGCAGGAGCTGCTGGTCTCAGAGAGGTGGTCATCTCCAGACTTGAGCTAGACAAGGAAAGCCGGAAGGAGACAGGAACACACACGAGGTGATGGTCAGTCTCCCTGTAAAGGAACCTCTCAGGAAGGCACTGCGGTGGAGGTGACTGAGTTACAAGGTGGGTGTGTAGAGCAGGGGACAGAGGGTTGTGGGGAAGGGGATCAGTGTGGGCTGCAGAGGCGTCCTGGAGCCTGAAAGTTGGGGTAGAATTGTACCATATTGGAAATGCATGGGGAGACGCAGGCGAGGCACAAAAGTCTGTCTTCCAAGTGTCTCTTGGCAATGGATGGGAAATGCATTGGAGGAGGGGTGAAGGATGGAGAAAGGAACTGAGTCCCTGAGCCTGGACCGTGACTATTAGCACCTTCGATGTCCCACAGTTCAGTTCCTCTCACATGGAGAATTGAGGCCCTGTGGATGTAGCCTTCCCATAGAACAGCCCTTCTGTACCAGGCTCTTTCTTTTGGTCACCAACCAGCCCCCAAATCATGACAGAGAGACTTATTATTAGTTACGAATACTTGGCCTAGCTTAGGCTCATTTCTGACTAACTCTTTTAACTTAAATTAGCCTGTTTCTCTTTACCCTCTGCCTCAGGACTTTTTACTTTTATTTCTTTCTGTGTATCTTACTTTCATTGCCTCTTGTGTCTGTCTGTCTGTCTGGTGGCTACCTGGATTTTGGTCCAGGGCATTTCCTTTCTTCTCTCCTCCTTCTTCTCTTGTGCTTTTCTCAAGCCTAGATTTCTCCTTCTATTTACTCTCTCTGCCCACCAGCCCTGCCTGTCCTTTCTCTGCCTCGTTATTGACTGTTCAGTTTTTTTATTAGACCAATCAGGTGCCTTAGGCAGGCAAGGAGAAACAAAAGCAACACAATGTAATTAAACAAATGTTGCACAGATAAATGTAATACATCCTTGCATTGTTAAACAGAAGCAGCATAAACAAAAGTAATAAACTGGTGTGGGGGAATGGTCTGTGTTCTGTCAATTATATTTTAAATAAACACTGATTGGCCAGTAGCCAGGCAGGAAGTATAGGTGGGACGACCAGACAGGAAGTAGAGGTGAGTCAAGGAGAGCAGGAGAATTCTGGGAAAAATGAAGCCCATTCCTCTGCAGTTCTGACCAGCCACAGAAGAAGAAAGATGTGACTGCCTCGCTGAAAAAGGTACTGGGCCGTTTGGCTAACATAGACAAGAATAATGGGCTAATATATGTTATAAGAGTTGATACAAAGTCTGAGCTAATGGGCCAATCAGTTTATAGCTAATGTAGACCTCTGTGTGATTCCTTTGAGACTTAATGACTGTGGGAACCAGGCAGGACAGAAACCCCAACAGCACATCTTTATATAGTTAAGGTAATATTCTACAGCATAACATAACAGTTATGTTAACACATCATTACACGGTTAAAATAATATTCTCCAACCACCTGTCTAGACCTCTGGCCTGTGTGTGTTCAATCCCAGCAGCAGCTGTCAGGTTCCCAAAGACAGATAAAGGGGCGGTGGTCACATTCGGCTACCTTACAGAGGAGGGTTCTCCAATAGGTGATATCCACAGTGCTTATGATGGGAAAGGTTTGAGCAAAATGGATTTACGTGGTTTTCTACTTGCCATGTCCTCTCTCAGTGGTTTCTGATTCCAGCTACAACTGTAGCAGACTGTAGTCGTGGCTGATGAAAGGGCTCTTCCTCAGGAACCATTGCATAGTCTTTTCTGAGTAAGACTTTCCCCAGAATCCTGGGAGTCAAGTTTACAAAGTTTTGTTTTGTGCAGGTGGAGAAGCCAAGGCAGAACAAGTTACCATCTGTGAATGGACCAATGACCAGCCTCTTCTTTAAAGAGACTTTATTTTTTTTTAATAAAAGAGGGTCTCATGTAACCCAGACTGGCCTGAAACTTACCATCTATCTTGGGAAGACCTTGAACTCCTTTTGCCACTAACTCCTGAACTCTAGGATTCCAAGTGAGCATCGTTGCATCCAGGTTATGTGGTGCTGTGGGTTGAACTCACGGCATTGGAAATGTTAGGTGAGTAACTCTACCAACTGAGTCACAGCCTCTGCCCTTGGAGAGAAAATTCCAAGGGGTTGTCTATGTGACTCCTCAGAACTTCCCACCAGGATGCTAGCTGCTTGTAGCAGCAATGAAGACATAAGAGGAAGTTAAAGGACTAAGCTGCTCCCCCACTGATCTTGCACCTTCGGACCTTGGGGATGCTACACACGATAGCCCCCACTTTTGCTTCTCAAAACAAGGGCAGGGCAGTTTTTGGAACACACCTCCATTGACTGCCCCCACCCACAGTTCATTTCCATTTAAAATTCAGCCTCTGTCCTTAGCAAAGCCCTCTGAGTAGAAACAATCCCGTCATTCTCTTCTCTCTTGCAAAGGTGTTTAAGATATCTAAATATTTCAAAGGTATCTACGAAGATTGGATTCTTTCTTAGTCATGGCTTGATGAATAAATGATGTCCTAATTTCAGTTTAATTATTGTCTAATGCTCTCTAATTTATTTCAGACTCATGTTTAACTTCTTTCTAACTTGACAACCTTTCTGGAAAACCTGCTCCCCCAAAGCCCAAGCTCCTTCTCCAGGAAAATGGATTAGCTCTTTCTAGATTTCAAAGAAAGAAAAAGGGTCCATTAAATTCCTAATATTTTTGTCAGTGTAAATTTAAGGTCTTCCCAAAATACCTCTTCAAAAACCTATCTGGAAGTAAGTGAGGGATTCCTAGTTCACAGTCAGAGGTTTTATTCTGCCAAGTTCAAGTATGGGACAGATTTTTACGGCTGAATCATAAGCCCCTGAAAATAGCATTATTATGGAAGTGAGAACACACAACTACAGCCCATAGCAACCTGAGTGCCCTCGTTATCATAATATTTGATCCCCTTTTTTGTTCCCAATTGGAAATGCAAGACACCTGTACTGGCCTTTTGTTATTAGATGTCAGAGCCAGTCAAGGGCCTGTTTAGAGTCTTTAGTAATCCCTGAATTGCAGGGAGTTCAATGTCCTCATCTCAGGAGTGAATTGATCATTCATAGCATAAATACTTGGTCACTGCAGACAAACTTTCATGGCAGGAGATGTGCAGACTCTTTGGGGAGGACAGGGTTGGCTGTGGCTGCGTGAGTTGCCAGCTGTGGAGTAAGTTTCTGTGCAGACAGACGGACAGGTGTCCCTTCTCCAGGCCAGCATCTGTGGCGGAAGCTTTGGAAAGAGGAGGGACATGAGCCTGGGACATTGCTGTGAACCCAAAGTTAAAAAAATATCTGCATTCTTTTGGCATCAGAATTTTCTACCCCTAAGAAGCTACATGTTTATTTTCTGATGCTTTTTTTTTTCTCTACAAAGTAAAGCATTTGGAATTCTATTGCACGGTACTCACACAATTTCCATAACAGACTTAAAATTATCCTCAGCTGCCGAGTAAATCTGTATCTCTGATTGGCTACAGAAGGCAGTCCCATGGAAAAAGCCTGCTTTGTGAGGTTTGGCCAGGCTGCCTAAACACGTGCTGAATGCCGTCTGACGGAGGAATGTTTGACATTCGCCAGCTCAATATAGTCTACTCTCAGTGAGCCAGAAACCTACTAACTAGAACACTCAATTAATTAAGCTTTGGTTTCCTGCTTTCTCTCCTTCCCAAGCCTCCAACCCGGGGAAGCATCAGAGCATAGAATGCTTGGTATTTATTGAGTGCCACTGTGTGCTGGGCACTTTCAAAAGCACTTTTTGTGTATGAATACATAAACTCCTTCCCATAACTCTGTGGGAAGCCACTACTATTCTCCCAGAATTTGTACCACAAGGGCAGACATGTTCACGGCTCTGCCTCTGTGGGATGACCTCCCTTGGTTTGTAGCCCAGTTCTACCCTTAAGGGTTAGGTGGATTTGGGCATGTTATTTAGGCTCCCTGTGTTTCAGTTGTCACCAAGATACCATTTCTCTAAGATTTAGTGAACGGTGTGAAATTATAGCTAAGGATGGTCAAGGTAAAACTTCCTCTTTCACTACAGGAACGTTGCTGAGTGCACCATTTAAAACAATCTGCAGCATATTAACCGTGAGCTTATGCTGCCGCATTATTTTTGAAATGTCTCAACATACTTCTAAGGGGTTCACTCTCTGTGTACCTGGGGTGGGGGTAAGGAATGAAAGTGGGAAGGGCCCAGAAGAAAGCTTTGGAAAGATCGTGTAAGAAGAAAGTGAAGAGTTGAGCACCTAAGGATGTTCCAGGGTTTCGATCCAGCCCTGCCTGAAGCAGGTCTTTCATAGTTCTATGATGAACCATACACCTTTCTTATTTACCTCTTTTTTTATTTTTTTATTTTTATTTTTATTTTTTTGCTCTGGCTAGTTTGAATAGGCCACTGTGATATTAAATCGTAAGAATTTGGTCTAAAACAATAAGCCGCTTTATCTCTTTTTGCTGTCAGAGCTTCTTCTGCTCCTTCAGCCAATAGCCTATAAGATACCAGCCTACTGGGGCGTGGTCTCTTATACTTTTAAAAAGTAACAGGAACCAGGCATGCATGTGCTCTTTCTCTCTTGCTCCTGGCTCCCATTCCGGCGGCTAGACTCTCTGTTTTATTCACAATGGGAGGACTGTTGTTTGGGACAAGATCTGTAAGTTTTTCCCCATAAATAAATAACCCTTTTTATTATCCAAGAGTCCTAACTGGTGTGGGATTGTTTTGCGGCTTTATTTCATATTTATGTTATTTTATATTTTGTTATTTCAACATTTCATATGTGTTTTTCTGTACTTCAAACTTTCATTTCATATATGTATTTCTGTATTTCAAACTTAAATGAAGAGATACCATGGTATCTATTCACCCATCAATCTACCCAAACACCCATCATCCTCAGGGCTCTTATTTGCTGATAGATGTGAAAAGATCCAGGATGAATGAGACGTGCATCCTTTCCTCCGAAGATGCAGACATGTTTAACAGACAGAACTGAAAACCCTAGGCTCTTGTCAGGGAGAATAATTAGAAAGGAAGTCTCACCCATGGAGTCACGCCTCTTTGGGGAAAGTTTCTTAAACATTTCCATGTACCAACTGTGTGAGATTTCTTAAAATGGTGCTCAAGGGGCTGGGAAGATGAACAAGCAGTTAAGAGCACTTGTTGCTCTTTCAGAGCACCCAGGTTCGGTTCCCAGGGCTGACATGGTGACTCACAATTATTTTTATCTTTAGTGTTGTCTACACATATGTATGTGTACCACGCATGTGCTTGGTGCCCTTGGAGGTCAGAAGAGGGCACCAGCTCCAGGAGATATCATGCTTTCTTCTGACCTTAGGGGCACCAGACATGCATGTGGTACAAATACATAAATATGGGCAATTTATGAAATAAATAAATTTTTAACACATTTTAACAGATTTTAACACATGAAATAAATAAATCTTTAGCTTTTAGAAAATAGTATAAAGCTTAATTTTAAAATTTAAAGAATTCTTACCTCTTCCTTTACCCCTCCTTCCCTTAACTGAAATAAAGCCACATAGGTTTGAAGAAATGACTTCTCAAATTTAGGCTCCCCCTGGATGCACACATCTCCTGAGCTGTCCCCCAAACATTCCTGGCTGAGGTTGGAAAGAAATGTGTACTCAACAATTCAACAATTCAGAACCTTCCCCACTTGTCAGCTGTCATAAACACATGGACTTAGCTCCTGGTGGGATAGAGGAAAGCTTTCTGGAGCACTCTGAACAGAAATCCTTCAACCATTCCCAGTAAGAGGCCTTTGAACACAGGTCGAGAGCCATCATCCAAAGGATGTCGTTTAAAATGTGTGTTTAGAAAACTCGAGAGAAGTCAGTCTTGTCCAGCTGGTAAATTATTTCCCAGTCAATCTCTCACCGCTAAAAGTACCCACATCTTATCTTACAAATGACTGAGTATGGTGTAAACTTACTTAGAACACATCTTTGATTTGTTTCCATTTGAAATGACTCTGGGCTTATTTATCTATTTTGCAAATAAACTCTGAGAAACCTCTCCTGTGAAATATCACTTGGTAACAAGGAGATTGGATTTGCAGCTCACAATGAGCATAATAGCCATCAAAGGAAACGCCACATTGGAATCTTTTGAGCTGTGCCCATAAAGTGTTCAAAGTGACACCAAATGTGGTGGAAACGAAACTGTACCCAGACGGGAGAGGCGACATGAGAAGCCCTTGCTTGATGTTCGGATAACAGGAGCAGCGTATAAGCCTCTGTGTTCTAGTGCTGCGTGTTGTAAATAATGTTAGCAGCATCCCAAAGTACATGGATTCTTTATAAAACTCAGATTAAAAATTGAGATGACTTTAAAAAAAAACCCTTAGTACATTTTAGTTTTGCACCAGAAATAGGCATCCCCTTTCCACATGTTCATCATCCTTTAACAAATATCTTCTCGTTTTCATAGCAACAGAAGCGTGTGTCCACATCTGAACATGGGAATGTCAACCATAGGTTTGGATGCAAGAGAGTACAGAGGAGTTTTATTTGGGTGGCTATCAATCATGTCAGAGAAGGGGGATCCATCCATCACTTTTTAAAGATAGAATATACATTGGGAGTAAAACAGAGAAAAGCTACAGGACTTCTTGATTCTTCTCTACCCCATCACTCTTTCTCCTCTAGCCTTTCCAAAACCCCAGGACCCTAACTGTCCAACCTGATACTCATCCTGGATCTCCAGTGAGCTGGAAACGAATCCTTTCTCCTCTGAGTCACTCAGAGTGACAGTGGTGAAGTCAAGACAGTGAAGGGTTGTCACCTGGCCTCTTGTAACCATGTGACATGTGCTGTACTGTGGCTTTGAACAGCCTGGTGTTTAGAGTCTCAAGTGGTGTTTCTTAATCTTGACTGTGCAGACGAGCCTTGGTTAGTGCAGATGCTGGGTCAACCGGTGCGGAGTGGACACTGTTACCAAAAAGTTAAAGCCTACACTATGGTCCTTGACTATATCCTGAGTATTGAAAGTTATGAAGGACTGAATGTTTGTGTTCAAGATAATGAAAGGTGAGACCTCAAGAATAGCATGTGCATGCATGCATACATGTGTGCGGCTTTGTATGTGTGTGTGTGTGTGTGTGCGCGCGCGCGCGCGCGCTGGGAATGATCCCCCTAAGTCATGGTCAGTTCTAAGTCACCTCACACGCTTGTTCTGATAAATAACCTTGACACAGAAAATATTTTTTGAGTCCCTGAAGAAAGCTGAGCTCTGTGAGAGCAGAACCTAATTTAGAGATGCAAACCAAATTTGTTTGCCTAAGGCCGCCAAGATGGTAACAGAAACTGTTTTGCACCTAGCCTGCTGGGATTGGGACCGAATGCTTTAACCGTGAGACTTTATTTCCTCTGAAAATGTCCTAGACTCTTTCCATTCTCAGGAACTTCAAATATGCTGGTCCCTCGTCCCACAATGTCCTCGCTCACCTTTTGTCTGACTATTCCACCGTCCTCCCAGAAGCTTCCATGAATCTTGCCCCGCGGAACTGAGTTGTGCCCTGCTTCTCTGTCATAACGACGTTCCCTCACAGGCCTTGCCAAATCCTTCAATGACTGTGAGAGCTCATTTGTTTCCCCGTCTGTCTCCTTCATGAAACTGATCTCTGAAGCTGACTGGGGACAAAAAGCTCTTAATTTGATTAGTTTTTAGCATTTTCGATGGGTCCGAAAAAGGCTCTCTAGGCTCTGGGCTGACAGACAGACTGGTTGAAGGAAGAAATGAGTGAACTGGTATTCTGCATATAAATTCTAGGCCACTAGAGGGCAAATAGTCTGGGTACGGATACATCTCCACAGTACCACATGTGTTGGCATGCCTATGAATGAATTCAAACAGGATGGCACCTCTCACACATGTCGTTAGCTGCACATTGAGTTAAAACAATCCTCCTCAGCTACTTTAAGAAAAGAGACTATATGAATTTCAAAGGCCCACTCATTGCCAACTTCCAAACAAAAATGTGGCAAAGGCATCTGAATGGAAGCTGAGATGCTTTTTGGAGCACACGTCTGTGCTTTTCCTTCTCATTCTGTATCTGCAGCAGAGCCGTGGTGTGTAGGGAGCTGGGTAAATCCATGGGCATCCAGGATGACATTAGGAAGGCTGTCTGGTATTTCCTCTCAGAAGGTTCATTTCCTCTCAGAAGCAGAACCCAAGACAGGAATTTTGCAAAAGTCGCCCAGGATGGGATGAGATAGGCAAGGGCAGATGGCTCTAAAGTGTATAATATGCAACTAGTAACTCTTGGGGCCAGGTACTGGGGCCCATGGCTAGATTCTGAGAAGCATTAGGGAAAACCCTGTCTCTGCCTGGTATTGCACCCAAAGGACAATCTGGGATGTGGAAAACTGTGCAGGTACTTCTGGCTCACTGGAAGTGCAGAGATGTCTAACAACACGGAGCAAAAACACCGAGAGATGTGAAAGGGTTCCCTGAGAGAGCTAGGGAAGAAGCTGATGTCTGTTACAAGGCCACTGTCATTCGCCTCCTGCTGAGAATCCTTGGAGTTGATGGTATCCCATGAGTTGGACTCACAGAGGCAAACTTCAAACACCCCCAGACACACTCCAACGCTTGTCAAAACAGAGAAGGTCACAGTCGCGAGCTGTCACTACCAAACGTCCCACCATTAGTATGCCCAGCTGTCTCTTCCAGTTGTCTCTCGTTCTCTGGCCTCCTGAATATTGAGCTAACTTCTTAACATGGTACAGATCCAGTCCTGAGTTTTGTCTGCCATCCCATATGAGCATAGATTTAGCTCTGAAGGTTGCCGACTCTTTTATGCCCCATAGATGAAGGCAAGGAGGGTTCAGTTCTCTTTCAGGGCACTATTATGAGAAGACCTCTGATAGTATCTGAAATAGGCCCTGAGCACTGAAGGAAAGTGCTCTTACGAGCTATCTAAATATAAGTTATTACACAGTATTATTTTAACCTGGCCCAAGTTTAGATTAGTTGGATGAATCATTCAACAACCTTTACTTTATGTAATTAAAAACGTGCGGTTCTTGGACTCTTGTTTGGGAGGTAAGTTCAAGTGGGGTTTTGGGAGGCAGACTAGGCTTGGCAAGCTCACAGACATCAATGACTTCTGGTCAAAATATGGCACTCTGATTGATGGTGGGTTTCGATCATCAGTTCTATGTGGAGGTATTCTCAACTCTCTTAAGGAAGCATTTTTGAAAATCTTTGACCTCATGCATATTGGCTATTCCTAGGACTCTGCTGTACTTGCTTTGACGATGTTTACGGCTTTTATTTTGCCCCTAAATGAAGTCTTACTAAGTCATGAATCTGTTCCTATGGTGGTTTTGCCAGAGTCTGTCAAAATAGATGGGTTCTTGAAGACCAAGAAGTTTATCCCCCTGGAGGCTTCCCAAATAGGACAAAATTTTCTCTTAAATGTAGAATTGTCAAATCTAAAATATGACATCCGTAATACATATCCTGTTGACAGTGGTCATCATGAAGGTCAGTGCAAAGGGTACTTTGTGGGTAATTAATTGAAAGAATAAGTGCTAATAAATGGGGCGAGGGATCAAAACACACCAGACCACTGAACCCGGGGACTTCATTAGTTATGGTTTCCCCATGTGTTAGTTATTAACCATTAGCAGTGTGGGTGGTCTGGGAATGATGGACTAATTCTTCTGCTGGCCACAGTGGTGTCAAACATTATGTTAACTATTGCGAGTGAGAGCGTTGACTGGATCTCTGCTGTCCCCTAAATGTCCTCCAACCACTCCAGTGAATTAGACACTTGCCCCAGGCACCCGAGTTGTTCCCAGCATGTAACTTACATAGTAGAAAGGGCTGGTAGAACAAAAGGATATCAGGTAAGGTCCTTGGTGAGCATCTACTCCACATTAGCACATTAGTACACCAGGAAGCAGATTGTTGGCATTCCACACAACCTATGGGGTGATGGGAGGAATAATGAGTTGATTATAAGGAGTTTTTAGGGGGTCTGTACACCTTCAGTTCTGTGAGTTGCCTTTTCCTTAATACTCCAAGGCATTGTGTCTGCCATGGCCACACCATGACCTTCTGGTTAAGGAGTTATTGACAGCGTACATTTAGACTCTGTTGCAAATGAGTCAAGCAGAACAGACAAATTGATATGTGTAATGACTTCTGTAATATTCTCCCACCCAAGTACTAACAAGACCTTACCCTGCTTAGCTTGCAAGATCAGAGCTCATATGAGATTAGGCACATTCAGGTTGGTAAGGTTATAGGCTATATTATTCTCTATTATAGAGGAATTCATATCTATAACGACCTGTTTTTGATTGATCATGCAGGCTATGTCCACTTAAGATTTGCATTTGTCTAATTTTTTAAATGCTAGTCATTCTACTTCTTATTTTTTCAGCATGAAAAACACACTGGTCTACTTCCTTCATCCAAAATCAAATTGATTATCACTGTGTTTCCTTTTTGACTTCATGATTTAGGGCTTTTTGACTAACCCTGACTCCTACCCCCATCTCAAAATAAGTCCTTGTTTAAAAGAAAGCAGCAAAGGAGTAAAGATCTTTTAAACTTCGAGGACATCAGTTTGCTTTTGCAGGAGACCGTTTTGAAGAGATGGGGGCAAATGAAGTAGAAACATTCAGATTAAATTTCCTTTGAAATCCATGGGTTTTAAAATTAAGGGAAAGTGATTGGCAAAACATGTTTTGGTTTTTGCCGAAACTGAAATGTTTGAAAATAGTTCAAGATGTTCTTCCACACCCCAACCGCATCCATCTAGGGCTGTCCAACTCTAGTCTGTTTTATATATCCACTGTGCAGAGAACACAGCTCCTAAGTACAACCCAAGGACTGCCATATTTCGCTAAAGGAGAGAATTGTGGCATCGTCTAAAGGCTGGGCTGCCTAGAGGAAAGCTCTGGAGTAGATGACCATGAAAATGCAACTGTTTTCATAAGTCTCTCTTTATTGTTTTTTGTCTCTCCCTTCCCCCCTCTCTGTTTTTCTAATCTTTCTTCTTTCCTCTCTTTCTTCCTCCTTCATTGGGAAAATATTTATTAAGTCCTTCCATGTGCAATGGGTTGTATAAAAATACACGAAAGCTAAAACATTGAAGTGCCATATGCAAGAGATGCCATATATACAGGGTGGAGCAGAGGTACAAGGGACAGGTAGGGGTGGTCAGCTTTTCCTGGAGATGGCAAAGGGAACAATGGTAGAAGAGTCAGAAGGGGTGAGAAAATCTGAAGCTGACTGTGGAAAGTGGACGGAAAGCTGGAAGCCTGAAGCAGAAATATGTTGGAGCAACTACTGAAGAATTGTGGGTACCCAAGGGCAGATCCTTGGTCCAAGCCACATGAAGCCATGCTGATATCTAGAGCACAGGGGAATCTGGAGGAGACAGTCTCCTTTAGATGGTCATGTCTTCTCCTCCTTCTCTTTCTCCTCCTCCTTCTTCTGCTACAATATTCTTCTTTTCCAGATTTGGTCCCTGGCTCTCCATCTGTCTCAGCAGAGTCTCCGTTAGCACTTCAGCTATGCCCTACCCTTTGTGAGCATCTTGTCCCACTGGGACTTCATGGGACTAATTGACCCACACGGCCTCTCAGAAGATAACTAAGATCTTGGCTCTGAAACGGACACAAATAATTGATTTCTTCTCACACCGTTGTTTATTATAAAAATCAGAGTGGAGAAATTAGTCCAGAAAGTCTTCATCTCTCTAGTTCTGAAAGCCTGTGGGTCCCTGTTAGCCTAGTCCCAGGAGAATGTCTGCCTTTAGGGCACAGTCAGGGAAGACGTAGGTGCCTTCGTCTTGCTGATTGACACTTCCGTTTGAATGACACTTGCTTTCACCACAGCTGTTTCCTTCTAGTTCTCTTTGGAATGTGATAAGAGTGGCCGTTTCCTCCCATTGCACCGAAATTGCCAGGTAAGTGCGTTCATCTCATGGCCGGCGGAACAGCTTGCCATCCTTTGCATACATGAAAATGGTACTTTCAGCAATCAGGCTGTCACGTGTGGCGTAATATGTGGTTTGGAAGCCATTATAGGATTAGAGGCAATTTGGAGATTATCATCTCCATGACATCACCTCTGGGGGTTGAGACCGCTGACAGTTCCACAGGCCCTGATTCAGACGCCACAGTGCTACACATGTGGGACAGGCTTTCTGCTGCATTGGCCAAGGTGTTGTATATGTTTGGAGAGAAATAAATAGAGGGGCTGACTTTTGCTTTTCCCATTCCAATTGCTGTATTGATTTACCATATTTTGATGTGCACTATGTTACTTCCTTTTAACTTTTTACAAAAAATTATTTTACTACATTAAACTGTGTGTGTGTCTGTCTGTCTGTCTGTTTATGTATATGAGTAGTGGTGCCCATGCAAGCTAGAGGCATCAGATCTCCCTGGAGCTGGAGTTACAGGCCATGGTGAGCCTCTTGACATGGGAAACAGACTTCTGTTCTCTGTGAGAGAAGCACAAGCTCTTAACCACTGAGCAATCTCTTCAGCCCTGTGTATCATTTCTTAAGCCAGAGAACTAAAGCCACAGAGACTACACAGGTTTAGGTTGAACCAATTCAAAACCCAGTCTTCCTCTTCTGTTTCCCATCGAAGCAATAAATTTGACATCACTGTTTCTGCCACCTTCTATGAATCATTAAATGCAACTCTAGTTCTGACGATGAGATTTCCAATATCTGTCTATGATTTGTGTTTATGTGTATGTTCTATGCATGTGTGTGTGTTCATGGGAGTGTGTGAACATATGTGGAGGAGGCCAGAGGTTGGCACTGGGTGTTTTCTTTAACCATACTTCATCTTATTTTGAGACAAGATCTCCAACTAAGCCTGGAACTCACTAATTGACTAGATTGGCTGGTCAATGAACTCTGGACAGTCTCCTCCTGCATCTTCTCCCTCAGTGCTAAGAGTACAGATGCACCTCCATCCCAGGCTTTTACCTGGGTTCTGGGCATCTAAACTTGGGTCTCTTTGCCTACACAATAAGTACTTTACCTGCTAAGCCATCGATCTCCTCAGGCTCCTCGCAGTTTTCAAAACAAGGGAATGGAAGAAGAACCAGGCCTTTTGACTTATCCCTGCTTCTGTCATGTCACATGCTTAGGCCTTCTCGATCTGGACTTGGCGCTCTCTCTCTCTCTCTCTCTCTCTCTCTGGAGCCACCTTTTCTCCATGCTCTACTCTGAGACCATCGATGCCCTGAAGGAAGTTGGAAGAGGATGATTCTTTCCATTCATATTGGTTTGAGGCCAACCTGAGTTTTCACTTCCTGCTCCAGATGTCATTAGTTTTGTGATTTTGCACCTGCTGCTTAATTTCTTCTAACGTCTGAGGACAGGAGACGAGAATAATATTGTCATTCCCTCCGGGGATCCCTTTCTGACCTCCTTTCTAGGTTCTTCAACAGCAGTTCACTTACCTGTCTCTGCATGCTTGTCTGATGTAACTAATTTGGCCCCCTCACCCCCACGTCTCCCTTCAGATCACAGCTTTCTGAATCCGGGGGCACAGTAGACACTATAGACATTCAAGAAGCGGCAATTATGTAATAAGAAGAGCAAAGTAATTCAGGTGTGGTGATCCAGGGTTGTAAGCCCAGTACTTGGAAGGTGAGGGCAGAAAGATAAGAGTTTGAGTTGAGACTATCTTGAACTATATAACAAGAGCCTGTCCAAAACAGTAACTTGTGATTAAGTATGGCAAAAGATTTTATGAGATTAAAGGTAGTAACATGAGTACACATGTACTAGTATGTGTCCTAGAACATATATGTCACATCATTGTTATCATAAATACGTTACGTTTTCATTAATTATTTTTTGTCAAAGACTTCATCCGAGCTATTCATATAGGATTATTTAAGGCACAGGGCTCAACTGTACTTGGAGACACATCAGGAGGACAAACTGATGATGAGTAATGAGCTAAAAATTCCCATGATCTAAGGAGAATGACCCAACACATGAGGCCAAGCATACCAACGGTTGTTGATATAAAAGGAACATCTGCATCCACACTGTGATAGACTCACTGGGGGAAATTAAATCTAAGGCTATAACTTATAGATACCCCACAGTGAAAATCCGTGAAAATGGAAAAGTGTACTGTAACCAGACTGAATGGTTTACACACAAAATAGGGTTGATGCTCAAAACAGGCAAGGGAGTGAAAGATGGCAGATGCAGAAAGTTTATTGTTTAGGACTGCATTCATACAAAGTGTGATGACAACTGAACTGTTTCTATTCTGTTTGGATAGGACGGCGGCCACCCTGGAAGGAAGAAGGGGTGACATGAGGGGAATGTGGTAGCGGCTTCTGCGGGACCAGTTATGTTCTGCACCCTGACTGCATCCAGTATCTGAACTGTATACGAACTTGTGCTTTTAAATACAAAATATAGTAAAATTCAAAGTAAAGTTTAAAAGTTATAAGTCATGAAGGAAGACCATGGTAGTATCTAGCAATACACAGCCATGCACCATTAGTTCTAGAGATGGAGGTAAAATCATTTCAGTTCACAAAGATGTGGCATCAAGTGCTGGAACTCCTGGAAGCTGAGTGGTTTTGTTTCAATTTATGGCTATTCAGATATATTATAATAATAATTTTAATGTTAATATTTATGAAGTTATTATTCTTACCATTGTACAAATGAATAAATTGAGGCTTAAGTTGTTTAAGTGACAGAGCAGATAGTGTTTCTTTCTGTGGCAGCAGAAAGAAGTCTTAACTCCTGCCAGTACTTCTAAGTTGGACAGATCCCAGGGGAGTATGATTGTAGAATGTATCAAGTCAAATAAAACAAAGGCAACTTGAGACATTTCTCCATGTTCCAAATACAGTGAAGAGGCAACAGAATACTTAGGCCTGAAGGAACCAAATAAAGAGGAACAGTAGGCATCTCAGTTGCAATGTATATAGGCTGATGTGTGGTAGACCAGATGCCTGACATTTCTCCCATCTCTTTCTTCATTGAATAAGTCTCTGGGGTTGTATCACAGTCCAAAGGATGAGTGAGATAGAGAGAAAGTGGAGCTATAGTAAGATCAGAAATTATACAAAATGTAGGATCCATAAAGTGAATATTTAAAATCTATAAAATGTCAACACGACATTCTGTTTCTTTATATTCCCATGCTTGTGTACTGAGATGCATATCTGATATTTGTTATGTCAACATTTGACATCTTAGAAGCAAAAGCCATGCCTTGATAGAACGTCTTTAGAGACAGCTGCAAGCCTTTGGGATTTTGAGAGGGAAGAGGGAGCGAGGGGGAGGGAGGGGGAAGTCTCCTGTGGGTCTATGCATGAGCTCAGAGCAGAGTCCTTTCCCAGGGGACACCATGGGGGAAGTCCATGTGTTTTCACTTTGAGACCATGTATCCCATTGTCTCCCAAAGTCTGCCTTCAGATGCTGTTAACATTATCAGTTCTTGAATTTTCTAAAGAACCACATTTCATGAGGCCCCATAAATATTAGAACTCTTTTCACCCCCCAGCCCCAAAAGAACGCTTTCATGATGTTTCCCCTGGGTGACCACAGTGCCATGTGCATCTGACTGTATTTCCAGCTTCTCCTTTCTCAGTGGCGCACACTGATGCTGTCTGTGAGGCATCAGAAGCCTGGGAGCATGTCTCTAATTTGTGCTGCTCTTGGGAGAAGTATCAATAGTAAGCTATCACTTTCATAAGTGATATCATATCCTGATTGAACATTGCCAGAGAGTTCTGGGCCACTTGGTGGTTATATTTGACTTAGATCCAATTACAGCTGTAAAAGTGGTTTGCGTTAAAAGCTCTGACTCCAGGATTTGATCATTATAAGTAGGATAAACCACCAAAAGAATGTGAATTGCTTTCACTAAAAGGATGTAATAGCCCAGAGAATCTCTTTCACATTTCAAATTAGGAAGTCCAGCATTGCCTTTTTCCCTGCCACTGCTCTTTACCATGCTAGTAAAAGGTTTTATCTCTCGGGATATTTCACCTAAAGGTGTTCTAGTTTCTCTTTCTCCCTCTCTTCCTCCCTCCCTCTCAGTCTTTCTCCCCCTTCTTCCTTCTCTGTCTCTCTCCTCTCTCTGTCTCTCTCTTCCCTCTCTCCTCTCTCCCCCTCCTTCTCTCCCTCTTTCTTCCCCTCTTCCTCTCTCCCTTCCCCCCATTTTTTGTTAACAGAACCTGGAGCTCACCACCAATTCAGCTGGCCAGTGGGCTCTAAGAATCCCCCTGCCTCTATCCACTAGTACTAGGGTTACAAACTCATGCCCAAATGTCTGGCTTTTTATTTGAGTTCTAGGGAGTCAGAACTCAGGCCATAATATGTGCACAGTGAGTATTACTGACTGAATCCCAAGCTGTGGATTTTAGTTCTTGAATAATCACAGGAAGTTTCTTACCACCCAGCTCCTGAGAACTGAGATTCATGTGGCTTCTATCTTAAGATATGCTTTTCCTGAGTTCCCAGAGACTTTAAAATAATCCCATACTCACCTTCCCCTCCAACCCAGCTTTTCACCACTTGGCAAATACTTCTTCCCAAAGCCATCCATTGCAGAGCTGTGGTCAAGAGGCAATCTGTGTGACAAACAGAGGCTGGGTATTGAAGAAGCGAACTCCCCAAAGCTTCTGGAAGATCATGGTCCTGTTCCCCAAGCTGTGAAAGAATCTCCCCACTTCATCAACCCCGTAGAGAGATGTGACCTTCAGAGTGCTTTTTCTCCCTACTTGAAAACAATTTATTTGCTAACAACTCAAGTCCCAATTGCTCTCTGACCTGGAATCTACAACTGAGAATAGATCGGAGCTGCTCTGGAAGCAGACCACCAACCCTAGCTTCCGCGTAAGTCCGGGTACACAGTCACACTGGTACCTGAGCACTGTCCATTCTCGTGACTTCTCGCCCACCATTCCTTCTGCCCCTGATGGGAAAAGCTTATAATAATAATAATAATAATAATAATAATAATAATAATAATAATAATAATAAAGGAATGAGAATAAGAATGAGAAGAGCCCACAGAGTGGGCAGAACTCATCTTCTAACCCACCTCTAGTTACAAGGGAAGCTTCTTGCCCACCTCTAGCTACAAGGGAAGATGGTGGCCCTAGTAGCTCCTTGCAAAAGGACACACTGGACCAGGATGATGTGTCCTTGGTAAGAAAACCTGTGTCAACTTTCTTTTTGATTTTTAGAAAATGTGTAATTTTGCAATCACGTTATGAAGGGAATTAGTTTGGGGATGTACACTTCCTACAAAAAGAAGCCAATAAACAAAACAGTAAAATGCCTTGCAGACAGTCCCAGCAAGGCTCCCTCTTCACAAGCCCCATTAAAGGTGGTGCTACAGCTTACAATTATCTAGAGGAAAGCCAGGATAAGGTGTGCTTGCCAAAAAAAAAGGCAATTTTACCAAAAGCCAAAACCAACAGGTCTCATTTTGTTGATTTCCCAGGCTTCAAATGTTCTTTTCCCTTCCCACCTGACTTCACCCTTTCCTTTCTCTCTCTTCCTCCTTCTCTCCTTCCCTCCATTTCTCAGTCTTCTAGCTTCCAGCTTCCTTTCCTTACCATGACATAAATTACTTTCTGTCATCTGCCTTCTAACTGTGGTGTGTGTGTGTGTGTGTGTGTGTGTGTGTGTGTGTGTGTGTTTACTCTCGCACAATTGCCCCTTCTGGGTACAAAGACTAAAGGTTGTCAGGGTCCTTGATTACTTGTTTATCTCATTTTTTTGAGACAAAGTCTCTCACTAGCTTGATGCTCTCCACTGGACTAACCTTGCTAACCAATGAGCTTTTAGAATCCCTTGTCTCTGTCTACTTTCCAGTACCACATTCTGTTTTTTACCTGGATGCTGGGGTCTAAACTCAGGTATTTATTGAGCCATTTCTCCTCAGCCTGAATAATGACTTTTTAAGAATCCAGACTTCTGCTGCAAACATGTTATCTGTTGTATTTTATATACGGGAAAACTAATGATTTTTGAATGCTAATTAAAGTAATATTTGTAATTACCAACTACTTTTCTTAAGTGCAGATGTCAATTGTTAGGGAATATCTAATTGAGAATTATATACACAGAAAGATATAGTTAGAAATTATATATATATATAGCTAGAAATTATATACAGACAGACAGACAAAGAGACAGGTGTGTATATATAGCTAGAAATTATATACAGACAAACAGACAAAGAGACAGGTACAAAGACATGGAGAGAGGAGCAATCCAATTTGTGAATAGAATTTTTTGAAGTTCAGCATGCTGATTCTTTCTCAGTGTAAGGTCACTACTCTGTACCTGCCACTGAAAACCTGAACTCCAGTCAGAGAGGTAGCAGCATCAAATGACCCTCTGAGTGTGTGCTTTCCAGTCTCCGCCCCAGGGTGATAAACAGCTCTCCCAGCTTGCTGAGCAGGGGGATTTCTGATCCTGATATCAGCCCTCAGGGGGAGCCTCTCCTGCTATCCAGTGCGACAATGCCAGACTGAAGAGCGCCAAGCATCCTCTCTAGCTTCCCAGCTGTAGCGCTGAGCGCATCACACAGACACATTAGGCCCCCCTGAAGGAAAATGTTTTCACCTCACAGCAAGCATCATTTGAGTTCAGGGAGAGGAAATCGGTATTAAGAGAGCGGGTTAAAAATCGACATTATCCCAGACTTTTATGAAATCAAAATTATGTCCATGATGCTAAGTTATTATAATGTATTTATTACCAGGATTGCTTTCATATTTAACCAGTTTGGCCCATCTCGAGACCTGTTTTAAAATGCACCACCTTGCCCACCTTTCCCATTTTCATATGAAAAACAGGAAAGCAGAAACTAATTTACTCAGAGAGACACAGCGCCTGTTTGCCCGTTTATCTCTTACAGACCACCCCTCAGTCCAATGTTGACAGTACATGATATTCCATTAATCTGCCTAATGAAAATTTAACCAGTGTTATAAACAAATAATTGGCTATTATCCTCTCAAAGATCCCGAATAAATTACTTCTGCTTATTTTCCCTCCTCTCTCAGTGCTCAAAAGCAAGCCCTTTCTGATGGATGTCAGAGGGAGAGGGGGGCACCCATTCCAACCCACTCTGGCTTCCTCCTTGGTGGCTGCTGTCATTGTTGTGGGAAGATTCCGCTGTAAGGGGACTGGATAGGCCATTATGAGATGGAAGAGGGTGGGAATGAGAACCAGCCCTTACCTGTGGGTCAGTGGGCCTGAGTTGAGGAAACACCCCTCATCTCTTTGCACCACCCTCCTACCTCGTCTGTAGCGAGGGGCTGTGGGCAGGCCTGCTTTTCGCCTCACCCGGCTCCCGCACGGCTAGCTTAGTCCCAAAAATAATAACATACAAATTGTATTCATTTAAGCACTGCCTGGCCCATTATCTCTAGAGAGTTAGTTACTGACTAACTCTCATATCTTGATATTAACCCATTTCTAATAATCTGTATAACACCACGAGATGTGGCTTACCGGGAAAGATTCAGCATGTCTGACCTGGTGGCTGGCTCCATGGCGTCTGCCTCATAACCCTCTTCCCAGCATTTTGTTCTGTTTATTCCGCCTACCTAATTTTCTGTCCTATCAAGGGGTCAAGGCAGTCTCTTTATTAACCAATAAAAATAACACAATAGACAGATAACCCTCCTCCAACACCCGTCCCTCTGTTTCTCATCTGACCTATATCGTATTTCTTCTCCCCGCCATTTTTACTCTTACTCGGTTTTGTGTGCTTGATTGATTGGATGGTTCGGTGCTGGGGATCAAACTCAGGGCTTTATGTATAGACTAGTGCCCTATTGCTGTGTTGCTGCCTCCCAACTCTCAATCTCTTTCGAGACAGGCTTACATTATGTATCCAAGCTAGTCTCAGTCTCTCGGTTTTCCTGCTTCAGTCTCCGGAGTAATGGAATTATAGGTGTGTATCACCATCTTTACACACTGTGGTACTGAACTCAATCTTACACACACTAGGCAATCCCTCTACCATTGAACTGCATTCCCAACTTGATGCTTTTGAGGAATCTTCATTTCCCATTCTTCACTTTGATTCACTCCCCAAATATCACCCCATATTCATCTTACTGCTTTGTCGCCATGATTGCCCAGCTTGTTTAAACTGGGGTTCCAGTGCCAAAGGGGTTGTTATACACTCTGTAGAATGATTTGATTCCACCATTTGGGTAAAATACAGACTCTGACTGAAGCCTGATGTTATATGAGAAACTGTGAGCATCTATTTCAAGCCACTATTGCTAAGCATTGGTTCCATCCCACACTGCCACATGAAAGCTAGAATAGTGTGGCCAAGTAGTGGAGAATCCAGAGGGAAATCTGAGGCCTGCTGCCTCGCCCTTCCAAACAAGTTGTCTTTCTTCTCTGCCAGATTACAGCGCTTATTTTCAAAAGAAGAACTGTGTCTTCTTCACCCATTTCATTATCAGCTGATATATAAAAGGGTTAAGGGAATTGGATGAATGCTTGCCTGCATGAATGAATGTAAATATCATGCTCTCTTTTAAGGAAAATCCCCTTGGGACCCAAAAGCAATAAAATACAGATCTGTATGCAGATTTTCTCAAAACCCATCCATTTTGCAATGCCTTCAAGCTCCACAAGTACTTAAGTTGCCAAAATAAATCTAAACACCACTTAGGCTCTCTTTTAAATGCTCAGTGAAGATGTCACTACAGTTTAGCGTGAGACAGTACAGAAGAGCCAAGAGGTGGCAGTGGTTTGAATGAGAAATGGCCCCACAGAATCACGTGTTTGAACACTTGATCCCCACTTGGTGGCGTTATTTTGAAAGGTTGTGGAACCTTTAAGAGGTAAAGCCGTGCTGGAGGAAGTGGGTTACTGTATGTGGGGCTTGAAGGTTTATAGACAATCTCAACTTCCTGTTTTCTCTGTTTCCTGCCTATAGATGCAATGAGGCAAGCTGCCTCACTCCTACTCACTGTTTTCACCACCATGATGGACTGTATCCCCCTCAAGCATAAACCAAAAGGAAACCTATTCCTGAAGCTGTCTTTATAAGGTCTTTTGTCACAGCAACCAGAGAAGCAATGGATAGAGTGGTCATTACAGCACCGTGTCCCTAGAACATCCCCTAAGAAGTATATTAAGTGCATTTTCTCAATTCCAAATGGGTGGACTCAGAAATCTGCTACTGTATCCCATATCCACCACCCTTGGAGACTTGGTGCTGCTCTAGTGGGAACTTGAAACTTGTTTTGGAATTGCTCAGAGCCTCTTGTCAGGCTGAATCAACACATCAGAGAAGTCCGTAGTCTCTGTCCGAGATGTAGGAAAGGGAAAACACTGTTGTGTCCTGCCCCAGGGTGGTGACAACTGGGACCAGTTAGTGCCCTTTTAACATGAGGAGCCTTAGCTGGAGACGTTCCATCCATCCAGATGCTGCGCCAGCTTTCAGTGGGACATCCAAATCTGGAACTAAAGAGAAGGATTAGGGCTGGAATTCTACAACTGAAATTCAAGCAATAGTTTCCATCATGTGTCGTTTTATTCCAATATCTATGTCTCCATTACATAGCAATATGAGCCTGTTGAGGTCTCTGTCCCTGTGGGATGTCACTATTTATGGCTAGAGTTTCATATACTGATAGCCTCTTTTGATCAATTATCTGAGGTGCTCTGCAGGCCCTCAACTTTTCTGTCTTACAGATGTGAGAGTAGAGGCCTAAGAGTAGTCTGGTGAGAAGCTATACCTTAGTTCCATGCAGAGTGTGTGATGGAAATCATGGGGCTGGTGTCAGTAGGACTTCAAGACAACAGCATGGCCTGGGAAGAACAGGACATTGAGTAGACCCCTTTCTACACATTTAGTCCTACTGTGGTTGGACATCCATGGGCCCATCATGGTAACTTAGACTTACAGCATGACAGTACATAGAATTGCATGGGACTTGTGACAGCCTAGCATCCTATCTCTACTAGTATACAACCCACAAAGCTGTTTCACAGGGTGGTGGAGATGGCATGTGTAAAGTATGTGTAGCCATATCGAGGGCTGAAACACTGAGAACTACTGTTATGATAATTACCATTCTGCCTCCTCAAACATGTACACACCCCTAAGGGACAGTTCAACTCTAACCAGGTCCAGTGTGAGATAGGTGGGATCCTTCCATAACTCAGTTCTGAAGCCCTCAGACCCCACATCTGGAGGTAAGGTACTAAAATAGCTTTATGGAGACTTGACATAATTAACAGGGACACTGTGGTAACTATGTTCTCAAATGGAAAGGAAAGATTAAAAGTTGATTTGTAAAATGCTCTATGGTTTGGAGAACAGATGAAAAAAAAAAGACATCAGTAGTTGGACTGGTCCAGACTTCATAAGCAAACTCAAGATTTCACCAGATCATAGTCCAGTTTTCCAGTAACCCAAAAGTAATAGCGAGACTGAATATTTTTAGATCTATGTTGTGTAGATAAATACATAAATAACTACACAGCTTAATTTAGGAAAAAAATAACAACACCCTTCAAAGAACTAATCATTCCACAAGTGTGAGCATGGAAGCAGATGGCAGTCAGCAGCGAATCTTTTGGTGAGAAACCCTGTATAATTTAGCATTTAGATTCTAAGGTGACCTGCATTAAAGACCAGTGGGTAAACATGGTGACTATGATTGTGGCAAAGGCTGAGCTGGACTGGGCACAAGGAGCAAACACTGATAGAATGAGGTTCTTCTGTCTTCTCTTGCCTGGTCCCACCTGAATGGGGAGAGCCACTTAACAATCAATGGTCTTCTTTGTCACATGTCAGCCACACAAATCTATCAGAAGCTCTAGATGCAAGTTAATCACGTGGGGTTGTTATTTAAATCTGGTTCATATCTGTAATCTACAATTTCTCAAGCCCTCATGATAACCCACCCTGAAGAGTCGCCCAGCAGACATAGTCTAGCTGAAACCTGGATACTGGTGTTCCTTCTCTTATTCCAGGTGTTGTGTGACTTTTCTTGGGCAGTAATGGGCAAACATTAACTCAGATAGGGTGCCAATGAAAGAGCCAAAAACAATTCTAGTCAAGTCTAACTTAGCGAACCAATGGGTTTATTGACTTGCTTGCAGGAGTTCAGGTGAGGTAAAGGGTCACTTGGGAGAGCATGGATGCTTTGAAGGCAGGTACATCACGGCAAAGACCATGCTACATGGGGATGCCTCATGAAGGCTGTGTCTTTGGAGCTTCCTGCGTGACTTGCCCACAGTTCTACTGGTTGAGGAGTTTCCTCTCAGCAATCGTTACTGCTTGAATAACCTTGAGTAGGGGTGTACTGGGGTGGGGTGGAGGGCTTATGATTCCTGTAAATTTCAGAACTGTCCTGATTCTTCTAAGGTTTCTTTGCTTCCTGAAGCTTAAACGAAGGTTTATATTTAAAGAAAATAGATTCACAACACCAGGGCTTGAAGACTAAGAAAGCTGGAGTGGTCCTGGCCAAGAGCTAAAGGAGGTAGGTAAGCAAGTATTTGGCTCTGAAGATTATTTTTCCAACAAACTAGTGACAGCGTAAGAACTAGCAGAGCAAACACTGTCTACTTTTCATAGGAAAGGTACTATTCTAAGTTCTTTCTTATACATCAACTTATTTCAACGGAACAACGGGAAATCCGGCTCCAGTGTCCATCTGCTTAGTCAAGGCTCAAGGCCGGGCTCTTCATTGCATAGACTGTTGACTCTTTCCCAATGTCTGTAGCTTCCCCCAGGAGAACGAGGCCTATGGAAATGCCAGACTGTAGCTTCCTGATTCTTTTTGGCAACAGAGAGTTAATTATTTGTCGGGAGCATGAGATGATTACGCAGAAACCACATGGCCTATCAAATGTCAAACCTCATAATTTATTTTTATGAGAGTAGTAAGTGGTATCCGCATTTTATAAGCATGTATTTATATTTGTTAATTTAATTTATGCAAATGCCTCATTTATGTAAATCATATACAGATCTACCATCAGGATATCTTTAGCAAAATAACACCAATGTATTTATGGATCATATATATATATATATATAATATATAAAATCAAAGAATGTAAATTGTTTTTATGGTATGTTCTTTCTGCCTTAAGTTCAAAACATGTCAACAGCCTGGTTTTTGGGGGGTTGGTGTACCAGAGCTTTGATTGGTCTCTTTTACCTCTTGTCCATTTGGTGCTCCTGCAATAGTCAGCTCAGGCAGGATACTGCCCACCCAGAGAGGGGAAAGCTCAGCTGTGGACACGGAAGCCTGGCTTTGCTGTTCGCTTTTGTGGGATGAGGTTACAGTGTGTAAACACAATACTGTATTTCATAGCTATTCCAGGGCTTTGGACTTGATCCCTGGTGATAGTGGCATCCTCATTACCCATTCATGATGTGGTCAGGCAATTCTCATGAATAATAAGCTTCCCTTGACTCTGTACCATCCATTTCTGAGTTTCTGGCAACCTTGTTCTTGAGCCAGAGAGGGTTTTGCTTTTGTTGTTGTTGTTGTTTTCTCATTTCCTGGAGGAAAACTCTGTGTTTGGCTTTCCATCCACTTCTGAGGGCAAAGAAATGCATTTAGTGTTTGAGTCACATGGTTAGAGGTGATAAATGGCTGTAGGGATTAATATTTGTACCAGTGACTATAAAGACATAAAAATGGGTGCTAGGAATGGACCCTGCATGCTCTTCTGTGAAATAAACCTCGGGCATTAGAATTTTATGCATGCAACACATCATAACACTGATTTGTTTTTTGCAGTGAAGGTGACAAATGTCATCTTTATTGTAAATGGAAACCTCTTAGAATATGTACCTGTCATCCTGGTCCTGGTGTTGCTCAGAAGAACCTCTGGGCATTGGTAAGTACACAAGGAACTGTGCTTATCTTTCTTGGGTCCTAATGTACATTTCTGGATGAGAAACAGTAAAAAGTACTTATGCAACAAGGCCCTACTGAGCTGATTTCATCTCTATTGAAATGCTCTGTTGATATTCTCTTCTGAGCAACTCCTGGGTAGGACAGGGCATCTTCAAGACTTTTTGATTTAGATGCAGTTCTTGGTACTTTGGAAGATCACTGCCTTGTTTTTTAACATCCCTCCAAAATTTATTTTTTGTATGCCAAGATGTCTGTGTTCTAGCCTGTCCATCCTTCACATACTCTCCAAACTTGGAGAAAATCTAGTCTAGCAGTTTTGGGGCAAATAATATGATAGTCAGTAACAATCTGGTTCCTGTAGATTGCTTGCCATCAGTGAACATCTTTGTTTTAGCATTGGGTGGAGCCTGTGGGAGTTCCTGCATGCTCAGCAGATACTTTACCAACTAAGCTACACCCCCAGACCCATGTAAACACTTTTAAAGGGTCATTTGGGCACAATATGAGTTATCCACTAGCTATTTTTAATACTATAGCTCATTCCCTTCTTGGGATCACAACAGAGTTCATGCAAGGTATATCTTGGAACAGGTGGACAGAAGTTGTTGCAATGGAGTGTAGTATAGGTGGCATTCAGCACCTCTTTCCCTAGAACAGCCTGACTCTGTCTCCGTAGCCTACTAATGGCTCCAACTTCCTATTTGTGCCTTTCGTCCCTTCTCCCCACACCATCCATCCTGGTACTCTAGCAAACAATAGACTTCCACTTGAATCCTCTACTTAGTGCCTTGAGTCTATTTCTTTGGCTATTTGGCTCATTGGTCATGAAATTGTCTCCATTTCATTAGCATCTGTGCTCAACATGGAAGTCTTGAGTGAAAGAAAAATCACATGAAGGTTCCTGTTCATGAGAACTTAAAATTTAGAAGGAAGCAAATCACGGCAAGAAAGACACAGCCTTCTATGTAATGAGGGCGACCAAGCACATGTACAGGCTCATTGCTGTAGCCTAAAGATGGCAGAGCTTGGGGCCAAGGATCTTCCTTAGTTCTCCAGAAACATCACCCACCTCTCGCCTTTTAATCTGTAGTTTATCAAAATCAGATTACTTGTCATCTCTGTGTGTTCTTGTCTGTTTCTTCTTTTAGTGATTTGCTTTTTTAAAAATTTTTATTTTTCCATTCAATTATTTACACTTCCTTCCCTCCTCTCAATCCCTTCCCGATCCCCAACCCCCCTCCTCCTTCTCCCACCCTGCTTGAGAGAAGGCCAGGAATCCTGCCCTGTGGGAAGTCCAAGGTCCTCCACCCTACATCCAGGCCTAAGGAGCTGAGCATCCAAATAGACTAGGGTCCCAAAAAGCCAGAACATGCCGTAAAAACAAGTCCCAGTGCCTTTATCAATGGCTTCTCAGTCAGCCCCCGTTGTCAGCCACAGTCAGAGAGTCCGGTTTGATCACATGCTCATTCAGACCCGGTCCAGTGGGATTTGATGAGCTCCCATTAGAACAGGCACACTGCCTCAGTTGGTGGACCAACCCCTCGCGGTCCTGACTTCCTTGCTCATCTTCTCCCTCCTTCTGCCCTTCAACTGGACCTTGGGAGCTCAGTCCGTTGCTCTGATAAAGGTCTCTGTCTCTATTTCCATTCGTCACCGGACAAAGATTCTATGGTGATATTCGAGATAATCATCAGCATGATAGTGGGACAAGGACAGTTCAGGCACCCTCTCCTCTGCTGTCCAAGGACCTAGCTGTGGACATCCCCGTGGACACCTGGGATCCCCTCTAGAGCCAAGTCTCTTACCAACCCTGAAATGGATCCCTTACTGTAGGTATCTTCTTCCCTGCTCCTATATCCGCCCTTCCTCCATCTCCACCCTCCCACTCCCCCAAGCTCTTGCCAGACCTTTCCTTCTCCCTTCCCTCTCCCCCTCTCCCCTTCTCCTGTGTCTGCCCTTCCTACTACTTAGAATTCCCTTCCTCCACTCTTACTGTAGATAGCTGTTAATGTTCAGCATTTCAGTAAGATATCACCTTCTCCTACACACTCACAGGAGCTGTACAGCCTTGTCTCAGATCAGCTTACAGCTACCTGGTCAAAGGGTTTTCACGGGGCAAGACACCTGTGGAAGTGGACTCTCACCTGACAAGGACTATGGGACATGGGGCAGCGTAGGGATTGCAAAACTCGTGCCGCTTGCAGGCTCTTTTCTCTCTCATTATGCTGGTGAGTCCTTGGGCAGTTTTTAGCTTTACTTTCACAAATGCAATAAATATAATCTTCCCTGGAAATTCTGTTCTTTCTTGAATATTTCCCCCCTAAGATTCAACAGGGGGCTAATGTTTTTCAAATCTCTTATCTGGAATTACAGATTACAACGTCTAATCCTGGGAACTTTTCTGACTCAATAGTGATAGGTAGGGACATATGAGAGAAACAACACTTGGAACATTAACAATGTCTCACAGTTCTGGGAAGGAGAGTAAGGCTTACAAACAGAGAATAGAGAAGGAAAACCCTCAGGAATACACATAGTGCCAACTGCTGAGAGTAAGTTCCCTGAGCACCAATCATGTAGAATAAATGATAAGATCTAGTATGATCCAATGGGAAAAATGTAATGTAAAATATAGGATGGAGACCTTGAGAGAACAATAATCAAGTTTATATGGAAAAACAAAAAACCCAGGATAGCCAAAACAATCTTATACAATAAAGGAACTTCTGGAGGCATTACCATCCCTGACTTCAAATTCTATTACAGAGCAACAGTATTGAAAACAGCTTGGTATTGGTATAACAACAGAGAAGTCGACCTATGGAATCGAATAGAAGACCCGGGTATTAACCCACAAACTTATGAACACATGATATTTGACAAGGGAGCTAAAGACATACAATGGAAGAAGGAAAGCATCTTTAACAAATGGTGCTGGCATAAATGGATGTCAACCTGTAGAAGAATGAAAATAGATCCATATCTATCACCATGCACAAAACTCAGGTCCAAATGGATTAAAGACATCAACATTAATCCGACCACTTTGAACCTGATAGAAGAGAAAGTGGGAAGTAGTCTACAAGATATAGGCACAGGAGACCAGTTCCTAAGCAGAACCCCAGGAGCGCAGACAATAAGAGAAGCAATGAATAAATGGGACCTACTGAATCTGAGAAGCTTCTGTAAAGCAAAGGACACTGTCAGTAAGACCAAAAGGCTACCTTCCGACTGGGAGAAGATCTTCACAAATCCCTCATCAGACAAAAGTCTGATCTCCAAAATATACAAAGAACTCAAGAAACTAGACACTAAAACTCTAATTAACCCAATTAAAAAATGGGGTACTGAACTGAACAGAGAATTCACAACAGATGAACTCCGAATGGCCAAAAGGCACATGCTCAACCTCCTTAGCGATCAGGGAAATGCAAATCAAAACAACTTTGAGATATCATCTTACACCTGTCAGAATAGCCAAACTCAAAAACACCAATGAGAGCCTATGCTGGAGAGGATGTGAAATGAGGGGAACACTCATCCGTTGTTGGTGGGAATGCAAACTTGTGCAGCCACTGTGGAAATCAGTGTGGCGGTTTCTCAGGAAACTGGGAGTCAACCTCCCTCAGGACCCAGCAATTCCACTCTTGGGAATATACCCAAGAGATGCCCTATCATACTACAAAAGCATTTGTTCAACTATGTTCATAGCAGCACTATTTGTTATAGCCAGAACCTGGAAACAATCTAGGTGCCCCTCAATAGAAGAATGGTTAGTAAAGGTGTGGAACATATACACATTAGAGTTCTACTCAGCGGTAAAAAACAATGACATCTTGAATTTTGCATGCAAATGGATGGAAATAGAAAACGCTTTACCTCATGAGTGAGGTAAGCCAGACCCAAAAAGAGGAATATGGTATGTATTCGCTCATATGTGGATTCTAACCATAATTAAAGGTCTTTGAACCTATTATTCGTGATCCTAGAGAAGCTAAATAAGAAGGTGAACCTGATGAAAATCATGTAGCTATCTGCCTGGAGATTGGAAATAGATAAGAGTCCCAGAACCTTCATCTGGCGATGGATGGAGATAGAGACAGATACCCACATCGGAACACTGGACTTAACTCCCTAGGTCCAAACGAGAAGCAGAAGGAAAGAGATCGTGAGCAAAGACGGCAAGATCAGAGAGAACCTTCATCCCACGATGGATGGCGATACAGATGGAGACCCACATTGGAGCACCGGACTGAGCCCCCCAAGGTCCAAGTGAGGAGCAGAAGGAGGAAGAAAATGAAAAAGGAAATAAGGACTGCGAGGGATGCGATCACCCACTGATACAAGGGGATGGATCTAATGAGAGTTTACCATGGCCAGTTGGACTGGGACTGAACGAGGAAGCAATCCAACCAGATTCTCTAAATGTGGCCGGATTCTCTGAATGTGGCTGGCCCGGAGTCTTTCTGAAAAGCCATTGACAATGGCACTAGGACTTGTTTCCTCTGCATATACTGGATTTTGTGGATCCAGTCCGTCTGGACACTCACCTTCCTGGACCTGGAGGGAGGAGGGAGGAACTTGAACTTCCCACTGGGCAGGAAACCCTGACTGCTCTTAGGGATGGAGAGGGAGGAGGAGAGGGAGTGGGGGGAGTGGGAGGGTGGTGGGAGGAGGGGCGGAAATGGAAACTTTTATAATTTAATAAAATTAAAAAAAAGAAAAAGAAAAATATAGGATGGAGAGATCCATCCTACCATACACAAGAGCTCTTATTGGTGAAAGAAGTACGGTATAGTGAGATGGGAAGGGAATACTCTATCGAAGTACCTTTTACAGAGAGATTGAGGCATGGGACCCTCTTGTAGAAAAGGGAACTATATGAAACCATATCTTGCAGACATGAAGGAATTGTTTGGGTTTAAATATTGCCGTCCTTAAGACATTGTACCCATGCCCATTGCTTTTTAACTTTTTAGCCATAAGTAGCTGCCAGTTGATCTAAGTGCTTCAAGAGCTGGTAGTGTCTGTCTGGATATTTAGTTAAGTCTGCAAAAACGCTGAGCTCTATGTCTAGAATAAGGTTATGTAGGGGGTGGGAAAGTATATTTGGGGAAGCATAAAGGGAAACAATGGGGGTTTTCATAATGATCATGATGTACTCTTTAAAATATTATATATTTATTAAAGTCAAAAATAGAAGTCAATAATAAAGCTGTTCATGCAACCTTGGTAAGAAAAACTCTGTTAAAGTATAAATAAACATGACCTGAGATATTCAAGGCTACTTGAGTGCAATCTGTCTTATAGCTACAACGTTTCCTTGCTTGGATGCCCCTTGTTCTCTTCAGGACCTGAACCTGCGCTGAGGCTGTACCTGGGCACTCCTTCCTTCTTTGCTCCCCGTGGTAGGTAGTGAACATCTTGGTCAGTGTGCTAGAATAACCATACTATGCTATAATCATCTGCCCCATGGTTGCACATCGAGCACATTTAATAAACATTGACTGGATAACGGACACTCAGTGTTTATATCTTTGTTTCCCTCCGCACCAGGAGGTAACAGCTTCTGCTAAACAAGGCAGTCACAATCATCTTCAAATTGCATTGGATAGACTATGTCACCATAAATGAGTGAGTTCCCTTGTGGAAGGATTAAGAGTGGGGAGAGAAAAATCCTTGTATAGAGCATGACTGCTAAAGGGATTATTTGGGGACAAGGGAGTGACAGGTAATCTTGATTGTCACCTTGATGGCATTCAGAATAACGTAGGACACATACTTGGGCGCTAGTCTGTGATTGCATTTGTAGGAAGAGTTAGTTAAGAAAGAAGAGCAACCCTGAGTGAGTGTGGGCAGCCCTATTCCTGGCACGGGAGACCCAGAATGAACCAAGAGAAGAAGGCAGGCAAAGCACCGGCTTTCTGACCGGATACAGTGTGGCCAGCTGCCTCGCCTCCTGCAATCACACCACAGCTCTTGCTACGGTACCTCCTCCACCAAGGAACTGTACCTTCAAATTGTGTATCCAAATAATCCTTTCTTCAGTTGCTTTTAGTGAGGATGGGAGCATGAGTGAGTTTAAGGTGGTAAACGAAGCAAGTGCTTAAAAAGCAGGGGCAACTATTAGAGATAAAAGAAAAACCTCATTCTCTCCTGGAACAATAGGAAAGGTGGTGGTGGGGGGACAAGACCAACTTGTGAAAATGCAAATCATTTTTTAAGGAGAGAGACCGCCACTGCAGACACTCAGTGATCAAAAACAACCACTCAAGGAAACCTTAGCCTAGGTTCAGCCTCCAAGGTGCACAGTGGGCACTACAGCTATGGTGGGAGAG
This sequence comes from Myodes glareolus, assembly GCF_982192425.1. Taxonomy (NCBI): domain Eukaryota; kingdom Metazoa; phylum Chordata; class Mammalia; order Rodentia; family Cricetidae; genus Myodes; species Myodes glareolus. Next base: position 1,760,365 of record NC_142032.1, on the reverse strand, counting down.
GGCCAGACTGCATCTTAAGCTGAGATGCCATTGCATGAAGTTGTGAAGGTGAAGCCCCAGTTGCATTAAAGACCCGGGATGCAGAAGATGCCAGCACCATGGGACATCTGCCAAGGAAAGCTCAGGCAGAAAGTGGAGCTTGCCTCAGAGAAGTCACATGTGTTACAGATGTTACAGAGAGTTGATTGGAGAGGTGGGGCCAGGTCCACTGGAGCCCAGAAGATTACTACCAAAAGCCCAAATCACTAAACACAGAGTCACGGTATTTGGTGTTTTCCCTGCTATGCTTTTGGCTTTGCTTTGGCATGATCTTTCCTTACCGGATCTCCATTCCTTCCTTTGGAAATTGGTGTTGTTTATTGGGAATATGTAACTTTAAAAAATAACAAATACTCAGAGATGGGAAATTGCATTGAACCTTGGTAGAGACTCCAGGGTCTTAGAGATGAACTTTAAATCAGGACTCCTGAACAATGTTAGAACTCTTAAGATTTGGAGACCTACTAAAAATAAACTAAGTGTTTCTTATTAACTAAGTTATGGGATTGTCGTGAAACTTTTGGGACTAGAGATAGATGTTATAATTTAAAAGTGATGTGTTGGGGTGCCAGGTTGACAAGTGGTGACCAATCTTGATTGTCAACTCAGTGGGACTTAGACTCTCTTAGGAGATACACCTATGGGTATGTCTGTGAGGGTGTTTCCAGAGAGGGAAGCCCTACCCTGGAGGAGGGAAACATCCCATGGCCAGGTTCCTAGACTGTTTAAACAGAAGAGAGTGGAACACCAGCATCCACTTCTCTCTGCTTGCCAACTGTAGGTGCAGTGAGGCACTCCTGCTGCTGCAGCTATGGCTGTTATTGCGCTGAGACTCTTCCCCACCTGATTCTCATTCTATGAGATAAAACAAGCCCTTATGGCCTCAGGTTGCTTTTTAACAGGTATTTTATCAGAGCAATTGCTAAAAAAAAACCCACTAAGACAAGTGGATGTAATTTTTCTAGGAATTTTACTCCAAGGACACTGACAAACAAATGACACCTGAACTCCAGCAAAAGTGATACCTGAAAACAAGGGAACTGAGGAGGAGACAGGAGAGGTGGCTTTGTCAGGTCCTGCCTTGCATTTCAGCCACGGCTGTCCTTGTACAAATAGAAGCATGCATCATTTATTCTCAGCCGTTCCCAACTGCCTGTAAGCTGCATCTCTTAGGCAAAGGTCAGAAATGAGGGAACATGAGACATTTGGGAGGACAGTTCTCTTCCCTCAGGTTGTAAGCAGCGTCTCACCGCCTTGCTGTCTTTCAGCAACTCTTTTATGGTTCTGTAAAGCAGCTTAGTCTCTTGAAGCAGGTCGGGTGATTGTAGAGGAAAGTGATTAAATATGACAGGATCCCTTTAATTGCAAAGAGGCACATTCTCTAAAAACTAAAGATGCTTCACAACTTCCACATCCGCGTTTGTGGAATGTTCCCTCTCAGTTGATCTCAGCTGATGGGAAGCTGCCTTGCTCCCACCTCCTTCCCTCCCTCCCTCCCTCCCTCTCAGTATAGAGAATCTGCATCTGATTCTATTAGACCTTTGACTGAGGGATAAAGAGAATATTGGTATTCTAAAACTGTGTTATAAATAGTAAGTAAGAACAAGAGATAATTTTGACATTAGTGAGTGCCAGTCTTTCTCTGAGCTGTAAAACCACCAGGCCCAAGAGTTTTAGAAAGACTGCACCTCACCAGAAACAGCATTAACCTAGAAGTCGGAGATGCTTAGTCTAGTAACAGCCTGACGCAGGTCCAGGCTGCATCTGAGTCCTCTGCATCTTCTATTGCTCACAGCTGTCTAACACATTTAGACTTGACCATAGCTTAGACTATGCCTTGATGGAGAGGCCATATGCTAGCACCTGGCCAGGAGTATTGGGATTTAAATTCCAAAGTCATGCCATTTCTGATAGAAAAGAAGGAAGGGAGGAAGGGAAGGAAGGAAGGAAGGAAGGAAGGAAGGAAGGAAGGAAGGAGAGAGGGAGGGAGGGAGGGAGAGAGGGAGGGAGAAAGGAAGGGAGGGAGGAAAGAAGGGACGAAGGGAGGGAGGGAGGAAGGGAGGAAGGAAAGGAAGGAATGAAAGAAAGAAATGGGGAAGTAGGGAGGCAGACAGGGAAGGATTCAAATTAATACCACTCCATTCCAAGACTGATTCAAACTGCTTCCCAACTTTTATACAACATGATCAAAATCTTGTTATTCGCAAAAGCCCCTTAGACAAAATGATCCAAAAAAAAAAAAATGGAAATTTCTGCCTCCAAAAAGAAATGCTGCCCCTCTGTAAGTCGATACCCCCACGTGTGCATACCTCTCCAGGTCATCTGTTGCGCCATCACGAGGCAGGTGATCAGGGATTGTCCAGCTGTTGTGCACTGCTCAACTTTCTTACCTGGTAGCGGATCCAAGCTGGTGCAGAGCCCAGTCTCAATTCGTATTGGTATCTGAGGGGGATTATCTTGAACACAACTCCCAGCCTGCTTCTTTATGGCCAGAGAAATTGGTCTGCTTGAATGTGTTACCCAAATACCACTGAGCTAGCACAACCGATAGACTCAGCCGCATCAAGTATTAGCCAACAGAAACAGTTCTCTGACCAATGGTGTCTGGGGAATTCTCTATCATACAATTTGTTCCTAGCGTGTTAAAATACTCTCATTTGTCATTTGTTACATCTGGAACCAAAGTCAAATAACGCACAGATCCTGTTTCAAAAATCCCTTTAAGTAAGTCAGTGCTTCTCAGTTAAACTCATGCATATGAGCCACAATTCAAACATAGGAATTTAGGCTGACTGTTGCCAAGGAGTAGGATCCAACACTCTGCGTCCCCAGAGATGCTGGTGGTGTCAATGCACAGACCATAGTTAGAGTAATGGAGTATCCTAATAGGAAGAACCTAAGGTTGAGCAAATATGACAGAAGCCTCAGCCCCTCACGAGTTCTGGTTGAGAAGAGAGACAATGAGGAGTCCACTGGGACCATATGGCTATAACAACATGAAAAGGGTCATTCATTGGAAGTCGAAATTCACCTGTTCAGAACAAGTATTTTCGTAAGTTAAAGTACCTAAGGAGATGGACAAATAGAATGTGTGCTGTGGAGAAGTAATACCGTCTTGGACAGAAGCTGGCAAAATACAACCTATGGGCCAAACTCTAATGCTGTCTGCTCTTTTAAATAAAGTTTTATTGGGACACCCTTGGGCCTACTTGTTTATAGGTTATCCATAGTTGGTTTTGCTCTACTACGTCAAAGTTCCATGATTATGACAAACCTCTTCAGGCCTTCAGGCCATCAAAGTATAAGCTATTCATCTTGATCTTTATAAGCTCAGGATGTAGTTCAGAGGCAGAGCACTTACTTAGAATGTGTAAGATCTTGGACTCACTCTCTGGCACTGAGGGAAAAATAAAAAGAAAGAAATAAAAAAAGGAAAGGTAGAGAACCATTTTTCTCTTTCTTTCTTTCTTTCTTTTGAGCTAGGGTTTCTTGTATAGTCCTGGAACTCACTCTGTAGATCAAGTGGGCATCGAACTCAGAAACTGGCCTGCTTCTGCCTCTCGAGTGCTGAGATTAAAGGCATGTGCCACCATATAAATGAGGTCCTAGAACTGAAAGAAGGGAACACTTGCTCCCAAACTTAATCCGTAATCAATCTGCAATTGATAGCCACTTGCAAATGAAACTTTAGTTTTCTCCAAGGGAGTCTCACACAAGAAACAACCTCCTCTTAATGGAAGCCTGAAACCCAGCAGAAGATGGCCAACAGAAAACAAACTCAGCAGTATTGTTGGAAGTTCCTCGTCTCATAATCAGTGTCAGGGCTTTTCCTTTTAAAATAAAGAATATCTTATTATTTTTATTTTATTTACCTATTTTTCTATTCTCTATTTTAACCTAACTTTACACATATATTATGTTTTCTAGTTCAGTGTTTGTATGGAATTTCTGAGTTTTAGTGATTTTATGGAATTCTTGAGTGTGCACATGAGTGGGTCTTTGCATCTGTATCTGTTTCTTGTACCTCCTCTTGGGCTCTACTTCTGTGTGTTCTGTTCTATTCTGATATGTTAGTTTTGTTTGTTTTACCTTATTATATTTTCCCTTCAAAGCCTGTTTGTTTTCTAATGAGACACAGAAATGGGGTAGATCTGGATGGGAGGAGTAGAGGGAGGAAATCTGTAATAAGGATAAATTATCTGAGAAAAAAATCTATTTCCAATAAAAGGGGAAAAGAGAAAAGAAAATACTGCTAACTTTTGGTCCTGGGCACACAGTCATCCTGGACTGTGAAAGAAGCAATACTGGTTTGATGTCAATTCTATCGCATACATGAGCTGTGTCACACTGAGGAGTAACCCAATTTCCTCATGTGTAGAACGGTTTGACAGTGATGGTGATGACGACGACGGTGGTGATGGCCGTGGAACAAAATTCAACAATGCATACAAATAGTAAGGATAGTGTACCTACAGTGAGACATGCTTTCTCCCCTAGGGCTGGAGAGGACCCAGTGATCCTCACCACATACATTTACTTCTTTGGATTTTAACCCTCTTTAGCAGAGGTGGCCTGAAACTGATTGAGCCCCAAGCACGTGGCCATTCAGGCAAAAGATCACACAACTGTTTAATGGTCTTCAGTTCCCCCAAGAATAAGCCACTGAGCCCTTCATTACTGTCAGATTGCCAGATATTTTTGACTCAAGTCATATGAACCTTCATCAGGAAAGGGAAAACTGAATGAGGTTTCCAGGAAGAAGGCTCAAGTAGTTTCTATGAAAATGATAATTCCAATAACCACTTTCGCCTCTGCTGATCAAATAAAGGAACTCTTGTTCCGGGAGCTTCAATGTTGAGTTGCAGCTTTGTTACACGCTGCCTTAACATGTCAACAGACAGAAACTCACCTTTGTAATCACAGACTTATTCAACAACTTCCCAAGACCCTCACAAAGTGCTGTGTGTGTGGGGGAAACATCTCAGAAAGCCTCATTCATATACAGTGGTCGCCTACATGGTTTTTCTTTGATCTGTATGTTCTTTTTAAAAAGCAAGGGGGTAACACAAATATATAAAAATAAGGTGAGCTTTTATTGAAAACCCCACAGTTTCAGTCTTTTTAATAGAGTAATAAAAGAGACCAGAAGCTTTTACAATCCTCATCGCCACTGTCAGCATCCTCCTGCCCACCCTGCACTGGGCAAACCCTGGGCTTAGGGATGATGTCCACAGCATCACGGCCACTTAGACTCCTCCCAACTGTTTCATAGGCTACACTTCCTCAGTTATGCCACTGTGCAAAGCTATTTTAGGAGGTGAAAGGTTATAAGGTGACAACTGGTACTTCTCATATGGCCCCCTAGGCAAGTTCCTGAATCCTAGCTCCCACAACCTGAAAAATTGAGACACTAACCGTCCCTATTATGTGTGTTTGTTTCAAAGAAGGAAGGAAGTAATAAGGATAAACTATGTATCCCAGCAGCCTACTGTTTTAGCGACTTTTCTGTTGCTGTGACAGAGTAGACTGACAGGAGCAACTTGAAGGAGAAAGGTTTATTTTGGCTCAGAGTTCAAGGGCACACAGTCCACCACAGAAGGGAAGTTAGGCAACAGGAGCTTGAAGCAACTGGAAACATTGTGTTCAAACCCAGGAAGCAGAGAGCAATGAGTCCATGCCTCCAGTAAGCTCAGTTCCATTGCTCCAATTATACAGCCCAGGAACCAATCATGGAATGGTGCTGCCCACAGTGGGCACGTCTTCCCACTTTAATACAATTAAGACAATTCCCCACAAGTATGCCAACAGGCCCATGTCTCAAGTTATTCTAGGTTCTGATGACAATTAACACTAGTAGTCACATTGGCACATAGCTGCTCTGCAGGTCTCAGAAACGTAGTAGAGTTGAACAACTTGTCTTCAAACATTTGTCTTTGCTGGCTGTTAACTTCTCTCTTGAAACTGTAATGGTAGCACCTAGCAAACATTTCTGCCAGCTTCAGTTTAAAGAGTCCTTGTAGCCTCTCATTTACATTATCGTTTGAAAGGGAAATATTTCCCATAGGCTCATGTGTTTGGAAATTTGATTCGCCATCTAGTGATATTGTTTTGGAAAGCTGAAGTTAGGCAATTTTTAAGAGATAGATACTTGTTGGAGGAAATGAATCAGCAGGGGTAGGTGGGTCTTGAGGTTTGATAGACAGTCCCCACTTCCTGTCCTCTGCATTCTGACTGTAGGTGCAATGCAACTAGCCACTTCATTGCTTCTGCCTCTGTTCCTTCCCTGATATGATGGACTGGATTTGCTGGAAGGAAGACCCAGGTAAGCCCCTTCTTGTCACATATTTGGTCATCACAACAAGAAAAGTAATTGGTGTATTTCTTTTCTTAGTCCCAAGTACAAATAGCCCTTCCCTCCTGCTTGTCACAGTTATGGAGGAAGCTGAGCAGAGAGAAGCAGATGGGTTCTGGTCAGTCCTCAGGACTCACTCTGTGTCTCTCCAAGGCCATGGCCCTCCTACCCAGGAGGAGAGCCCAGGGTTCCTGCGGTCAGCCTGCTGCCCCAGAGCCATAGATACTGACATCAAACTGACTTAAACCCGAGAAAAGAAGCCTTGAGGGGTCAGTGTTGCACATGAACCAATCTGTGCTTCATGCATATTCAGAAGGAAAGTGAGTGAAAACCCAGCATTTCAGACAGCTTTACATTTTCAAATTAAGTTAATAAAATAAGATTTCCAATGTAATGACAAATTAATTCTTCTTTTCATAAGTTTATTAAAATAAGCGTCTCCTATCTTCTAACTAGCGCAGACATATGCTTACATAGATACATCCCGTCCAGTAACCTAATCTCCCAATGATCTTGAAGCAATTAACTCCTTCTAATCTTGAGCTAACAAAGCCCACCAGGTCGAAGGCCCCTGAGGATGCCAGCCCCAGGTTCTGCCTGCCTCCTTTTCCTGCTCCAAGCGTCTTAGCTGGGTGACTGTAGTGGTCCAGCCTGGGATTGGGCTGAAGCAGCCAGATGAGTCATGACAGATCAGAAGATCTTCATTAACTCCTTATTTCTCTGCTAATTAACAGAAAAAGAATGAGTTGAATGTCTGACAGGCAATGACCAGCCCACTGCTTGGCAGCTAATGGGATGCAAATGGCATCTAATGAAGGTCTCTCCTCACAGCCTGGGCAGCTGGCCTACTATTTTTGTTGTGGATTTTGAAAGTATTGGAGCTTCATGAAAAGAGTTTGCTCCATGGTTTAAACCGCAGCTGAGCTTGCACCAAGTCCATGCTGCTTGCAAGTGTCCTGCACATGGCAGGATTAGTGTGTGGGTAACCACCGAGCACAAGCTGGAAACGCCTTAATATAGGGAGGGAGGGAGAGAGTCCTGGGCCCGTCCAAATGAAGTATAGTATTTGTTGATTGTGTTGAGTGATGGGATGCATTTCTTATTTGGTTTAATGGGAACAAATTACCAAAATTTTTTTGGTCCCCAGTTAGACACAACTTTTACAATTTATGACAGTTATGTTGGCATCAGAAAAAATAAAGTTTCATCATCTAAGATTTATCTTAGAATACAAGTAGAAAAACACAGCCTGGATAGAATTTATGTGCTGTCAATAAAATTGCTGATTCAATTAAGGGAGGCTTCAGCAATGAGGTCAAAAGCACAGTTCAAAAGAGGGATTTGCCATCTATTGGAAGCTGATAATTAAGTGACAGATTTTATAAGCTATAGCATGATTGTTAAAATGGAATCTTTTCAGTTCCGAAGTTCTTCAGAACGCCCTCATCAGTCTGAACTCCCACCCCCGGCACACAGCAGATACTGGCTTTGCAGTTATTGATTTTACTTAGCTTTCAAATTTTGAAAAGGTAATGATGGTAAAGTGTCACCCAGGTTTGGAATATTGGTTCTTTCCTGATGCACACTTCTTTCTCCACTTTATCTACACGGGCAAAGCGGTTCTAGTTAAAATGCCCATCCCTTCAAACAGATCCCTCTCGTTCATCAGTTCAGCTGGCAAGTCACTCCCTGAAAATCTTAGATTTCACCAGCATCTCTCTCTTCACTGACTTAAATACCTCGAGCCCTGACTTAGAGTGAATTGTGTCTTTCTGTGTCTTCAGCCATCTCTCGTGTTCCTAGAGGCCGGAGACCTTGTGTGATTCAACATTCAGTTCCTTGAACCCAGCACCATCTCAGGGGTCTAAAAGTCTCCAAAGGAACTGGATAAGGAAGTTATTCTTTGGTCTTGAGGAAAAACCCTTGTCTCTCATCCAGTAATCCTAGGATACGGCTGGATGAAAATAGCCGAGAACTGTCTCAAATAGATGGAACTCTTTCTTCATTTCTAACCCCAGAGCATACCTCATGAGAACCCACTTTACACATTTCAAAACCAAGACTCCTAGAAATTAAGCCATGAGCTCATTCTGTCTTGAGTGAAGTACGGTAGATTATACGATTAGAACTCTCTTTTAAAGTGAGGTAAAACTCCACCCTCCTCTTACCAACTTTAAGACTGTTTGGTGAACTTAGCACCAAATTACCATTTTTGATGGCTTCCTGTGAGACACTTCCCAATGGGTGCAGAACTCTATGTCTAGTCTGTATGGGTTATAGAAATGTTCAACGAAGTCTAGAACATTGCTTTGAGGCAGGACCCTCCCCATTATACCTAGGCTGAGTAAGGTATTCTTCCAAAGAGAATAGGTTCCAAAAAGCCAGTAAAAACACTGGGAATGAATCCTGGTCTCGCTGCCACTGGCTCCACAGTCTACCCCAGTCATACCACTCCCACTCTCTGCCACATTCAGAGAGTCTACTTTGATCCTATGATGGTTCCCTCAATGTCAGGTCAGAGTTGGTGGGCCCCCATTAGCTCAGGTAAGCTGTTTCAGTGGGTGTCCCCATCATGGTCTTGACTTCTTTGCTCGTATTCTCACGCCTCCCTCTCTTTGACTGGACCTTGAGAGTTCAGCCCAGTGCTCCACTGTGGGTATCTGCATCTGCTTCCATCAGTTGCTGAATGAAGGATCTATGATGACATTTAAGATAGTCCTCAATCTGACTACAGGGCAAGGCCAGTTCAGGTAACCTCTCCACTATTGCTTAGGGTCTTAGCTGGGGTCATCCTTGTGGATTCTGGGAATTTCTCTAGTGCCAGGTTTCTTGCTAGCCCCATATTGCATTCTGAGTGAGGTAACCCAGACACAGAAAAATGAACATGGTATGTACTCACTCATAAGTGGGTACTAGCTGTAAAGCAAAGGATAATGAGCCTATAGCCCATGAGTCTAGAGAAGCTAAGTAATAAGGAGAACCCTAAAAGAAAAAGATATAGATCCCCCTGGGAAGGGGAAATAGACAAGATCACCTGAGAAAATTTGGAGCATGGGGGTGGGGAGGGGGAAGGGAGGTCAGAAGAGGAGGAGGAGGAGAGAAGGGATGGGAAAGAACTTGAGATAACAGGATGATTGAGATGGGGGAAGGACAGAGACGGGGAACAAGGAAAGAAATATCTTAGTCTAGGGAGCCATTATTTATTGTTTTATTGTTGATGTTTAAAGACTAGGTCTCACTCTAGTCCAGGTTGGCCCCAAACCCAAAATAGTGTTGCCTCAGTCTCCCGAGTGCCCAGGTTGCCACCATGACCATGGTCCCCCGATTCTATAAGCTTAAGGTTCGAGAATGAGTAAAAGGGGAGCAATTTTGTAACCATTTATTTCCCTAAGAAAAATTATAGTTCTATATGGGTAACCCAGTAACACACAGGGAATGCTAAAATGTAACTTGGACATCTTGGAGACACACTCTGCTTGTGAAAGAAGGAAACTACACCTGTGAGGAGACTTAATCCCCAGCAAATAAACTCTGACAATTGCTTTTTTAAACACAGGCCATTGAGAGAGCTGTAAAAGGGTTCAAAGACCCAGCACCAATCTTTTCCTCCTTTTATTTAAATGAAAACATCCTTGTAAATTATATATACTCAGGATGTCACCAATTTTGGAGGTAATCTTTTAGGTTAAGTCCGTTCCCACATTAAATGGATAATTATCCTTCCTTCTCTCCTTCTATTCCCCTGACACTGAACATGGTGGATTTTCACTTCATGTTTTATTTATGGGAAAGAATTAATATGCAGATTCACAAAAACTTAAAAACTCATAATTATTCATAAAGGGCTTTAAGGTTATTTACTACGTTTTGAGGAAACTAGGAGTTTGAGGGAATGCATACTTGGAAGTTGTTGGGAGTCGGATAAGGTCAAGTCCTAGACTAGAGGGCAATCTGAAAATGATCAAACTTTCTGAATGGAAGAGGGTTTTTCAGAATTTCTACACTGTATTTAATAGAATAATGGGCACCAACAACCTTGTTAATATATTCAAGGCTGGCCCAGACTGGCCTGGTAAGAGAGATTTGCACAGCTAGGGCAAATACCCAGTGCAAGAAGAGATGACTGTTGGGGAGTCTTGATCACGAAACACTCATAATAAAAGACAGACTTTTTTTTCTTTTTTTCAGACTTAACTCACTTTATTTTCTTGTATAAAAACCCTTACATGGCAGGCACAGCTGGAGCCTGGCTCTTCTGAATAGAGGTTCTGTTGTGGGTTTTCACACAATGGTCAGTGAACTCATGATAGGGAGACTTTGTGAGCAGTCTCTTTCTAGAAGTCGGGGGTCAGGTGACTGTAGGTCTTAGAGATGGCATCAAAAGTAGCCTTGGCAAAATTGCCCAGGGTGTCAGTGCAGCTCCTGGCTGACGTGTAGCAGCCATCAATACTGGCCATCAGCAGTAGCTTCTTCTTGGGTACTCGCTGGACACTACAGCAGTAGAGCTGGTGCTGCTCCCCCATGGGAGAGCTGACCTCAGCACTCAGGAGAAATGGTCCCACCTCTCACCGTAGGTGTGGGAGATCTGGCCTTGATGGCATGGGTCTAGGAGAGATGGCTTTTCCCCTCCCAAAAGACTGGACAGATCAGCTTAGCTACCATCCAGACCCACATCCAGGAGAGGTGATGTGGGCTTCCCCTCTGTATGCTATGAATGTTTTATTGCCACTGGTTAATAAAGAAGCTGCTTTTGGCCAAAGGCTTAGCAGAATGTATCCAGGCTTGGGGATATATCTATATCTATATCTATCTATATCTATATCTATATCTATATCTATATCTATATCTATATCTATATATATATATATATATATATAGAGAGAGAGAGAGAGAGAGAGTAGGTGGAGTCAGGGAGAAGCCATGCCGTCTCCTCAGGGGACAGATGTGCTGGAACCGTGCCAGTAAGCCACAGACATGTGGCAATACACAGCTTAATAGAAATGGGTTAATTTAAGATATAAGAGTTAGCCAGAAACATGCTTAAGCTATTGGCCGAACAGTATTGCGATTAGTACAGATTTCTGTGTAATGATTTCGGGAGTCTGGGTGGCCAGGAAATGAACAAGCAGCCTCCCATCAACAAATTTAAAAATGAGTGGCAACTGCAGATGGATGTGTTCTGTTTCTTCTGAACCAAGATGGGAATGAGGTGGTCGCAGTGGATAGGAAACATCCTTACAGCCTAACACAAGTGGCCAAGCAGCACCTGGGGACATCTGTGAGGACAGTCTCCATGAATCTCCCTCATCCAACAACAAGTCAGGCTCCTTACTCAGCTTGTATTTTAGAATTTTAATGGCGAAAGTTTCTGGTTTAAACTTTCGGAAGCCTGATCCAAAACCATTAAGCAAAGGAGGTGTGGGCTCTGAGGATGTCTCTCTGGAAACATCTGGATACATTAGACAATAAAACTCACTGGTGCTTGATGAAGTCCTCTTTGCAGTGGAGTAGGCAGGGGGCAGTTTAGAAGGAGCATCATCTTTGGTATCTATACCTGAACTTGAATCTGTGCCCTGACACTTAGTTTCTGGGTCTGATATAAGGTCAGTTTACCTTCTGGAGTTTGGGTGATGAGAGAGAGAGAGAGAGAGAGAGAGAGAGAGAGAGAGAGAGAGAGAGAGCGCTACAACATCTACTGTCTACAGCTGTAAAATGATCTAATAAAAATAAAAAATTTCATACAGCATCTGGCATATAGTAGGCAAGATGTTGACAGAGATTTCTGTACTACCTGGTCCCACAGTCGTTACAGGGTACAAGACTATTGTCCCACAGCCCTAGATGAGAATGCCCCACTGATAAAAGGTACCAAGCTACATGGCTGACACGGACAAAAATTATGGGTTAGTGTAAGATATAAATAAGAGTTAATTAATAATAAAGCCTGAGCAAACAGGCCAACCAGTTTATACTTAATATAGGCCACTATGTGTTTCTTTGGGCCTGAATGACTGTGGAACTGGGTGGGACAGAAACCTCTGTCAACAAAGAGATGACAGTTGTTTCCTTTTTTCTTTTTTTTTTTTGTCTTGATACTCAGTATTTTCTTTGATGTTTTCACCTTCTGTGCATATTCATGCTCAGGCATGAGGATGTTAGTTGTTAGAAGGACCATTACCTTATACAAATGCCGTGACAAATAGCTAGAACAGGTGTTAAACCATTTTAATCACCAGGGCACTTTAAACCATTTAAAATAACATCACATAGGGCCAGAGAGATGACTCAGACTACTAAGAGCATGTAATGCACTTACAGAGACCCCAGGTTCAGCTCTCAGCATCCACATAAGCTGGATGACACCTGTCTAATGTCTCATCATTTCTGGCCCTAAAGGGAACCTGTTCTCATGTGCACATTCTCATATACAGATAAACATACATACATATAGCTAAAAAATAAATCTTTAAATAACATCATACCTACCAAAGCTACATAAAACATGGAAATACATGAGAACAGAGTTATCATGGAAACATTTTGCCTGTGTGAGGGAGGGGAAAGATCTATTTTCCCCATATAAAGGGGCTGCTTTATGATGGTCCTAGAGTGGAGTATTCTCTTATGTCCAGTGTGTTTGTCTTCAGAGATTATACTAGTGGACGTGTGACATATTCCAAGCTTGTTCTGCAGGAATATTTACCTCTTGGCGGGGTTCTGGATGGGGACTTGACAGAAGAGGAAAAGTGGAGAGTGTCCCCAGCTCACTGGGTATGGGCAGCTTTTACTCAGGACTCTGTTCTCAGAGTTATGGAAGATTATTTCCAATGAAGAATACTGTCAAATGGTTAATCCCTTAAATACAGACAACACAGTTTGAGTAATGAATTCAAGTGTCCTTATGAGACAAGATACTGCCCCAGGCCCTGGGTTAGCTCAATTATTCATTGAGAAAGCAGAGGGGGTGTCTGGATTTTACCCCAATGCCTTTTCTTAAGTAAAAATAACATCCAATGATTTTTGAGTAACCCTAATAACACTGTTTAATATAGGTTCTGTTATTACCCCAAAGGGAAATATGTACATATTTTACAGCCATGTACGAAAAAAATTCTGCAGTACTGATTAAAATACACGTCAAGGCATGGATGTGGTTATGCCTACATAAATCCTTATCTTTGCAAGAAACAGAATCAATTCTTTTGAGAAAGTTAGTTCTGTGTTGGCTTTGAGGAATTAACCCATTATACTCCAAGGAATTGAAAATGGGAAAATTCTAATAGTCAGCCACAGTACCAGGCACTAAATAGTGACTTTTGGAATTTGGATTAAAAACACCTTTGTTTTCCCCTGTGGTTTCTCTGTAGAACTTAAGATAGTCAAAGAACTCTCTTGATACACGGCCATCCCAGGGAAGCCACCAGGTTTCAGGATATCATCTTTGGATTGTCCACCATGACTGGGCATATTGCTCTAATTCATTCTTTCATCCCTCCTTCAGTCTTGATGCCTAGTCCAGCCTCTTAGTTGGCCTTGATAACATCTTGTAGATGATCTCTCTGACCACAGGCTCTGCCCAGAGCTGCTTCTAGAATATCAACCCTGTATGCCACCTTCCTGACTTGAGTGGGAAATTGGGTATTTCAATAATTGGTCCCCAGTTGGTGATGCTCTTTGGGGATGTTTAGGAAGTAGGAAGTTGCTGGAGAAAATATGTAATCAGTGGCAGACTTTAAGATTAAAAGATTCGTGTCCCTTTCAGTTTACTTTCTCTGCTTCACACTTGCAGTTGAAAATGTAAGCTCTCAGCTTCCTGCTCTTGCCACCATATCTCCTTGTCATGATGGACTCTTACCCATAGGGAAACATATACCAAAATAAACTATTCCTTCTCTAAGCTGCTTTGGTGATGGTGTTTTATCATAGCAACATAAAAGTAATACAACCGTGATCGGCCACATCTAATTTCTACTCCTGCAGTCTCCCACAGTGCTTAGGACACTGAATCTCAGGCTGGGAAGAGGACTCAGTGGGTAAGTGACACAGGATGCCCTTCTGTATATGTGTTGCTTTTATTGGGTAATGAATAAAGTTGTTCCAGCCAATGGCTTAGAAGAGTAAAGCCAGGAAGGAAATCAGAACAGAGATAGAGAGAGTAGGCAGAATCAGAGAGACACATGTAGCTGCTGAAGGAAACAGATGCCAGAACCTTATTCAGTAAACCACAGCCTTGTGGCAATACACAGAATAATAGAAGTGGGTTACTTTAAGATACAAGAGCTAGATAAAAATACACCTAAGTTATTGGCCAAACAGTGTTGTAATTAATAGAATTTCTGTGTAATTATTTGGGTCTGAAAGACCGGGAACAAAAGATCATTCTCCATCTATAGGTAAGAGCATTTGCTATACAAACATGAAGACCTGAGTTCAAATCTCCAGCACCTATGTACAAAGTTGGGTATGGCTGCTCACACATATTTGTAATCCCAGTGTTATTGGGGCCAGAGAGAGCACAATTACTAGGGCTTGTGATCAGCCTTGTTTCAGGATCAGTAAAAGACTCTGTTTCAAGGGAATAAAGCCAGAGATTGAATAGGATATCCAACATCTTTCTTGGACCTCTGAGTGAGTGTACAGGTACATGCCAACCATAAGCATATGCACCACATGCATAAAAACAAACACACAAAATGTAGTTCAAGGGTCTATTTGGTTTCCAGGCTGCCTGTACTCCACTCAGCCCCCTAGCTCCTTGTGTGCATTCTCATTTCTTTGCCATGTGTGGTTAACTTACAGGTTCTACACCTCTCCCATTCCCTTTAGGTCCAGGATGATGCTACACTAATGGAAGGTTTAGATCTCAATACCACAGGTCCAGGTTGGAAGGCTGAAACTTGTTATGACCTCAATGAAAGAGAAGCAGCATTGACAGCAGAAACAACAGAGTAGATGAACAAACCATCAAGATAAGAAGGTAAGCAGGCATAAAGTAAGCTCTTCTCTTGAACATTCTTATATCTGGGTCATTCCTCCCTTCCTCCTTCCTCTCAGCAAAGTTGATTAGGCCTTCACGTGAATTAACCTAATCAAGACAATCTCTCACAGGTATGCTTAAAGATTCATCTGTTAGTTGATTCTAGATCCATTCAAGTTTCAGTGATATTAATATCACAGGCTCTCATTCCTAAGGTGGCCCACAACCATATGTTTGTGTGCTTGTTAGTTGTCCTTACAGTCTAATCTTCTGTACGTTTGAGTAGGTATAGGTGTAAAGGGTTTTGGTGTCCTTGACGGAGGTAAATGTAATCTAAAAGACAAACACCATCAAAATAATGGGGTTTACAGCTTGAGCAACCTCTGGTCTAAAATTTACTAATCCATGCTGCCCATTATCTTTGTCTCTGTGATCTTGCTTTCCAAGTTTGCTCTTTACAGACATTGGATTTAATGTCTTCATATTGTGTTATGAACATTAAAGAAAGTCACAAAGGGGATTTGTTGTCATTTGCTTGTGTATGTGAGGGGAAGGGGTTCATTTTCCCGCTGACTCCAACACTCTTCCCAAGGATGCATCTGGATTTCCTGTTGGCCCTGCCCAACTCCTCCTTCCCAAATGTCAGAAAGTGCCTGATCTGCTTGCGCTTGAGAGAAATTATTCCTGCCCTGATGAAGTGATCAATAATAGCAGGGTGGTTGGAACCAGAGCTCTGGATCCCAGAATCAGCTCAGTCCATATGCTCCATCCTCTGTAACCGACAGCAGAGTCTCAGATTTTAATATACTTTCGAGTGAGTTTTAGTATGTGTGACATTTTTGGAGCCAAAAGCCAAGTTCAGAGGAATGTCAGTTTGGTAAGAGTCTCACAACTGTGCTCTTGTGTCCTAATGAGATCCTGACCTCAGAGGTGAGGCGGTTGTTACTTCTGACTTAAGAATGCAAATTCCCTTGTTTTATTTTGAGACTACTGTAGTTAATGAGCTTGGCTACAAGAAGAAGTCCCATGGACTCTGAGAGGTTTGCTATACCTGAGCTTAATATGCTAATAAAAATTAGCCAGGATTTTTCCTATCAAAATGACTCAGGTCTCTGCCTGGGCCCCAGAGTTTTGGCGACTTCATGGGAAGAAGCTAACAGTGATACCATCTCCCCCAAAAGTGTTGAGTTTCTGTTTGTTTTTAACTCATGAGAAAATTTACCCTTTAAAAGGGTGACCTATTTAATGATTCTAACTTAACTGAGAAAAATCGTTCTTTGATATTCACTTTGTTTCAGCTCTTCACTCAATGTCCCAGTTAGTACACATGGGAAATAGTTCTCAATTGTGTTGTCAAGTCTAATGAATTGGTATCTGCTATCTAGATAGAGACAGGAGTTGAGGGAAGACCTGGACTTAGAGGAAATGAGTGTCATGGTTGATTAGTGATGTCTGGGGAGAATGATTGGTGATGTCTGCTAGGGAAAAGACCTAGCAAAGACTGCTCCTTCATATCAGCCCTGTGATTACTAACCATGAGAAGCATTCATGAACTTAGAAGATTCTGATTCTGTCCTTTTGGAGAGCAGGGGAAAGTGGTTTTGATATTTCTGAGTTTCGACGGAAGGAATGTCTTAACAAGGTAGGGAGCCAAAGATTGTGAGCAACAATCAGAGAATGCCAGTGCTGAAGTTATTTCCCTGAGGGGCTGGGAATTTGGTTTCTCCTATTTACTGGAAATTCTGGTCCCTGCCTGTTCGATTTCTTAGACCTCAGCTTTACTTAGATGTTTGCTAAGGGAGTCTATGGTTATCTATGGTTAGCAATGGTATAGCTGTTTCTCAAGAGACTGCTGGTAATGGCATTGCCTAAGTTATGTGTTAGAAGGAACCTTTCTGAGAACAGTGTAACACCTTCTGACTCAGCGGTTCTGGCATGGGGCCTGGGCATGTATGCTTACAAACTCCCTTAAGCAGGACCAACGAAGCAATGCTTGGGACTCGGTACAAATGAAAATTTGGAGTTATTTAGAATTTAAAGCAAGCTGAGGCTTCTATAATAAGAAGCCAGCCGCGTTTCCAATGGTTATGATTCATGCTAATGTTTTAGAATCCTGAAATCATGTCCAAGCCCAAAACACAGAGATGGGATGGTTCATTTCATCAATCCGGTGGCAGTAAGAAAGTCAGATCCCTGCCCAAACTGCCTTGTTACATAGCATCATAGGCCCAGAATTTCCCACCTCACCCAGCACCCCACAGAGCCAACACCCACACACCAATTAAACAATATCTGAAACCCACCTCCCTTTTACCTATTCCCAAAGTCATAACATGGAAAACTTGTAGCCATTTCCATTGGATCCTCCCTGTGCCTCTGAATGACTTATGAGTTACTTAGCTAAATCCTGTATTAAATGAGCCTGTAGTTCAGTAGGACTGCCTGAGTATTAACAAGACATGAATATGTTAATAATCTGATCCCATGCATTCTCCGGCTGGGCTCTATGATATTTTCCACAATTGCTGAGACCCTCCCACAACACCATGCCTGTGCTCAAGGAGAAAGCTGGAAGTTCAAAGCTCAGCCAGTGCTTCCTTCATCTGACTTTGTAATGAAACTCTGTGTGTGTGTGTATTTGTGTCTCTCTGTGTGTTTGTTTGTGTGTATGTGTGTGTACAAAAGTGCACTTCTGTATATGAGTCCTCATACATATTTTTGTGGAACCCAGAGAACCATCATGGCTGTCATTCCTCATGAACTTTTTTTTTTTAACTAAGGTCATTGAGTGACCTGGAGATTGTCGTTTGGCCGAATGGTTGGTCATCACACTCCATAGATTCTGTCTGGGATTACAAGAACACCTTACCGCGCCTGTTTTTTGTTTCTTTTGATTTTTTGTTTGTTTTGTTTATTTGTGTGAATGCTGGGAATTTAATTCAGGTCCTTGTGCTTGCAAGGCAAGCACTTTCCTAACTGAGTCATCTCTCTAGCCCTGAAACATTATTCTTACTAAGCTTCCACAGTAATGGAAGCAGCAGATCCAGATTTATTAGACATACAGATATGTCTCTCACTACTCAGCCATCTCTTAACATTGAAGGGGCTTGGTCAATTGATAATTAACCAGGCCAATTTAATACAAAAATATTTAGCTTTTAATAATTGGGTAAAAGGGGAAAACTTACATGACCAGAGGTCCCATGAATACCAGGTAAGCAGAGAACTAAAGAGAGAGGAAGTGGCAAGGCATTTTGATATTTTATTTGTTTTGTGTGGACCCAGAGGGACACATCTTAAGCAGAATGTGATTGGCTTAAGTTTCCCATCATTAACATATTGTTGTGCCACCACCGCCCAGCTGGAATATTTGTTCATACTGTAAAGATGTGTCTCTGCCTAAGGCACCTTATGATTTGTTTAATAAAGAGCTAAATGTCCAATAGCTAAGCAGAAGAGGTAGGTAGGACTTCTGGGCTGAGAGAGGAAGCTGGGGATGAATTTAGTCACACACAGAATGGGATGGAGGTAAAAGTCACATGTTATGACAAATAATAATAAAAATATGGATTAAGTTATAAGAGCTAACTGAAAACTAGCCTAAACTAAAGGCCAAGCTTTCATAACTAATAATAAGTTTCCAGGTCATTATTTGGAATCTGGCTGGCAGGATAGAGAAAGACTCTTTACACCAATGACTATTTAATGAAATATTTTCCAACTCTAGCATTCTGAACATCTCGTGAAATTCGTATGTTACAGTAGGAGACAGACAAACGTTATGCACATCACAACTTGACTGTGAGGTATGGTTAAAGTTATTTTACCAAGAGAACAGGAAGGGGCAGATACAGAAACTGAGATCAAATCAGTTAAAGGAAAAAGAAAGAAGACGGAGAGAAAAGAGAGACAGAAAGAATGGCGATTCCTCCCCACTGGTTCCCAGAACGTAGGGGCTGGTTCTTGTTGGCCACCAGTCACACGTTACGGTTTAGGCCAACCACCAGTACCAGCTATGCTTGTGCCTTTCAGCTTCATGGGAAGGTTTGAGCTGTGTCCTCACTGACTGGAGACAGGGCACAGAAAGTCTCCAAATGACTTAGGAGGTACATAGAAGGGCTTCTGGCATAAGTCCTAGATCTTACAAAAGCCAGGTAGGCAGAACAGAGTGGAAAGGCCCCCTTCATAAGAGACTAATATCAGTGTCTAGGTGATGGATCGGGGTGCCAGGCCTTGAGGTGAAGTTGAAGACGTTAGCAGGGCTTCGTTCACTGGAGTGTTCTCGGACAATGGCTCAAAGCTCACTATGACCCCTACTTGTTGCAGTAGGTGACAGGTTTCTTTAGAGATCTACCCAGAAGTTCCTTCTTCTTTAGATTCACTAAGATTCTGAGAGAGCAGCTGCTGTGTTCCGAAGAGACGTACTCTCTACATCAGCAGTGACAACACAGGCCAACTAGTTGGTTCAGCCAGAAAAGTAGCTTGCTGCCAAGTCTGATGAGCTGATCTTGACCCCCAAGACCCAAATGATGACCTCCATATGCATGCATACCTCCCTGCAAACAACCAATCTGTTAATCAATCAATTAATGTAACAAAAAAATATTGACCCAGCACAATGCAGTCACATTTGACTAAGGGCTTCCAATTCATCAGCTCGTCATTTGAGAGGCTTTTGCTTTCAAGATGTAAGAGCTAAGGCAAGTTGTTGCTGTTTATACAATTTGGGTTTCTCCCGTTCAGTCTTTTTAATTTTCACAAAAATGCTGAAATGCATCACAGGCTGCTGAGATTTCTTAGATCCAGCCAGAGAGGGGGCATTTTCTACCCTGAGGGCGTGGAAGTATGACTGAATTAGCCACACTTGGGAAATTATTCAGAACCGTCTTCATAAGTCAGATTGAGCCAATCTGGATTTTGAACATTTGCTATGATTTTTAGCATTTCATCTGTTTATTTCTCAATATCTAGGCAGATTAAAGTCTTTTCATCTCGCATGGCGTGGCTGCGCATTAAAATGAATGGAGAGAGACCGGCTCGATGGGGTGTGTGGATTTTTTTTTTTTTTTTTGTCACCAGTCAGATCACACTTTTTTTATTAACAGAAAAAAAAAAGAGCTCATATTGAAAACAATGAAGAAAACACGAAAGAACAAAGTATTGTGTGACTGACAGCTGGTCTCCTTGGGAGCTGGCTGGAGTAACTCAGGACCTCCTTGCACAAATATGCCAAGCACAAGAGGCCTGAGCTAGCAGACCCCAGAAGCTGGCACCACTTCATTCGGATCGTTACTTCTGCCCGGTCACGTTCCCACTGCCATGGTTTTCTGCTGATTTCCTGTAAACCAGGCAGAAGCCCCTCTGAAATCTATGATGAGGTTTTTTTTCTTTGTAAGAGATTTATTTTGGTTTTGTTGTTGTTATACTTAACATAACAGATGTTCTGGCATTTTTTCACATAATACCACTGTGAGTCTCATGTTATCCTTAAAACCCTACAAAATTTTAGACAGCCCCTCTGAAATCACTTTCTCTGCCTTTGAAACATTACCTATTATAACGCTTTATTTCCCTTCTCTCTGTTCACAATGATACACTAAAATCAAGGCTATACAGAAGAGGGGCTGTTTACTCCTGCTTTGTAACTCTGGAATTAACTGCTGTTGAAAGATAATTACCCCAGCGGTGGAGTCAGAGAGCCCACAGATCTACTGGAAGGAAATAAAAACGTCCTTTCTGATTTTTTTTTCTCTTCTGCACCCAATTTATAAAGCAGGGATATGAGGTGATGGTGGACTCACGGAAGAATATTCTAAAGACAAATCAAAGGTCTGGTTTTAATCAGGTGTTTGAGCCACATCTGTCTCCATGTTTTGAGGAAGCGGTGGTGAGAGGCCCTTATGTGAGGATCCCTAACTTGAAAGGCTGTGGGGTTCCTGCCTGGGTCACTTCCCTTGCCTCACCTGGGATGCACTTTCAAGAGTGCATGAGCCCATCCTCAGACCAGCACTGTAAGGGTTAAAAAATCTTCTGGAATGCAGAGAAAGTCATAATCAGCTGCTTGAGAGATAAATATGGTGCCCTTACTTGGCTCTTTGTTCCCAGTGGGAAGAGTAATAGCTCCTTACGATATTTGATTTCTGTCACTAAAGAGAAATCTCTCAATTTAAATCCTCTTTTGTGATGGGCTACAGGGCTCTGAAATACCAGTTCACAAACAAGACCTTCACTTGCTTTTCCAGCCAGGCTGGCCTTCTCTCTTGACTATGTAACAGAGGAGGATCCTTAGGTATCCATTTCTCCTTATTACACTCTTTCCATTTCCCGTGCCCCCCAAAATCCAAGGGCTCCTCAACACCTCTAGGCCAATTACAAGTGCATATTTCAACCATTCAATTAGCTGTCTTCTGCCTTAATACCAGGCCTCTTCTACACCCTCTGAGGTATTCCTAGGTCATACTGCTCCACTCATGAGCTCACAGCATTCTCCTTTTCTTTCCACTACATCTTTTGGGGCCAATATGGGCCATTCTCATGACCTGTGTACTTCTGACTAGCGCCCTTTGGACAGTGTCTCTGTGTAAATTAAGATTTTGTTTGGGTTTCCAGTGACTGAAAAACAACCAAACTAGATTATGTTTTTAAAAACATAGAAATGAAATTGGTTCATACTTCTCTTATTTTATTTATTTATTGGTTTTGAGTTTAGTGTTTCAAGACAGGGTTTCTCTGTAGCTTTGGAGCTTGTCTTGGAACTCACTCTGTTGACCAGGCTGGCCTCGAACTCACAAAGATCTGATTGCTTCTGCTTCCCAAGTGCAGGGATTAAAGACTTGCACCACCACTGCCTGGAAATTGGCTCATACTTCTAACTGAACTAAATCCAGCAGGATGGTTGACTTCAGACAAGGTTTGAGCAGAGTTTAAATAATGTAACTAAGATTTACTTTTCCTCTCTCGATGTCTCAGTTGTATAACTGTGCTTTCAAAATCATCCTGTGACTGCGATTGGGCAGAAGGTGATTGTCAGCAGCTCCCATGACTGCCACACCACTGGAAACAGGGAAATCTGGATAACACATTCCCAGGCAAAACTCGTGAACCATGGAGAAGATAACGCAATGGGCTGATGGGTTTGATCTAAGCCGCATGTTCCAGGGTGGGCAGAAGCACAAGGGTAAACTTCTACAGTTACAAACACAAACACCCCAAGAAAGCCCTTTGCCTCACACAGAAATAAGCAAAACTAGGAGCAGAAATTTGTGTTTTTTCCTCAGGGCCTAGTGTGGCCATGCAATCAACAGGTGTTTCACCTGGCCCCCATGTGAGCGGCAGCTACCCACATTGACTTTGCAATTAATACCAATAACAAACAAAAATAAAGATAAACAGTCTCCTGGAAACGATACCTTGATTTTGTTTTTACTTCAGTTGGCAATCGGCTCCCAGCGGTTGTGTGTGTGGCCACAGGCGCTGTGTAGACATCACATGTTCTAACAGGTGCCCGAGGCTACCAGAGCAGATGTCCTGGCAGGATCCTGGCACTCTGGCTAAGGTTTCCCTCCATTGTGAAGACACCAGTCACTGCGATTCTGCCTGCTGTCCACACCTCTGAGCCAGGCTCTTCAGCACAGGCTCTTGTTGCCTCTTTACAGATGCCGAGTTTCCTGACTCCCCGGCTCCGCTTTGATCCTCTGAGAAGAAAGCATTTATCTTTCCACAGTGAAAGCAACTTAGAGGAGGGCAAAAATCTGTAACTGGGGGATTCTAGAGGATAAAACGCCAATGTGTATGTATTTATTCACTTCTGTGTAGCTGTATTATGAGCTGAACTAAGCTTTGGGTAATCAGAGATGGTTCCTGACATGTCCTGGCCTGTTGTCTTCATGGTTGAGTTTCAGGTATACATTCACATACACACACATCACACACACACACACACACACACACACACAGAGACACACCTCATCATACCATACCTCTTGCTCTCCTTTCAACTTGTATGATTACCCCAATGAGACAAAAATGCAACTGTTTTACTGTCTCCTTTTCCCTCAGCTTCCATGAGTTTTTGACTGTTTGCTGTTACCTTAGACCTGACCCTGAGCAAAAGACTTCCTGTTGTTAGCGTGCTCAGGAAATAAGATGGAATAAATGACTGTCTTGTCCTGGACAAGCCTTCTGTCTTATTCCCAGTAAGACTGTACTTGAGTGGAAATATAGCAAGGTAAACTTTCTTGTCTTCCTTTAAGTAATGTTATCTGTAAATGTTTCCATGCATTTTGAAATAGCGTACAGGTAACAGGGTTCCTTACTGCATTTTCTTGTATCTTTGGTCTTGGTTGGCCCTCACCGTCACCCACTCCTCTCCTCCATATTTCTACCCTCTTGTACCCTGCTACCTTCAGTAATACCCATTTCTGCCTCATGGCTCACATAGTCTGCAACTGGTGACGTGTTTATGGAAGAGAAGATGATTAAAGCCTTACCAGCCTGTCAGCATGATTCCTGTAGTCAAAATGGCCGACCTTCAGCTTCCTATTACTAGAGTCTGTAGGGAAGGTGTTATCCACCCTCATTCTTGTCTCTATCTTAGTGGAAAGCAGGGCAGATCCATTCGTTCCTTCCATAAATGCCTGTGAAAAATCTTCTAGAAGCTAGACACTAATACAGGCCCAGAGACAGAAGACTTAAGCACAGTGAGCAAGACTCGGGTCTTTTCTCTGGAAGCTATATCTGCTAAGAATTCTGTGTAGAAAGAGTGCACCTATGTGAGGAAGGGATATTTATTACCTAGGTCTGTCACATCAAATTGCCAATAATGTGATGCTTTTATTTTCCCACAGTTCTAGAAGCTGGAGATCTAATACCAAGGTGTCAGACTACAGATATAACTCAGTGGTAGAGTGCTGGATTTCCATATTGAGGGCATGGGTTTGATTCCGAACACCACAAAAATCCAAAAGGTTATCAGGAGTGCTTCATATGAACTCTCTAAAGGCCCTATTTCACAATATTCTGCTTCTTAGGCTACTAGAAACTCTTGCTTGGGTCTCAAACACTTCTGTCCAGCCTCTCTCTTAGCTTTTCTCACATGGCCTCCCCGCAGCATTTCTCTGTCTTTGTGATCTCAACCTTCTTCTTGCTCATACCACCAACTGTGCAGTGAGAAACCCAGGCAACCCTTCTCTTAATGACAAAGCTTTAAGATAACCTTTCCAAAGCTCTATTCACACATACATCAGAACTTGGCTCAAAAGGCAGCAATTTTGCTCACTGAAGGGAATTTCCTTAAATTTTGCCACTGAGATCCTAATATTATCTCAAACTATTTTCCGACATCTTCCTTCCTCATGTATGGCCTGGTCTTTAGACCATACCAGTCTCACATGTCAGATGTCCTGATGCTGCTTCCTTGGTGTCTAGTTCTTGCTAGGCTCTAACAAGGACTGCCTCACAAACAACCCAAGCTTGCAATCACTGAATGAGTAGCTCTTAAATTCTCAGGAAATGAGAGAGAATAATAAAATAAAATTGTCATTGGCAACAATCACTGGAGACCCTAACCAATTTTAATATCTGCAGGTCCAAGTTGTGAACTCCAGAAGTTACAGCAAGGAATGAGGAGTTTCCAATGAATTATTGGATACTTATCTACCTTCATAAATTATAAGAAGGCAGACAGAAATTGAAAGATACCATTTCCAGTCAAGACCTTGGAAGAAGACTGAAGCTGACCCTGAGATGACAGAAGAATTAGACATCCACATCATCTGTGGAACTCTCACCTAATTCAGAGAAGCAATATTCACAAACATTGTCGATATTTCTGAGTTTACAATCACACCTTTGACTGTTGACTTAAAGCATCTAGTTTGGTCCAGGCTACTGGTGATGTTTACACTTTGGAATCTATTATGCATAGAAAAATTAGGGATTATCTTTGACCTGAGTATCACATATTCTTATGCAAAACTAAGTAGGGTTATTTATTCATTTAATCAATTCCATATGTTTGCTATCATCATGGCCATGTAGAGCAGACCTGACTTCTGCAGAGGTCAAACCCACATTGTCCTGCGTGTGGGGATCACAAGTCTGATTGGGACACAGTTCCCCTGGTTGGCATTCAGGCCACAGGGGCATCACTTTCTTTTTCTTGTTTAGCTGATGAGTCATCTGTCACTCAGAAACATAATCAAGAATTTTGTTCTCTGTGAAAGTAAAACTCTTGGCCTCTCTGTGGGAAAGGTTTAGCTCTGCATCTGCTTTTCAGTGCAATCTGGGGTACACCAGGGAAAAGAGAAAGAGCTGTGACTATGGCGACAGATGAAACTGTTACCCAGAGGTTATATTCAATTCTACAAATGGCACGTGCCACATTCAGTACTGAGGGCCAACAACCGATCCAGGCTCTAGTGAGAAAAGGTAAACTAAACTTTGAGAATTCTAAGATGCACCCACATGGACATGTGGTGTCCATGAGGATGAAGGGCTTTGGGATAAGGAGCATTGAGTCTGAGGGGATGAGGCTGTGACGGTGTTGATGAGGAGGAAAGAGAAAAACCCAGGTAACTGTTACTATACTCAAGCTGGTGTTTAGGGTTTCTATCGCTGTGATAAAATATGACCAAAAGCAAGTTGGGGATGAAAAGGTTTCTTTCATTTTGCACTTCCAGGTGACAGTGTATCACTGAGAGAGGTCAGGGCAGGAACTCGAGCAGAGCAGGAACCTGGAAGCAGAAAGAGACCTTAAAGGAACAACACTTACTGACTTGTTCCCTCATGGCTTACTTAGCCTGTTTTCTTAAACAGCTCAGGGGTGGTCCCACAATGGGTTGGGTCTTCCCACCTCAATCGTCTACCAAGAAAATACACTCACAGACTTTTACAGACTAATTTTATGGAGCCATTTTCTCAATTAAAATTCTTCCCAGATGTCTAGGTGTAGATGGAAATTTTTGTCCTGTCTGGTCCCATAGCTGTTCAGTCCCAAAGAAACACACAGAGGCTTATATTAATTATAAACTGTTTGGTGTATTAGCTCAGGCTTATTATTAATTAGCTCTTACAACTTTTTTAAGATTGTTATAACAATTAACCCACAATTGTCTATGTTTAGCCATGTTGCTTGGTACCTTTTCTCAGTAAGGCATCCTCATCTTGCTTCCTCTGCTTCTGGATGACACCTACAATTCTGTTTTCCTCTTCCCAGAACTCTCCTAATCTGGTCACCCAGTCTATACTTTTTATCTGACTACTGGCCAATCAGTATAAATAAAATCAGCATTTTATTAAACAAATACGAGAAACAAATCTTTACAGTGTACAAGAGCATTATCACCCAACAGCATCTAGGTTTGTATCAAGTTGACAAAAACAACCAGCATGGCTGGTAAGCTGGCAGGTAGAGGCTCTACATGCACTTGAAAGGAACAAGCAAGGAGAAAGTACAGTCTTCGAGGTGTGCTCAGCACCATGAACTTGTCTGCGTGGCTGCAATGTGCGGACTGGGGACCAGAGTAGTGATTTGACAAGGAACCAGTGAAGGGAAATGACAGAGGTTTGAAAAAGCACATTAAGAAACAAAATGAATGGAAGGCTCTTTGGTGATGCAATAGAAAGTCAGCAAAGACTTTA
This sequence comes from Myodes glareolus, assembly GCF_982192425.1. Classification (NCBI taxonomy): domain Eukaryota; kingdom Metazoa; phylum Chordata; class Mammalia; order Rodentia; family Cricetidae; genus Myodes; species Myodes glareolus. The sequence goes on along the minus strand of NC_142032.1, from coordinate 1,733,357 downwards.
GCTTGGAAATGTGACATGATTGAGAAGAAGCAATGATGGTAGAGGCCAGGAGATGAAGGCCCGTGACCATTGCCCAGGCTTTAGGGGACAAATGTGAAGGAGTGTGTAGAGATGGATGTTAAGGAGTTTGAACTTGTGCATTCCAGCGCTCATCCGCCTGTGGGGACACAGTGGCCCATATCCAGTTAGTAAGGGGACATAGCTTAGGACTCAGAGCTTCAAACACTCCATAAAAATCTCTTTGAACATCAATTCAGTTCCCACACCGTAAACTTCCCTTTGAACACCAGTAAATTCATCCAGCAAATACCTACTGAATTCCTATCCATGAAAGGGTTCTGCTAGACACCTGGGATTCCAAGAGGAAGGATGGATGTGTTCCCTTGAGAGCAAATAAGAACAGAGGAAATGTGAAAGGGGGGATGATTTCCCTCTCTTGTGATTAGGCAAAAACAAATTCCTCATGACGTGCTACTTCCTAGCTATTAAGACAGTCTCTTAGCATTTCCTAGCGATGCTACCCACGCACTCAGCACCCTGCACTTCACTGTGAACTCCTTTAGCACCAGTCATAGAGTGTGCCAAGGTAGCCTCTTGTCAATACTGGCCATGGGACTTCCCTGCCCACACTTTGGGGATATTTGTGTTGTTCTTTGTAAATTCTAGTTTCAGAGGACCCTCTTCACTTTGCAAAAGCCACCCATTTTATTCCTCATTCTGGTCTCCCAAACTGATAAGGTTTGAGCCTGGCACTGGCTTCTTCCAGAACATACAAGGAAGGTAGAGTATGCCCCCGTGCTGCTAGTGAAAGGCTAACAACAAAGTCAGGACTCAGCAGACCAATGCTGTGGCTCCCCCAGGCCATTTACGGTGACGCCGCAATGTTAGCTGTTGGATGGGACAAGGGCATCTCTATCTTACCGCGCTCCCTAGAGTAAAGCAAGCTATGTGCCCAGCATGTGGGGAGCAGGCTAGGACAACATTATGACCCATCAGTAGAATGGGCGCCCACAGAGCCATTACAGCAATAATTTTTGAAAGCTACATGCATGGAAAACGCTTCAGTAACATGTCAAAGTTGCTTAGTGTACTAGAGAAACACACACACTCCACTGTAACAGGCAAACTGTGGATCTGTGAGAGGTTTTTCCCAAATAAGAATGAACGCTCTTAAGATGACAGCATGTGGGAGCTGGTTTTTAATCTTAGAAAGGCTCTTCTCTGAAGATCAGCCCTCCCCTGGCCTCTGCACCTGCACTGGCAAGAGAGGAAAGGGAGCTGCCTACAAAGGCCTCTCCACCCTTCCTGGCTCCGTCAGCATCTCCCCTTCCTGGAACCTTTTACATGGAGTTCCCTGTGTGCTTGAAACCTGTTTATTCATTGGACGCCAAAGCCTGGACTCCTAGGCTTCCTTTCAGCCCCAGCACACAACCCTGGCAGTCTTGTACCTTTTCATACTGACGTCATTCCTCCCCACCTTCCCAGGCCGACATTGAAGGCCAGATTCTTTAGCACCATCAGCAATGTGTGTGTCTCTTCTTCCTTCAACCCTGGCTCTAACAGAACCTGCTGAGAGGGTGCTTTCTCCTTCACAACCTCACACTAGGAGGTAAGCTGAAAGACAACTGGCAAGAGTGGGGCACACTTTCCTGTACCCCTCTACCCGTGGCTTCTTTAACATCAGGGGAAAGGGAGGACGGAGAGCGGAATGGAGCTGTGGCTCCTCTGATAGAATCTGAGCTCATTGGGTGAATAAAAATTCACACACGCATATCTGCATGCCTGCCTCCTTCAAATCCAACCAATCAAACAGTTTTGCACAATTTCAGGGACTCCCAGAAGTCATGATTTACGTGGGAGTCTGAGAACTGAGAGTAGGAGTCTCTTTGCTAGAACCAAACTAACTGGCTGAAAGAGTTCAAAAGAGCAAGACAAAATAGCATAGAGCATAGCAGCAAGCATGGCACAGAAACACCACGCTACTGTGCAACACTAATCAGAAACAAAGTGAATTTGGCACTTCTTGAAAGAGTAAAGTCTCTGGCAGGATTAAAAACCTAGCTCCAGTTCCCTCCCTCTATGAGCTACCCTTCCCCCCAAAAAAGAAAAAAATCTGCAAGCATGTTTAAAATATCAGTAGAAGCAAAATTGTCATCAATAAAAACTGAGCACAGATCAAATATTTGTCCCAGATAAGATACAATTCAAACTAAAAATATCAAATGAGTCAACAGAGGCCATTCTAAGACAGGCAAACACAATGACATTTAATACAGCTTCTAGCTTCTGTTTTTTTCCAAATAAGCAAATAAACGTCCTTGAGTTGATATAAAAGAAAAATCATATTAAAGGCTGTGTATTTTGTCAAGACATATTTAGAACTACAGAGCACACCATAAATGTGCAGCGTTCATACAATTTAAAGTGCTAAACATTAAAATATGGAGAATGAGAGCAATTTCAAAACAAGCAGAAATTGAGAGATTACTCTTGGGTTTGAATACTTTTAGCAAGCCACTCTGGGAGCATATCTGATAAATGTCAACAAAAAAATAAGTTGATTGTTTGCACAATAAACTAAATCAAGTGGAATGTGTGGTCTGGGATCTTGTATCCAAAAGACAACATGCAACATAACAGAACTTTAATTTAAACATCTGTCTTGTATGCATAGGAAATTAAGAGTTAACTGGTATGATTACTTGGGAGAGAAACGTCTTTATTGTTGTTGATGCAGTTGCTCAGATTTTCCAAATATTTTTTACAACTTGCAGATCACTTTTGCAATCAGAAATAAGAACTAAAAGTTTTAAAGGAATTTCAGAGAACATTCCTGAAGAAGCAAGCCTCTTCTCAGCTCCTAATACAAACATTTTACTTTATTTTCTTTCTTTCCTTCCTTCCTTTCTTCCTTCTTTCTCCTTTTTTCTTTGCATTCGGCACTAGGAGACACATGAAAGTTGTGTGAAAAGTTTTGCCAACACACCTGCGCTGGAGGCTTCAGTTGTTTTCCACTTTATTTTTCCTTTGTGGCACGGCCAGTTGAATTTGGGAAATTCTTTGCTTTCGTCTGATGCAGGAATTTTTCAAAGATGCCAATTTCATGGGACTGTTCTCTCTTACTAGATCCAAGGCAGTATTTTTTTTCCTCACGAGTAAATAGCCACCCCAAATAAGAATACTGACTTGTTTTCAGTCGTGAAACAGCCTGCAGGTGGATGGCAAGCTTCAAGCCTAGGGAAAATTCTCGGGGGTGCTGGACTTCTGCAGGATATCATATGGCATAACCAATAGTGTAAGAAAATTCCAGAGACTGAGGAAATAGTGATCAGGGGAAAGAGCTGAGAACCCTCCTGCTCACACTCTATTCCTTTGTGGCTGATCTTTAACAGAAGAAAGGAACAGGTGCAGGGGGAGTGTCCCCTCAGAATATGCTGGGTGAATTCAACATCTTTTCAGCCCACACCAATGAAAAGGACTGGAGGCAGGGCAAATTCAAAAGCAGAAAGAAAATAACATGACGGAATATTTCTCAAAAGGTTTAAGAACAAAGATCCTCCCTCCCCATTCTCCGCAGCAGAGACGTGGATGCAGGTGGGCCTTCAGAAAATACCACCTCTTCATCCAAATTCATTTTACTGAGTCGGCCAGAGATTAGGCTGCAGGAGATATTTATCGACAACCGATTTCAGCCAAAGCATGCAAAGAGAAGTTAATTGTTTCTTTAGCATAAAGAGAATGCCTGTATTGCTTCATAAGTTTCAAGAGCAACTTTATATTCTGGAAGATATGGGAGAAATTGATAAATGAAACCATTGTGTCCCATCTATATGGTGGCTTCAGTCACATACGCCACCAAGACAAAGTGTAAATTTCAATATCCACTTAAATAGTCCCAAGACATTTTTATCGACATACCTAGATGCTGGATTGTGAAGGAAGCTAACAGAGACAGATATCTGGATGAGCCACACACTGAGCCAGGCCTAGCATTGGTAGATCAGTGGCTCCCAGCCAGTTCAGATACAAGTTCAGACATTTAGTTAAACTCTATAGCCCGTCTGCAATATAATGACACTTGGAATTATCTGGGGCAATAGTGAGGATCGTCAGGGCAGGGCCACACAATACAAACCCTATACTCTACCACCAAGTTATACCTTCAGCATAACAGCTTTAAGTGTGTGGACATGTGTGAAAGCCAGGGGAGAATGTTGGGTATCCTGTACTATTGCTCTAACTTATTGTCTTGAACCTGAAACCTGATGTTTCAGCCAAACTTCCTGACTAGTAAGCTCCCACAATCTACTTGTCCATGCCCTAACCAATGCTGGGGTTATGGGCATCCACAACCACAGCAGCTTCTACAGGGGTTATAGGGATTTGAACTCAGATCCTCATGCTTGTTTAGCAAGTACTCTGATACTGAGCTGCCTCCCTGGCTCCTAATAATTATAATTTTAACTCAAGTTCTTTAAAAAGAAATGTCAATACTAAAGGTTACCTTAAGGAATAACATTTTGATATCTAGCACAAACACATTTGTAGATAATTCCAAAAAGAATTGTAAGGCCAAATATGGAGACACATGCCTGTAATTTCAGCATTATGGAGGTAGAGGTGAGTGGATCTCTGTGAGTTCAATATCAGCCTGGTCTACATACATGCATGCATGCATACATACATACATAAAAACATACATAATGAATGCCAAGGCAGCCAAGGGATCATATCTTGAAAAAGATTTAATTGCCCAGTGTATAGCAATTGAGACCCTTCCTATAACTTAATCTGCTTTCTGGCCACTGGGAAGTGAGCAGCTGTGTGCTCCGCTATACCTTTCTGCTGTAATGTTCTGCCAGACTATAGGCTCCACAGTGCTGGGTCCAAGTGAAACTGAACTGAAATTTCTGAAATAGAATAAAATGTTCTTCTTTCTTTTTGGTCATGAAAATCCAACTAGCATATCCTCCTTAGTGTAGGATTATTTTTCCCTAACTTACTGAGTTACGTGGAACTACATGCTCTAGTCTGTGAGATACAAATAAGAAGCAACATGCAAAATTCCTGCTAAATCATAATTTAATATCCAAATTCATTGTTAATGCTGAGACAAATATCTCATAAACATCAAAGGGGCTGGTTAAAACTACTGTATTACTTACCATATTACTGAAGGTTTTATGAGCCAAGTATATGGTCCTCCATCCCTACTTGGGTAATCTCTGGATTTTCAAGGTTCCCTCTACCAATATAACTAAGGACACAGGAAGAATCTGGAGGATGGACACTAACCAGGTCAAAGGAAGATGATTTAGAAGCATTAGCAAGAAATGACCTTGTGTTGTGCTGAGATGTTAGTGATGCTTGTTACTGTATCACCACTAGCCTGATGCTGACTTGCATAGTGAAGATAGTTCTTTATTTATGGCTGGATCCTTCAAGTCATCGTTCAAATGATTTTTCCCCAAAATGGTTTACCCAGTTCATTCAATATCTTCCTTGAGACTTCGAAGTTCCCAAATGTATTTTAAGACACATCTACCATTGCATACTCTCCTAGATTCTTAAATCTTTAAATGTGTTCTACTTTGGCCAGGAAGGTTTTTGGCTGACAACTTAAGTCTATCTTTCTAATGAACAGGAAGGATATAGTAAGGAAATCATTAACACTGAATATGGGGAAAGGGATGAGGAGAAGGTTTGTGCTGTATTATGATGGGAACTGGGTAGATCTGAGGCAAGGGCTTTAATCATTGCTTCAAGTGCAGTCAACAGCCTCTGGGGTTCCCACAGAGCTTCTAGACTGAACCTTTTTTACTTACATACCTACTTTTGATTTGGCTATTTTTCCAGATATTCTTACTTCCATTCACATGGTCATGACATTGGCATGTCTAAAACTCATTTTAAGATCTTAACTTGCAGTGATTAGACTCTAATATTAACCACAATAGACAGAAGAGGGGCAGTTTTCTTCCCAGGAAGGAATACACAGTGACTGTCAACCCCAGGGTGCCCATTAGAGTCTCCTGGGCAACTTAGAAACCTCTTAATGCCCAGCAACTAACTCAAAGAGCTTAGATTACACCCTCTGGGGATAAAAGTCTCGGTAAAAAAAAATTAGCAAAACCATTTCTTTGTTTGGTTGTCTGTAGTCTTGGAAAATAACTGGTGATCATTTTGTTACTGAAAATATTTAGTGCTTAAAAATTGAAAAAAAAAGAAGTTCGTCCTTCCCTTTTCTCTAAATTCATTACCAGATTCCTGAACCAAATCTCTAATCTCTGTATTAATTTGATAGTCCTTCATATAAGTTATCATTGGGTACATGATGAATTACCACACATTTTGTATCTTTTGAAAAATACACATTTTTTTATAACCCCATCCCTGAAGGTCATGCTTTGAGTCTAGCTGATATGGGCTCCGTGTTCAGGTTCTCTAAAGAGTGCCCTCAAGATGTTGGTCAAGTTTTCCCTCATGGAGCTCAGAGTATTTTGAGTGGTGGTGATACTGTTGGACTGAGTCCCTAATTGTAGCTCTTGGCTGGAATTGCTTTCAGCTGCCAGAACTACTTGCCATTCCTGGACACAAAACCCCATGAGTCACTTGTACTTAAAATACTTCTGACACAAGTGGGTGTGTAATTTTTTTTTCCTACAGACTGTTATGACTTGAATCTTAAGTGTCCTCTACAAGCTCACATTTCAAGAGCTTGTTTCAGAGTTGGTGCCAATGTACTGGAAGCTGTATAATAGCTTTAGTTGGGTCATGGGTGGCAGAAAAACGTCACTAGGTGTGTGTGTGTGTGTGTGTGTGTGTGTGTCCATCCCTGTTTACAAGATGGGTCCTCTGTTTACTGGTCAGTCACAATGTGAACAGTTACAGCATCATGATCCCACCACCAGTGAAGGAGCTGTCCCCATACCCAAGCCTTTCCCACTATGCTGAACTGAAATCCCTCTAAACTGTGAGCCAAAATACACCTTTCCTCCTGATAATTAAGCTCTTCCTGATAGGTATGCTGGTCATAGCAATGAAAAAGTAGGGTCATCCAAGAATTCTATTCTGTTCTGACACCATCTGCTTGGAGATACTAGCAGCGTTAATCAGTGAAGACAGAGCATTGCATGGTTGTTCCATTTCAGAGGTCAATCACAATCCCAGGGCCACTGGGATTTCTGACTAATGAGATAAAGTCAGGGAGTTCCCATAACCCCTTGTCAGTTTTGGTAGTTTGCTTAACTGAGCTCAAGAAAGCACTTCATTTATATTTATAGGTCTATTTTAATGGGTGGATATGAACATCTATATACAAAGGCATATAATGTAGATTTCCAAGGGCCCAAAGGAAAGGAAATATGGTCCCAGGTACATATACCAAATATGGATCCCTTTACCAATCAGAAACCTATGAAGTCTTGTGTAAAGATTCATCAGGTTTAATCTCTAGCACTCTGCTGCCTTCTCACAGGTTAGAAAACAGTGGTCTTTCAATCAGTTGATAATTCTGGTGATCAAACCCATCCTGAGACTAACTAGAGGTTTTTCTGATGTGGAATTTCCCTCTGTAAGCTGTGGTTATGTTTTATTAGCATTCGTTAATAAAGCTGCTTTGGTCCATGGCAAAAAAGAATATAGGTAGGCAGGAAAACTAAACTGAATGCAGGGAGAAGGAAGGTGTAGTCAGGCAGATTGCCATGTAGCTAGCAAAGGAGAGAGATGCAAGCCAGACACAGAGGAAACAAGACATGTAGAAAATGAGATAATGCCATGGCCAAGCAGCAATAATAGACCAATAAAAATGGGTTAATTTAAGATGTAAGAGCTGGCTAGAAATATGCCTGAGCCATTGGCCAAACAGTGTTGTAATTAATACAGTTTCTAAGTGATTTTTTTAGGTCAGGGTGGCCGGGAAATGAAAAAGCAATTTTGCTTACAAATATCGTTGGGGGCCAAACTTAGTGGTAACAAAGAATTCCACAATAGCCTGGAATGGAGTATAACAAAGGTTTATTTATTTGGGGATAAACTCAAAGTAAGAGTAGCAATCTGTAGTCCTCCACATGTGCTGGGAACTGGAAACCGAATCTAGCAGGGAAAAAAAGGTCATTCATGCATTTCATCTGCATTTATAGTACTTGAAACAACACCCAAAATGGGCCCATATTTTAAAGGTTATTAGCTGAAGGAATTCCCAGAACATTCTTCTCTAAGTCAACCCATTGCCATGAATTCTGCTGCAATGAAAGAAGGTCCTTATGAAGTACAAAAGACACTTCCATCACCCAAGAAGCTCCAGGGGTGTAGAAATCCCTGTGTCTGGAACCAGGGGGAAAAAGTCAAATAATACAACAAAAGGTGCTTTGGTCACCCTGACTACCTGGAAGTTACAGGGATTTTAGTCAATATTTCTTACTGCATAGGATAGGTGTCCCATTGTTCCTTCCAGAGCAAGGTTAGAAAGGAAATCTTGCAAATTCTCACCTCATTAAGTCAGATCCTCCCAAGACTATTTCTCTTTTCATCTACAATCAACCTCAAGTGCCTCTTGAAAGCTCATTCATCTATTCTATTGGCCAGAAACTAGTAAGTCCCACCCATACCCAAAGAGAGTGAGTTATGAAGAGGTGTTCTGTGAAAGACCACTTAAAAAATCAACTTACAAAAATATTAACATTTCCATAGTCTGGTGTTTTAGCAGCCCCATGTAGACACCACCATCAACACCAACCTCATCACCATCACCATCTTCATCCTCATCCAAATTATCTCTGGATGATGAATAAGGTACTATAAAGATGGATTAATCACCCTGGTACAGTTTCTAGCTCCTATCCCCTGTGTTGAGTTTATGGTCAACAGCTGTACATGTCTGACTCATATTAAGCCTGTTCTCAATTATGGCTGCCCCCTAAGTCTTATGAAAGTTCAAATTTAAGATCCATATGCAAGAATCAAAGATGTTTCCAAGACTAAGAAGAACTTAGATGTCTGCTGAGACCCTAGTAGGCTCCCTATCTATCTGGGGTAGGAATAACTCTAAGTCAAATAGCATAGACTCTGTAATATTATTTTCTTCTAAGACAACCGAAGAATGGTGGTGACTTCTAGGAATGAAAGACTAGACATTTTCTGCAGGAAGCTCATGGGTGAAAATTAAGGAATGTCTCCATGGGCAGAATTTAAACATTGAATGGTGAGGGGGAAAAAATCCTTCCTGGTTTCTTTGCTTTCTTTGTGTGTATATTATAGTGTGTGTGTGTGTGTGTGTGTATGTGTGTGTGTGATTGTGCATGCACGTGGGCGCATGCATGCACATGGTGTGCATTCATATGGAAATTTGGGAATACACATGCCACAACGCATGTGTGGAGGCCAGAGGATAATCTCCGGTGTAGATCTTTACTGTCCACTTTGAGACTGGCATTGTTTGTCCCTGCACTCATTCACTGGGATGACTGTCCCTTAAGCTTCCAGAGATTCCCCTGTCTCCACCTCCCACTTTGCCATAGGAGCACTGGGATCACAGAGACATGGCCACACTGGCTTCAATAGGTTCTGGGGATGTGAACTCGGATCCTGGCGGTTACACAGTTAGCACTTTCCTCACTGTACAATCCCCCAGCCCCCCTAGTTCCTCTTCAACCCCAGTTTTGTCAAACATTTCCCATAAAATATAAAGCAAAGGGACAAATTAAGTAGCTGGCACTTTAGCAGCAGTCATGAAGTAGATCACAGCCCCTTCTGCCCAATAAATGAGCACACAGAGTCAAAATATACATACAGCCAAGCGATAGACGAATGCTGAAAAAAATTAACACCCAAGGGAATTTTTTTATAAGTTTCCACTTCTATTAGATTCAACATTGATGTGTTTTTCTCATTTAGGTCCACCAAGTAATGTTTATTATTAATTCAGATTCTCAGTATTGAAGGGAGAGATTTCCCATATGGCTGACATGCTGCTCTGTAGGTTCATAAATTTGGAAGAGTTTTGATTAACCCTGACAGAAAGCCTTTGAAAACATATGGCTGGATATACATCATGTCACTTCTAATAAGATGACACTTCCTTCTCCACTTTTCCCTAATAAGATGAGTTCAGTTGAGTTGAAGAAACATGATAATATGTTGTTGCTTTTTCTTTATGGGAGATAAAAATGGAGGAAAAATAAAACTACTGTGTTGCTGTAGCACATAAGGAAAGCACAACTGATGGGGGGGTTAAGAATATTGTTAAATGGAGGAAGGAAGTCTCCAGGAACATTTTATAGACCCAATTAATATGCGGGAAACTTAAAAGGAGTTTTTTTGTGTGCTTGTTTGTTTTTATTTTGGGGCACCTCACATTTGCCTTCTGGTGATTCTGGTCCTGGATTGCTCCTCACTTGCTGGCATCTAGGCCTCATGGATGGGAATTCTCATACCATTTTGGATCATAACCATGCCCATAAGGGCTGGAGAGATGGCTCAGTCAGCATGAGGACCTGAGTGCCTTCCCCTAAATTTACATAAAAGGGCTGGGTTCAAGAAAATGCACTTGTAATCCTTGCATTGGGGAGGCAAAGACAGGAGGATCCTTGGAGCTGGCTAGGCAGGAAATCTCGGAGAATTGGTGACTTCAGTCTCACTGAAAGGCTCTGTCTATAAAAATACAGTACAGGACAAATGAGGAAGACACCTGACATCAACTTCTATCCTACACACACACACACACACACACACACACACATACACACACACACACTACACACATGTGCAACTCAACACACACATGCACACTCTCACAACACACAGGTACGCAGACAACATACACACACATAGACACACTTGCACACACGTATGCACACACACACACAAAGAAACAATGTTGTGCTACTGGGCCCTCACTTACCCTACCACTCAATGAGAAATGACTGTGTTCATGAAACACTGAGATTCATTTAGAGAGAAGACTGGGGGCTTGAATAGGTGACACAGAAAACTTTCTGGAGACATTCTGAAAGTTCTTCTCATTACAGTGGTGTAATGGTGTGTGTGTGCGTGGAATATCAGAGCCTATTCTCACCGTGTCAATGTATAAGAAAAATTAGAATATGGGACACTTATCAAGACCTTGGAAGAAAGTATTGTGAGAAATTTCCCCAACTAAAACCCATTTCATCTTCCTTCCCTTCTACACTGATAGGGAGAAGGAGACAGAAGGCAAGATGCTTCAGTCTGCACGTCCCCAAAGTACCTGTCCTTGAAACCTAATCTTAAACTGAGCAGTGCGGTGCTGAGAGGTACGGCATGCAAGAGGGAACTAGATCGCTAGGGCTGAAAGCTGTTGAGGAAGTGGGTTCCCAGTAAAAGGTGTGTCCCTTCTCCTCTCTTTTGCCCTTCAAGATGACCCTACTCACATGCAGCACCCTTGACCCTGGCCTCGTCAGCCTGCATTACTGTAAGGAATAAACCCCTGTTCTTTATTCAGGTAACCTACGGCAGCTGCACACAAGGAACTCAGAGTAGCTAGCGGCCAGGTAGGATTCCATAACCCAGATATACTGGGGCAGTTATAAAGGAAGCCTCATGAATACACTGCCGTACTGGTTGAAAGAACTGGCTGCCTGTGCACATGCCCTTTGGAACAGAGTGTGGAAGGACTGGTCACCCATGAACACACCCTTCACAGCAGAGGAGGATGAGGAAAGAGGGTTAGAGGAACCTAGCAAACATGGATGAGCAATTCGGCCTGGAAGAGAACAAGCTGAAGTTATTGGTTGTCCCAAATTATCCTGTGATCCAACCTTATAAATGCAGAGTCACTAAACATACACCAAGGTGAAGATGATAAAGTAACAGAGGGAACCCTGGCTCATGGCCATAACCTCAGCACTCGAGAGGCTGAGGCAGGGGCTTGCTGTGAATTCTGAGACAGTCTGGTTTAAAGGCTGAGATGCTTTCTCCAAAAACCTCAAATAAATACAGAAGTAAAATAATATAAGAGAAAGAAAACTGCGAAGTAATGGAAACACTTGCAACTGAAATAACAATATTACAGTGAACAAGGATCACCAAGAAAAACAATAGATGTAAATAAAAGTTGAATTTCTGGGATGGGAAAACTCTTGAGATGACTATTGTGAGTGATGCATGTGGTGGTTAATATGGACTGTCCACTCGGAAGGCTCCAGATTACCTAGGAGAGAAGGCTCTGAGCACACCTGTAGCATGATTAATAAGACTTCAGAGACAGACAACCTGAAGGTCAGCAAAGCAAAACAGACAGCCATTGGCTCTTACCTCTATCTCAGTCCAAAATGGTGATCCTGCCTCCAGGAATCCTCAGAATGAAAGTATGTGTGAAAGCTGTATATTAAGAAATAAAGCTTGCCTGAAAATCAGAGAGTAAAACAGCCCCACTGGCCAACTTTACAGGTCAGGCAGTGGTGACACACACCTTTCATCCCAGTAGCCACACTAGTTTGTCATAGAAACTGGGCAGTGTGTGCCTTTAATCCCAGTGGTGCATGCCTTTACTTGCAGCCCTAGAGAGGAATATAAAACAGAAGGAGACAGCTCTCACACACAGTTTTATTCTGAGAATTTCTAGAGGCAGGATTACCATTTTGGACTCAGGTAGAAGTAAGAGACACTAGCTGGCTGTTTTGCTTTTCTGACCTCCAGGTTGAACCCCAATATCTATCTCTGAGTTTCTATTATTTGTGCTACATGTGACTATGAAAGACTTACTAGATAAGGTTACATGAGGTGAGATGACCCATCACATATGTGGCTAGTGTCAGGTCACTGTCTGTCTGACCAACTCCAGTCCATGCTCTGAGATCCCTGGCCTGTATAAAAAGGATAAAGGGATTTCAAGCTCTGGAATTTATCTCTTGAGATTTCTTGATTGAGGATCCTACCTGCCTCAGACTGAGGATCCAGCCGCCTCTAGCTCCTGCTACTGTGCCTTCCTGTCACAAAGCCACGATGTACCGTGGCTTCAAAAAGTGAACCCAAACAAACCCTTCCTTCCTGCAGTTGCTTTTATTGGGTACTTTATCACAGCAATGGAAAAAAGTAATAACCCAAAGATAAAGGGGGAAAAGCAACACAATTAGGAGGAAGATGGAGGGCAAAGACGACTGGAAGCAGGCACAGGTGTGTCCCTGAGATAATACTCCAGAAGAAAAGTATCTGTAAAGAAATGATAGAGAAGACCAAAATCTCAGAAAAAAAAAACACAACCTGGATTTGTAGAATGAAATGACATAATAATGTTCCAGAAAATCTGATAGAGGTTTCCACAAGGAGTTGGTGAAAGCAGCAAAGTTAAGAATAAAGATTTTTTTTTCTCAAATTGCTAGAAAGTAAAACCAGGTCATCATGTAATGAGGCCAGGGGGATAATGAGACAAGCCATGACATTCAACATCACAGGATGAGGCAGGTGCTTCCAGAATACTCTAAGGAAAAGGAAACACTGTGTGTAAAGGTTTTACTAAAATACTTTAATGTTTGATTACAGAGGTCACTGACAGACATTCTCAAATATCAGGGGTGGGAAAAAGAAACCAGTGAAATAGCATCCATGAGCCTTTTGCACATGTACATCTGTATTCATAGGAGCATACACATGTGCACATGTGGAGCTCAGAGTCTTCAGTTGGGTGCCCTCTTAAATCATTTTTTAACTTTTGCTTATGGTCTTGTGCTGAACCGGGGTTCGGCTTGAGTGGTAAACCCCAGAAATCATTCTGCCTATGCTCCCAAGTGCTGGGATTACAGGCTTACCAGATCTTGTCCAAGAGTTCTGATACTGGAACTCAGAGCCCCATGGTTACATCGCAAGCACTTTACTGATTGAGCTATCTTGCAGCTCCCATTAGCCAGTTATAAAATAGATTTCCAACCATGTGAGCCAGACAATTAAAAAATGAATCAAGCAAAACAATTATACTAAAGAAGACATGATTTAAAAGAGTGAAAATGATAAATCCAGAAAAACAGGTTAAGATCAAAGGTGAAGGTTTAACAGTAGAACAGAAGATATACACAGAAAGACTATAAGTACACAAAACCGTATAACAGTTTAATCAAGAAGCCCAGAGATAGAGTTGATAAAATTCTTTAAAAAGTTGTTGTATCTTCAACAAAGACAAGATATTGTTTATAGAAAATCATGAAATTACTAATTTAATTTAATTTCTTAAAGCTTTTACACAATTACTTAAAAACACACAGTGATCTCTACTGTTTGAATCTGAATGTCCCCCAGAGGCTTATGGTTTGAGCTCTTGATCCCCAGCAGGTGGTGCTGTAGAACCTGAGGTTGATGCCTCTTAACCCCCATAAAAAGAAGTCATTTATAGTGATGAACAGTTGTAACTCCAATGCTGGAGAGGCAGAAATAGGTAGATCCTTGAGGCTTGGTGGCCAGGCAGACTAGCCTATGTAGAGAGTGTCAAGGCTATGAGAACCCCTGTCTCAATCTCAAAATCAAGCACTTGAGGAAGGATACAGGAGTTACCCTATGGCCCCCACATGGAAATATAGGAACACACACACACATACACACACGAGAGAGAGACAGATTCAGAGAGACAGAGAGAGAGAGAGATGATGGAAGTCACAAAATAATCCCACACCAGTTCAGAATTATGAATAATAAAAGGGTCATTTATTTAAGGGAAAACTTACAGACCACTGTCCTAGATAATAGTCCTCTGCACAAACAGGAACAGAATCTAGCAGCTGGAAGTGGGAGCTGGAAGCAAGAGAGCTTTACATCTGCTTTTACAGTATAAGAGACCATGCACAAGTGGGCTGGTATCTTAAAGGCTATTGGCTGAAGGAGCAGAATGTGCTCCCACAGCAAGAGAGAAACACACACACACACAAACACGCACACACACACACACACACACACACACACACACACAGAGAGAGAGAGAGAGAGAGAGAGAGAGACTAATCCTCTTAAACTGTTAACCAAAATAAGTATCTCACTCAAGGTATTTGGGTGCTCTGTCACAGCATTGCTAAAGTAATTGATACAATGCTCATTTAGGAAACAATCATTCTTATGATAAATAACTGGAGTTTTGATACTCTATTCTACCGCAAATTCTTTTTATTGTTAATAATAACTAACAAATTATCTGCTTTAAAATAGTGTGCTGAGTGCGATGTGAATGAGAAACTGGACTAGGAAACATTTAAAAGACATCAGTAGAATATTCAGTAAAATTCAAATAAAATCTGGAGCTTCACATGCAGTAATGAACCAGTGTTGGTTTCTCAGCTATGGCAAATGTACCATGGCAACACGGATATTAATATTAGCAGAGCCAGGGTGAGGAGGAGATGATAATGCTAGGTACTATATTTGTAACTTCTCAGTAAATCTTTTAGATTTACTAATAGTTTAATCTAATAGTTTCATATTAAGAGGGTCCTAAAGTAGACTCAGATGGTCATTTATACTTTACTCTATATATTTATGAAGAATGAAGTGTAGGTAGAATTTATGAAACTGGATGTTTCCTGCCCTCAAACCTACTAGGGACTTTTGTTTTATACACTTTTAGTACTGAATAAAGTTAGCAAAATATAACTATTTTATAACAAATGATGTTATTCATGTTTTAAAAATAAAGCCAATAAAAGAGCATTATGGAACATGAAAACTGCTTGTCTAACAACAACAAAACCAGAGGACAAAAATAGAATCACTGTTGTCTATTTTATATTTTGTCTATTTTATATTTTGAGATGAAGTCCCATGTAGCCCAGGCTGGCCATGAACTCTTGATCCTCCTGCCTACCTCTCCTGGAATCTAAGACTAGAGGAATATGTTACCAAGCTTGGCTAGAGCCGTCATTTACTTTAGTATAGTGATTTATTTCTCCGTGTGTCTGTGGGTCACAGCGCATGTGTGGTGGTTAGAATTTGTGAGAATCAGTCCCCCCCTTCCATGTGGATCCCAGGGACTGACTTGGATCACCAGGCAGCAGGTGCCTCTACCAGAGCAACCATTTCACCAGCTTCCTAATCTGATTTCTTAACTACATTTATGAACTAAGTCACTGAAAGAACAGCCCATTAAGTTATGGCTTGCCCCTGTCTCTGGATTAGTGACATTTATTTCCTTCATGCATTTAAAGCCTTTACAGTGCATTCGTCAAGGGTGCTCGCTTGTAATAATGGGGAGGCAGCCTTTCGAGTTTTCCTGTTATCCACTGAGGTTGGCTGGCAGTTGGCGAGACCACTGGAAAAGTTAATTAAAGTAGTGAATCATAAAATGCGATGCATACATACCTTAGAGATTTAATTTTAACCTAAAACACATGGATGCTCACTCACTTGCCTTGCTTTTGATGTTGTGCCAAGGCCTTTCTTTGTGTCAGGTTCTGCTGGTCTGACTCCTGAGCTGTCTCTCCTTCAAAATGCCCATAATGTGACATCCAGAAGGTCCAGTTTGGGTTTCTTTACTGCATAATGGTCCCTCTAAGACACTTATAAAACAGCTTTTTCTATACTTTCGGTCTTTTCCCGGGCTTTAATGTATGTTTTGCACACCCTGTCTGTCACACTAGTTTACCAAGCAATTTGCAATTGTTAAATGTCTGATAGTTTACAAAGGAGTGTATAAATAGGAAGCATGTACTATTAGCCTAACCAGGTGTCCATAAACTGATAGAGAGAAGTGAGAGAACTCACATGGCTGGCTTGGCCATCATGGGTAGAGGGAATAGAAGTGTTTAACTTAATAAGAAACAGCCTCAGATGTAAGCATTTGGTCTTTTGAGCATGACTTAGAAGGGTTCACGAAGTAAATAGAGTTCTGTGCCCTCATCCATCACGTAGATGAGAAAGACCTGAAGATCTCTGAAGCAGAAACAGAGATGGCAAGTCCTGGTGCACAGGTTTGTCTGAAATATGCAGGGCCATTATGCCATCAGGGTCTCCGTTTGCTCATCTCTGTACCCCACAACTGCACCACCAGGATTCCCCTGTTTCCAGCCCTGAATAGGTCCATGGACACAAGTTACAGATGAATGGCAAACAGGTGTTCTGTGTCTTTACTGGTTGATCCTCAAGGATCATGATCTTTCTGTTGCAAGGAATAAAAAAATGGAGGCACCAAAAACTGCTCAAGACCTTAGGTATGATGGATTCAGGACTCCACCCCAAATGGATTTTTCTAACTCTGAGCTCACTGCTCTAAAGACCCAGCTTGGAGTCTCTGCTTAGTGGCACAGGGTTAATAAAAGAGAAATATATAAAAGTACATACTAAAGACTTTCTTTTGCCTTTAGGTTGGAGCACAGCTGTTCTCCTGCATCTCAGAAAATTTCCTTATTTCTTTGGTCCAAAAATCATCAGTTATTTAAAAATAGTGTGTGCTATTGTATAGGACCATCTCCTAGATACTTAGAATGATCCATCTCCATCTTTCTGTTAGCAAAGCATGGTTAGAGAATCCAGAGTGTCTTCAGGACTATCCCTACCCCAGAGAGCTCTCAATTTCATAAGTATTTCCTGTGTTTATAACTTACATAATCGCTAGAAGGTGCACAATGGGAGATGAACTTTTGGCTAAATGCCCTACGAGCTCCCTCACACTCTTCCTGGATGTGCGTCTCTGAGCACCGTAACTTCCCTTTTTCAACACTCTCATCAGCTTGTACTGGTTTTCATAGTTTCCCCCTCAATCTTGTGTCTTCTTCACACTTCTTCTTATAGTTGGGATCCTTCAGGGAGTCACCCAAATTTGCACACATCTTCCTCCGTGTCTCTCCAGAATTCCACTTCTTACCAAGAGCAACTGTGGTGGTCAAGCTTGTCGGCTTGATATGATCTAGAATTACTGTGAAAACAAAGATCTAGGCATGTATCTGAGGAATTAACTCCATTCGGTTAATTGGGGTGACTGAGATCCAACTTAATGTGGTTGGTAGCGTGCCTTAGGTTGAAGCACTGGGCTGGATAAAAGGGAAACAGTGAACTGAGCTCAAGCATTCGAGTGTCTGCCCCCTCTCACTCTCTTTCCTAACTGTGGACTCAATGTGACTATCCACCTCCTGCCACTGTACTTCCCCTGCCAGCTATGAGCCACCACCTTGAGCCCCAGCTCCTCAAACACAGACCTCTGGGGTAAACTACACCCAAACCACAGAAGTCACCACATGGGAGAAACCCACAAGACACACACCGTTCACTCTCTGTTCCATTACACCACTTTGTTCCTCCTCTTGACGTGATCACGTTTTCCTGTGTTCATCTTCTACCTATCCCGCCAGGTTGCCAGGGGTAGTCGTGTCTCCCTGGCTCACTACTGTATTTTCAAGCCTAGATCCCACACTGGATGGTTGAAATATATTTTAAAATTACTGATTATGTCTCACTTGACACTATATCTGTAGCCTCAAGCAGTATGTGACAAGCAATTACAATAATATTGAAATTTATTTGAAGGTTGGGGAGATGGCTCAGTCAGTGAAGAGCTTGCCTTGCAAGCATGAGGATTTGCGTTCTACGCTGCATAAAAAATAAAATATCTGGATGTGGTGGTGCAGCCCTGTTACCCAAGCACTGGAGAGATGGAGACAGGCAGCTCCCAAGGGTTCACAGGCCAGATTCAGCCTTGCCTAATGGGTGTGCTTCTGGAGAATGAGAAACCTTGTCTCAAAAATAAGCAGAACAGTACTCAAGGATGTCCTCTGGTCTCTTCTATATGCACCTACAAGAACATGTATACTAACACACATTAACACATACAAACACATGCATGCATCTACCCCCCACATGCCTGCAGACACATGCACCAAAAATAAAATAATTTGAAACTCATAGTAATAAAAATTAATGACTGAGACACTTTGCTCAACTCAACTCTTAGTCTGGGTTAGTATTTAACTCAATAACTCTAGAGAATAGGTTCTATGTTTTGTTGCTGTTGTTGGTTTTAGTGTTGGAGATTGACAGAAAAGGCTGTGCACATACAAGGCAAGGGCTCTACTGCTGACCCTGCACCCAACCCCTCACCTCTGCTCTGGGTCCATATGTGATCTGTTCACCCTAGGAGAGCAAGGCACAGAAAGGCTAATGAACAAAGGTTACGACTGCGAATAAATGAACGCAGGTGGAAACAAACAAGCTGTGCAATGAGCTACCAAGACAGCAACTGTCCACACTAGCAGTTCAGTTTGCTCCCACAGGATGAGGAAGACTTAGCAATACTAGACGACACAAAAACTCAACCGGAAACATCAATAAATACCAAACCGGGGCTTGAGAAAATGTTTTAAATTGAAAGATTATATATCCTGTGTACTGGTGGGATGGCTCAGTGTCAAGGTACTTACCACCAAACTTGGTGACCTGAGTTATCTCCTGAGGACACAGGGTGGAAAGAGAGAAGTGGCCCAGAGGTTGTCCTCTGACCTCCACACATCCACCATGGCAGGGGCAAATGCACACGAGTGTGCATCTGCACACCAGCAGCCACACTGACACAATAAATAAATAAGTAAATGTAAGAAAACTTCCAAAAAGATTGTGTATCTTACCTGCTTGCTTAACTCACAGAAGGGTTAAAAAGCCACTGGTTTTCACAAAGGAAACTTCTCTTTCCTAATTTATGCCTATCTATCTCTTAACTGTCAGCAGGAATGCCGAAGGTCAGTGCAAACTGCACCAATAGGTGTTTCATAAGCTAAATGGTGATAAAGAATTAGATCCGCCCCAAAGCCAAGGCAGGAATAGAAGTGAATACACACTTCCAGCAAGTCAGTCCTCACAGGACATAAATTATAGCCCCTCAAAGACAGAGAAGGCCTTCACTCAAGTCTCTCTGTGGGTTTTCAGAGCCTTTGACTATTGTGTTTGAAGTAAAAGTTAATAAAAGTCCAGAACCAAGTCTGAAAAGGCATGGGTACCAGGAGATTAATTCAAGAGTTTTTTTTGAGTAAGTGCCCTCCATCGTGAGGGGCTGTGGAATGAGAGGAACCTGGCTCTACATGTGGTCACAGGAATGCCCTAATACTGAGTCCCAGCCACAAGCCTTGAGGCCTGTCGCTCCCAACCCCCACCCCGAACCTCAGAAGAGGAAAACCTGAGTGATTATTGGCTCCTAGGGGCAGGTAAAAACCCAGCTTGCATCTCTTACACCACAAGGCGAAGCTCTGTGTCCAGCAATCCATCTGGAAAACCTATTTCTCAAACTCAATCAGGCCCACAGGGGAAAGAGGCAGAAAGCAACTGTTTTGACCTTCCAAGCCTTAAGAATATCAGCATGTTTCATCAACAGAGACCAATTGCCGTGCGGATTTGAAGGGATTGTCAGGACAGAGCAAGCCAAAGCCAACATATACTTCTCTCAGTTCTGACCAGTACTCCCTCCCGCCCTCCCTGCAAGGGAAGAAATGTTGACCGAAATAACTCGCACCACCTAAGTCAATTGACCACAGCAAAGACTCTAGGGGAAGCCAACCTTAGGGAGTCAGAGTTCAGGGACCTGTAGATTACAAGAGCTGTACACTGAGTGCTTGAGATGAGACTCAGTGGCGGTGTCTGAGACCCCGCAGGGACCATCGCTGTGAAGGAAGTTGACATTAAAATTGAATCAGCCTGGAAGAATCACATTAGACCCAAGAGTCAGGAAGGTAACCCCTACTAACAAACGGGAGGCAGACCTCAGCAATTTTCACCTCACTCTTTTCCAAGACAAAGCAAATATGTCAGCATAAAATGACATTTAAACCTAATCCAGTAAGAGGGCAGCGCAAATGCAGAATAGCAAGTGTTTTTCAAAGAGGGTGGCTGTAAGGTTAAGTTCAGAGCCTACACACAGCTACCGAACTGCAAACAGAAGAAACAGAAGCCTTTGAACTGCAGACAGAAGTGCTGAGCCATGGTCCTTGAGCCCCATCTTGCTAGATCCACAACTGCAGAGATTTCACTATGGAGGTCCTTAAGTATGGCCCAACAGGTAATCAGGGAATGCCTGACAAATGTCACCCACAACACAATGAAACAAAAGACAGAACTCGGGGTGGCTCCAAGTCCAACATCTAGGTACGGCCTTCTGAAATTGCTGCATTTGAATTCAGACGTTGTGTAAATGAACTGTGGACAGAAATGGTAAGATTTGTTAGCTAGCTTTTCATCCATGCCTGTGATGATATGAAGCCCTCTCTGGTACATGAGGAATCCAGTGTGGAACTCAACTTAACAGGTCATCAGGAGACATCCTGTCACTTTTTTTGCAATCTATGTGTTATGACAGCAACTGGAATGGCCACTTATGTCCTGATGCAGGGTCTCATGCTGAGTGCATTTAACAGGTCACCCATGCACATCCCTGAAGCATGAAGAATTTAGTAACCCCAAGTAACCCTCATCCAGTGGAAAAGAGGGTTTTGTGGATAATATTCTAACATTCTCCATCTGAATTTCTGGAAAATTCTCTGGAGATTCTGAATGTGTCATGATCCTCAGAGGGTTCCCCAGAACTGAGCCTCAGTTGTTCCCAACAGTGCTCAGCACTTCCTCTGATGCATGCTGGCCTGTTTTCCTTCTCTGCCCTCCTTCCTCTGTCCCATCTCCATTCTGCTGTCTCCTAACAACTTATAAACATTTTAACCCATGACCTTGTCAAGGTCCTGCATCAAGAATATGTAAATAGCAAGGCATCCGAAAGGAGTAAAGGGGCAAACAAATCCATGTATGCATCGATGCAGGCTTACATACACATACACAGCACATACCTAACCCCATGAACTCAGTAGCATCAATACCTCAGCTTTCTGACATTCGAGCTAAGAAATCTCTTCTCCCGTTTGAGTTTTACTTAAGGCAGATAGCATGAAAATTTCATTTCTGCTGCTAAAGAAGCCCCAAATAAGAGAAGGGCTTGAACATTTCAACTAGTTGAAGTGATGAATATCCAGGTCTTCCCAGTTGGCAGTAATTACTGATTTTTGAGCTTATTTGACACATTCCACAACACAGAGAAGAAAGCAACATTAAGTCACCGAATTGCATGTTGTGTAATGATTTTATTTGTAATCATGTTTGTGTGTGGAAGTGTACAAGCACAAGAGTATAGGTGCCTGCACAAGCCACAAGAAGCAGATTATAGTTACAGGTAGTTGTGAGCTGCCTGATAGGGAGGCTGGGAACTGAACTCACAAGTCCTGTTCAAGGGCAGTATGTGTCCTTAACCACTGAGCCATCTCTCTAGCCCCACATCTCATTATTCATCAGAGGATGAGGGCTTACATTTAGATGTACATACTATTATAAACATACTGACTTTGCTGAACCTTACCCCCCGAGTATTCCTAACATCCTTAAACACCCCAGCATGTGCACACACACACACACACACACACACACACACACACATACACACGCACACATGCACACATGCACACACACACACACACACACACACACACACACACAGAGCCTGTGCACACATTAACCCCTCTTTATAGTCAAAAGCTAGCTTAGCACCTGACCCAACAGAGCCTCCAGAACAGCATATGCCCTGACCAGTCAGTTCTGGTTTGAACCACTTTGTATTTGGAGCATGACTCCCACCATCAAGTCTAGTATTTTTGTTCTTTTAAAATTAATCCCCACAAAGCTCCAAAGTAATACAACATAAAATACTCAACACAAAGGAAATGCTTCTTCCTCCAGATCTACCATGCTGCTGAAAATGCAGAGGAAACAGCTTTCTGGACAGTCCCTGCATGAATATTAATGCCAGTGCAATACGTCTGCAGACGTAACACGGGCTTCTCATCTGGCCACATGATGCACCCAGATACCAACTGATCTGCAAAACTTTCCCTCTTTCCTTCTTGCAGCTCCTCCTGGGAATGGCA
Source organism: Myodes glareolus (assembly GCF_982192425.1). Lineage (NCBI taxonomy): Eukaryota > Metazoa > Chordata > Mammalia > Rodentia > Cricetidae > Myodes > Myodes glareolus. The sequence goes on along the minus strand of NC_142032.1, from coordinate 1,710,465 downwards.
ATGTGTGATTCTTTCAAATTTTCTTTGCCTCCCAGCTGGTGCTGCTCAGTGGATTTTTCCTTCCCTCCCTCCCTCCCTCCCTCCCTCCCTCCCTCCCTCCCTCCTTCCTTCCTTCCTTCCTTCCTTCTATCCTACTTTTTCTTTTTTCTCTTTCCTTCATTCTTCCTTCTTTCTCTTTTTTTCTTTCTTTCCTTCCTTCTATCCACCCTCCTTATTTCCTTCCTTTCCTTCTTTTTTTCTATTTCCTTCATTTTTCCTTTCTTCCTTTCATTTTCTTTTTCTATTTTCTTCCTTCCCTCCTTTTTCTTTCTTTCTTTCTTTCTTTCTTTCTTTCTTTCTTTCTTTCTTTCTTTCTTTCCTTCTTGACATAAGATGGACTTCCAGCTGTGTCCAAGTCCAAAATAATCAAGGAGATTTCTGATAGTACTTTTCCATGTGTTTCTCCTCCTTGGTCTTATATTACTTCTATTGAGAAGTATTTCTCAACCTTTAAGAGCAAAATCTAATTGCAAGGTCTTTGGTGGCCATACAATGGGCTGTTTTCTTTGCACAGTCTAGGGCACATCTTGTGGATGGGTTCAAAGCTAAATGGTCCCAAACAATCACAACCCAGGTGGGATTCTACCACAGGTGAGTTCAGGGGTGATGAAAACACATGCATGATCTGGTTGAGTGGATAGGAAGTCTCTGGAGAGTCTAGAAATGGTAGCTGGTATGTCTAAACTTCCATAGACTAGACATGGGAAAACATAGACTAAGGATGGCTTCCTTTTAGACATGTCAGCTGAAGATGGAAAATGTCTGGGCATCACCTATAGATGTATCTATTGAGAAAGATGAAGAATTGTGCAAGAGATTTTTGCAGGAAGTAGAGTCATGGCAAGGAAGACTATGACTTGAAATGATGTGAAAATGGACTTTAGTTTCAGACACGATGATGTGCATACTTGCTGACTCCCCTCTTCTCTGCCTACTGATGATATGCTAGCTATCCTCTCTTCTTGAACCAATCTTTTCCTGCCAGAACCCAAAATAAGTCTTCTGTGGCTATAGTAACCAAGTATTATAAACCTAGTGACCAAAAAAAAAAAAAAAACCAAAAAAACCACACACAACCATAAATTTCTTATGTTTTGATTCTGGAAGCTAGAAATCCAGTAGAAAAAAATCAAAATTTGTGGGTAGAAGTAAGGTGTCAGCAAGACCACACTTTCAGTTCTCTGGAAGATTCTGGGACCTCTTCATTGCCAATCCTAGCTTCTGATGGCTACAAGCATTCTTTAACTGTAAATGAAAGTTTATGTTCTACCTGGTCCCACAACCATTAAGTCTCAAAGAAGTACACAGAAGCTTATATTAATAATAAACTGGTTGGCCTATTAGCTCAGGCTTATTATTAACTAGCTCTTACAACTTAAATTAACCCATAATTTGTATCTATGTTTAATCATGTGGCTTGGTACCATTTATCAGTGAGTCATTCTCATCTTGTTTCCTCTATATCTGGGTAGCAACTGCAGACTGAGCCTTTCCTCTTCCTAGAATTCTCTTAATCTGGCTGCCCTGCCTATACGTCCTACCTGGCTACTGGCCAAACAGTGTTTTATTGAACCAATATGAGTGACAAATCTTTACAGATGACAAGACCCACAGCACTTTCCCTTTTCTTTTCAAAACGAGAACTCTGAGTCTAATCTCCTTTGTTTAGCTTTTTTTCTGATCATTATCAATAAAAACTTGTAATAAACACTCTAAACATAGACAAATATCCATAATCCACTTTTTGGAAATGTGGGTATAGTTTTCTAGGCTACATCCTGCTGATTGGGGGTGCTGATAGTCTTATGGGGACCTAAAGAAAATTTAGGATTATGGTCAAATCCTAACTGGAGTATTCTGTGAGGCTGGATCATCTCAGCCAACAGCATTGAGGCTGTTCTTGATGTTAAACTCAAAGGAAACTGCAACAGAGGTGCTCTGCAACATTGGATTATCTGGGCCATCTGTTTCCATTGGATTTTTTCAGGGGATCTTTCTTGATCCAATCTTATTTTTCTCAACCCGGAATAAATTGACTGCCTCTCGTTTCCTGTGGAAATAATAGCAAGACCCCTTCTCCGTAGTAACATATCTTTTGACTTAAATTTTGAAGTCAAGCCATTTTCAAAATATATATGTTGAATTAATCTAGCAGCATTTATAATCCAACATCTTTTAGCAGCTGTGGCTCCTTCCTCACCTCTTTTCCAAAGTAACATATCTTTTGACTTAAATTTCGAAATCAAAGCACTTTCAAAGTATATGGGTTGATTTAGTCTGGCAACATTTATAATCAGTACCACTCTCATGCTGCTATCAAGTAATTTACATATTCCTAAAGGGTCATAGCCATTCGTGCCACCAGTGTGAACCAGGAAGATGTGTCTTAAAGGACCTGTGCCTCTGCTAGCCACCAACAAACAGAGTCTATCTGAAAATATGCAGCTACCAAGAAACTGTGTTTGACTTCCATTTTTGCATATCTAGAAGCCTTCTTTTTTTTCTTTTTTTAAAGCTTTTCTAGGTCTTATGTGGATCAATGCTCCATGTTGGGTGCCATTTTGTAGATGGAGACTGTGTACCTGTTTCCTGGCTGCCTGGACTTGAATAATTACACAAAACTATGCTAATTACAACACTGACCAATAGCTTAGGCATATTCCTATGATGTAGGTAGTCTTCTTTCTATGTGTTGCTTTCATTGGTTAGTTGATAAAGAAACTGCTTGGCCTGATAGGTCAGAACATAGGTGGGTGGAGTAGACAGAACAAAATTCTGGAAGAAAGAAGCAGAGTCAGATAGAGGCAGAGTGTTGCCCACCATGAAGTTGCCAGGTCAGACATACCGAATCTTTCCCGGTAAGCCACGACCTCGTGGTGACATACATATTATTATAAATGGGTTAAGTCAAGATATGAAAGTTAGCCAATAAGAGACTAGAGCTAATGGGCCAGGCAGTGTTTAAAAGACTATAATTAATGTGTTGTTATTTCAGGGCATAAGCTAGCCAGGTACCCAGGAGCTGGGTGGCAGAAGCGCAGCCCACTGCTCCTTCTACATTCCTAGCTAACTCTTACAACTTAAATTATCCCATTTCTATCAATACGTATATCACCACGAGGTTGTGGCCTACCAGTAAGGTTACAGCATATTTCTCCTTTGGCAGCTACATGGTGTCTCCCTGACTCCATCTTTTTTCTCCATTCACTCAGTTTAGTTTTCACTGCCTAGTTCTATTTAGCCCTGCCATAGGCCAAAGCAACTTCTTTATTAGCCAATGGTAAAGAAACATATTCATAGCATACAGTGAAGAATCCCACATCATCTAGCTTGTGACTATATCAAATCAAAGTACACTTCTGAGGTTACAGTGACTTTCTCTTCCATTTGAACCCACTTCTGATACACAGTTAATAAAAACTCACAGAGAGAAAAGCAAAACAGCCAGCCACTAGTTCTTACCTCTACCTCAGTCCAAAATCACAATCCTGCCTCTAAGAATCTCAGAATGAGACTGAGACTGAGAGCTGTCTTCTCTTGTTTTATAATCCTCTTTAGGGCTTAGATTAAAGGAATGCACCACTGTCAACCTTAAGTCTAGAAAAGTAAAAAAGCCAGTCACTGGCTCTTACCCTATTCTTAGTCTGAAAATGGGAATACCACCTCCAGGAATCTCAGAATGAGACTGAGACTGAGAGCTGTCTCATCCCGTTTTATAATCCTCTCTAGGGCTGTGATTAAAAGTGTGCACCACTAGATTTAAAGGCATAAAACACCTGGTTTCTATAGCAACTAGTCTGACTACTGGGATTAAAGGTATGTATCACCACTGCCTGTTTTGTAAGGCTGAGCAGTGGGGATGTTTGTACTCTCTGATCTTCAGGCAAGCTTTATTTATTAAAATACAAATGAATTATCCCTAAAGACCCCCAGTGGCTACCTCCATGACTCACCTGTGACCATTTGGGAGGTACCCAGGTGACTCAGAATAACATACCTATTTGAGATCCTTAGTAAAGCTGGCAAAGTTATGCCATGTAAGACAACATTTATGGATCTTAGGGCTATATGGACATCCTCTAGAGCAGTAATTCTCAACCTCCCTAATCATGTAACCCCTTTATGCAGTTTCTTAAGTTGTGGTGATCCCAACCATAAAATTATTTCATTGCTACTTCATAACTATAATTTTGCTACTGTTATGAATCATAATGTAAGTATCTGATATGCAGGGTATCTAATAGGATGGGCTGAGAACCATTCTTCTAGAGGGTATTATTCAGCCTAATATAGACCCTATCTGCGAAGCTGTGGGTTTCTCCACTTGTTGCCCCAGACTTGCTGTTTTTGCTGTTCTCTCTATGTCTGCATACTCTCTGCAAGGGTATTTTCTCTCAGCTGTTTCCAGATTGAGTCAGAGCATGAGGATTTTGCTATCTTACAGTGTGGACTTCAGACAAAGCCAGCTGGGACTTGGAAGAAAATCCTTCTTCTCCCTTGTTCCTGAAGTGGGATGACCCTAAAGCATACTCCACAGTCTTGGGGTTGTCTATTGAACCTGGGCTGTGGCAGCCTGCTCACTGCCACATTATCTGGGCTTTCTTTCCTTCTCTGGATAACCCTGCCTAGCCCTGGTCAGAATATCTGTAGTGACCTCCCACATAAACTGCCTGCAGCTACATCCTTGTCTCAGAGTTCATTTCTGGAATAAAATAAACTCCATATAGATTTCACCTTCACTTGTAACACCATTTTCAGGAAGGGTGGGTTTGGACCTCTTGAAAAAAATAACAACATTTAATTTACCTTTCTACAGCCAGGACCTGCTGAAACTAGCTAAAGAAGGAGACATCATTTTAGGAAACATAAGTCTGAAGAACACATGATGTAGGGCTCTAAAGTCACATGACTTAGTTCTTGAAAAGCATATGGGGCCACAAGCAGGGACTGAGGATCAAGGTTTTCTTGCCTGCAAGATCTTAAAAGGGGAATTGTTATATTAATAGTTGGGGTGCTTTTCCCACAGTTTTTCATGTGGGAGGATTTTAGTGTCCTGTCTGAATGTAGACTATGATAGTGTTAATCTCATATAAATAGAAAATAGCCCCCAAATACATAAAAACTGCACATACTAACTCCTTTTGTTGACTTTGATTTAGTGAGACTTGCTGTGGAGCTCGGTTTTATTGTATTACGGTTCTACAGTAATCTTTTCTGGGGCTTTTACTTTATTTTGTTACATTTATCTTGCACGCCAGATTCACACTCCCACAGTAACCATATGGGGAAAAGCCACAAAAGCTGTTAAGTACATTTAATTACTGTTTTGATGAGCTCATTTTTTAATTATGTTTATTGATTCTGTGTATATTGAAATAGTTTTAGCATTTCCAGAAAAAAAAAGCAGAATCAATATGCAGCAATTACTGAACATTTGATGATTGTGTGTGTAATTAAAACTTTCAGAAACTATTTTGAAGAATGTATCCCCCCTAATCCTACAGCGGTGATAACTGAGTTTCTCACCATGCTTAGGTAAGCTTTGTTTTTTCTTCTATGTAGAAGGAAAATAGGGTTCAGTGGAAAATATGTTTACAGTCAAATATTTCTGACTTTAAATGTCTCTTTTCCAAAACAGAAGAGAAGCACATATTGTACCTTACACGATTTGCTAAAACACCGCTAACAATGATTAAACACAAATTTAAACTTCCTAACAGCCCCACATTGCCAACTCTAAGATGACTCCAACTGTCAGCCATACATATGTTGTCGCTAACTGACAGATTAGAAAGAAAGACACTCAACCTCTCGGAGCCTGCCTGTTTCCTCTGCTTGTGTCCTCGGCTTCTTTTCTTTCTTGTAATTCTTAAGGATTTTTTACTTCAAAAAAAAAAACTGCACAAGATCTCACAGGGTACAGAGTATTAAATTAGAGCCAATTTCATTTTGTGCATTTCATTATATTCAGTCTGGCCATGGGGAGGGGGGCAGAATAAAGCAAGGAAACAAAAGTAGGAGGTCATGTATTTGAAAGGTGATGCCATTCCATCTGTTCTGGGATGAGGTTTTGTAGCATCCTACAATCCACCTGGCAGTGTTTTTAGGAGCACTGTGTTCCCCAGCCTCCATAGGCAGCATCACCTGGCACTTTTAGAAATCTGTAGAATCTTGGCTACCCACCCCGGGGCCTTTGTAGAGAGAGCGCCAGGAATCTGAATTGCAAATCCGGCTTCCAGGCAACAGTCAGGGTGGGAGCTCTTCTCTCAACACTCAGCAGCATCTTCTCATTCTACAGTGGGTCCTGGCTCTGCAGCAGAAGTTGCCCACAGGACGACTGCTTACTATGAAGGCCAGCATGGGCACTTTCGTTTGAGGCCCAGTCCATATTTTCTCACCATTTTCATCAGCAAGGGGCTCCACACTGGCAAAGGCATAGAGTACTTGCTTTGTAATAACTCACAAGATCCAACCTTGCTCAAAGAGGGTCACGGAGAATATATTTGCTTCCTGGGACTGCTATAACCATGATCACAAGCTGTATTTATTTGTTTGTGTTTAGAGTCATAACTATTAATGTTCCCGACAGGTTAATATCCCCAGAACAACCTCTCTGTGTATGTGTTGGGGGTTCAGTTAGCACTCTTAAAAGTTTGAGTCCATCCTAACCCACTATGATCTTGTATTGGTCAGGTTCCTCTAGGGAAAAAGAACCAACATGGCATGCATAGACAAGGATTTACTGATAGAAATTTGCTCACATGATCCTTTCAGAAGCTGAGAAGTTCAAAGATCTAACTGAAATTCCTGGAGAGAAGAGTATAGGCTGTCTGAGCCGGAAGGCTCAAGACTCAAGGACCCTAAATGCTCTATAAGTGCTGATCAAAGGGTTGGGGGTGGGGGCAAGCCAGCTCAACTCCAACAACCAGACAAGAAGAAGAATTCAAACTCTCTCTGCCACGTTCTATATGGACACTCAGTGAGCTGGCTGCTGTCCTTAAACATTAAGAAGGGCCAGTGGCTTTTCTTTTGGGGCCCCTGGCTTTACTTATTTTTCCAATTCAAATACTATTCTCTTACAGAAATACTTCCACCTAGAAACAATTGTCAGCTACCCATCTTGGCATCCCACAGCCCAAACCATAAGCCTCTTCTTAACTTGGTTACATCAGCCAGGATCTTAGCTCCTAAAGCAGTGACACATTTACAGTTTGTGGGAATTTGAGTTCTAATGTATCTTCGGAAGCCACAACAAGGGGTAGCTCTTTGGGAGGGTGGCTCTTTCTTCTGGAGCCTCTAACGTTATGTGTCTTTAAATGGCAGCCAGACCATAAAAAATCTGCCTCCTCTCATAGAATACTTTCCTGAGATGCCTCTGGCCAGTCTTTATTAGCCCTTACCAAGGACACTGAAGTACAGACTTTGAGGTGTAACACACATGGACAGCTGTGCTTAAACTTCCCTCAAAATAGGTGTTAGAGCCCATTTCCTCCAGAAAGCAGGTGGAGAAGTATGACCACCAAGGGCCCCAGTGGAGCTCCTTGGGAGAAATTCTATCAGTTCCTTCCCAGTTGAGAATTCAATGCTCTTCATTCCTCTTCAATGCTGACTATGTCTCCTATTTCTGTTTGACTTTGGAAATACTAATTAGTGTCACAATGGAGGCCAGGTAATTAAATGCACAGGGGGTGGGGGTGAAGAAGGTAGGACAGGCAGAAAATGTAGACTGAATAAAACTAGAAGACATAGTTCACTCACCTAATTTTTTAAAATATGCCCATTATGGGAATTTTAACATGCATTTAAACATAAAGAGATATAATGAACCTTGGATATAAAAACTATCAATATTTTTCTAATCTTAATCACTATCACACAATTTGCTTTTTTCCCCTTATTTAACTTTGTAAAAACATCTTGTGGCTTCCCCTGTATATATGCCCTTGTAATATTTAAAAATATCTTAATATCATTTAACACTTGACATCATTAATACAATCAATGTTTAATTCTTCCAAGTGTAAGCTAAAGTTGACTCTACAGTTGGACAAAGCAAAGCCCCTAGGCTGTATTGGTAGTCATGTTTCTCAACGTGTTTTTATTGTCTAAAACATTTATTTGTGAGGCAGATTCAAGTACTTAAGATACCAAACTGTTGAATTTGTCTTGATAGCTGCCACTCTGAAATTTTAGATTGGGTCTCAGTTATGACCATTTAGTTTTTGCCCCGGGCTTAATTCCTGCTTTAATTTTGAGTTTTCACTGATTTCAATGAGAAAAAATATTTTAGTTACCACTTTGTTTTATATTGTGTGTGTGTGTGTGTGTGTGTGTGTGTGTGTGCATGCTTGTGTGCATGTATGTTTGTGTTTGCAGGTGCTTTACCCATGTGTGCACATTTATATTCAAGCCAGAAGACAATCTCAGGTGCCATCTATAGGAACACCCCTCACCTTCCTTGAGGCAGGTCTCCACTTGCCTAGTGACCAGTCAGAGCATACTAACTGGCCAGTGAGTCCTGAAGGTCCTTGGGTTTTCACCTGTAACTCTGGAGTCACAAATGGACACCACTACACTTAGTTTTACACGTGGGTTCTGGGGATCAAACTCTGGTTCTGTGCTTACAGAGCAAGAAGTTCACTGACTGAGCTACAGCATCACCCTTTTGTAATTTACCATAAATTCCCAAATCTTTAGCAGGGTAATTTGGAGTGTGGGTAGCTTGAATTGCACTAATATACAATCATTTTGGAGTGATGATGCTGCCCAGAAATGGAACCCCACAATCTGAACAGGAGTGCTGGTCATCTCTGGGGACCGCTGACTTAGAACAGCATCTAGCATATGTTAGGGCCCTCGGAATTCTGCCATACACCAAGTTGGAGAAACTGAGGCAGCAGGATGTGTCTTTTGTCTTTTGTGTTAGGATCAGAAACGTCGAACCCATCAGGCATAGTGATATGATTCTAAAGTTTAACATGTAGTCATGAATTTTTATCAGTGCTTATTTTAAAGTTTCAATGAAACCAACAAAATCAGGGAATGAGCCAAAAATCTCACTGAGTTTTCATGGCATTTACTGAAGATCTTTGTGTAATACTAAGCAGAAAACTTCAATAATTGAAAACGGCAAACATGATTTTTCAGAAAATCTTGTTTCTTATTTGCAAGGACTAGGGAATTTCCAAGGCATCTTTAAGACACATTTGCTAAAGGATTTACACTGATTAATGAAAAGGAGGGAATTGTCTTTATAAAGAGATTTATCAGGGTATTTTCTCTTGATTTATATGTAAGGCATATGTATGACAACAGTTGAGGTTTAATTTAAAAACCTAAATTAAAAAACAATGAACGCATGTTACGTTAACAAATGTCCATTAACCCTCTGCTCTGTTTTCCACTAGGTTTTGTGGGAAGGGAGAAACTTGAGCGGTTGTCTGTGTTATTATAGAACTGGTCATTCTGAGTGAGACTGTGAACTGGCACAGGACCACCAGGTCCTGAATGACGGGATGGACAGCTAGATATCAAGGGGTGCTAAAGGAACTCCACAAGGACTCACTACGCTAATCCACCCACTCTTCCTCATTCCTCAGTCCACCACAATATGTTCATCATAAATGAAGGGTCTGTCCATTCTAGCAAACCTGGGCCCTTCTCTCTGGTCAGTCACCTCCTTCAGATGGGAAATCAGACTCTCTCACATGGCTCCCAAGCAGTGTACCTAATTGAATGCTTCTCCAATGTTCCGCCAACAGTGTTAAACTTGATTTTTGTCATGTATGGACTGTGTGATCTTGAATAATTGATTTATACTCCTCAGTTTACTTATATAAACAATGAAGGTCAAAGTAGTCTATTCCCGTAGGTAAGGAGACATTTACAACATGTCTACTATGTGGCTACTTATGTCCTCCATCCAGTAGCCAGTTAACTACTTCTGTCTGACTTTATTGAGCTTCCTCCCTGCTTGTGCCAATACTGAAAAGCTCAACTCCAGAGAAGAACACCAGGAACAATGAAAACACCAGGAGAAATCCACCACTGAGGAAACAGATGACTAAAGAGGAGACTCGGGGGACAAGATGGAGGCTGACAACTGGATCAACACCCAGATGACAATGTAGATGACTGGTACAGCCCCAGGGTCTGGTCTCCTACTGCCCTGAACTGTTCCTACCTCCTCCTTCATCTTCCTTCTCTTCTTCCTCTTCCTCCTCCCCTTCCTTCCCCTTCTTCCCCTCTGATCTCCTCCTCTTACCTTTGTTGTCTTCTTCCTCCTTTCCTTCTTCCTCCATTACATATGAGGTCATTTAAGACTCCTCAAAGCAGTCTCACCAAGAAAACTGTGCTCATTCACGTCTTGACTCAGACTGGTGACAGCCACTGACTTTGCCACTTGACTCTAGCCTTTAAGAACACAATTTCATAACAGTTATGCAGTCCCAGAGGCATTTGAAAGGCATGACTACTTGAGTGTAGTCAGGTCTAGACCAGCACATTGCATTCCGCTCCAGCATTTCCACCCGCTCCCTCAATACCAAGTCTCCCATTCCTCAAATCTACCTCTGGTCACAGACTACCAGCACATATCCCATGAACAACAATCAGACATCAAACATATGGGCTGCTTTTCTGTGTTCTGACTTCTCAACCCCCTTTTGTTGGAATGACTAACACACATTGAAACTCACAGATTCTTCTTCAGGTAAAGCAAAGGCCACAAATATCTGAACCCTGGAGAGCAGGGGCACTGGCCTCTAGTTGGATGAAACGCCTGAATTTGGACTGGTAGCAAGAGGAATTGGTGCGAACGTGTGTGTGTGTGTGTGTGTGTGTGTGTGTGTGTGTGTGTGTGTGTGTAATAGATCAGAGGTCAACCTCAGGTGTTCTTCTTCAGGCACTGTCTTCCTTTTGTTTGAAACAGGAGCTTTCATTGGCCTGGAACTAGATTATCTAGAGAGCAGGCTCTACCTCCCATCTCGGCATCTCTGGAATTACAAGTGTTCACCACTGCACCTAGCTTTTTAAAGTGTATTTCTGGGTTCAATCTGAGGTTCTTGTTCTTGTAAGGCAAGCACTTTACCCAACGAGCTAGCTCTCCAGCCACAAGAGGATTTGTGTTTAAGAAAGAACCATAGTCCTCTCTGGTTCCCAGTCTTCCTTCCCCCCCCCCTTTTTTGAAGTTATTTTTATCTCATGCTGCAATTATGAGAGCAGACTTTGTTCAGTGGCCACCATACTTCTTTTTTATCTAGTCTGTTTTCAGCAAGGACTCTGGTTTCAGAGACCGTGTTCCTCTCAATAAAAAGTGTTTTCCGAAAGAGAACACAATAACTGACATTTTTCAAGCATCTAACATGTGTCATGTCTTGAACTAAGAACTTTAAATCATGACATTTAATGTCAAGGGCACATAGTTCATCATATTAATGTTTATATTAATATGATAGCAATATTTATTATATTTATATCGAAATTTTACAAATGAGAAAGTCAAGTTCGTGGGAGTGCAAAACTCCCAGATAGGAGAAGGAGTGGAGAATACTAATCCTATTATTAGCTCCCTTGAAGAACTTTCCGAGAACACTCATTCTCTTGCAAAACACACAAGGCTTGGTTCCCCACCCTGACACTTTCACAGCTATCAAGTGCCCACAAATATGACATTGAAGATTTCTAGCTAATATGGCCATGGATTTGTTTGGTCCCTTACTTCTACCTTTTGTGATGTAAGAAACTTTATCTACAGGTTATGAGGATTCAAAGGTGTAGGTGTCTTTGGATCGTGGCTGTAAGACTGCCCATCACAGTGAGATTATAATTGCTCTTAAGCAAGATTTTTAAAAAAGAAGCTCCCAAATTCAAAATTTCTGCATGTGTCTCTTGAATTGGTGTCTATACCACAATGTTCCATAGGCCTGGCAGGCTCACTCTAACTTAGGGAACGTACACACACACACACTCATGCAAGTGCGCGCGCGCACACACACACACACACACACATACACACATGCATGCAAGTGCACACACACACACACACACACACACACACACACACACAGTCACCGGCATGTGACATATGCATAAAGAGTAGAAAATCAGTGTGGGTCCCCAGGATATGTGGCCTGGACAAATGAAAGCAGCTGTTGGAAGGAACCCCGGGACTGATTCCAGAACCAGTTCTGGGTCCTCTCCTTGGAAGGACAGTAAGCAGAATGGTTTGCTTGATGTTGTAAGGCCTTCTACATCCCTCCTGGTGTCTGCTGCAGCCAATCCTATGTTCTCTCTGCTGCTTCCCCTTCTCCTTGCCTCCTGCCATGTCTCCATCCTGCTCCTCTTACCTTTCACTTCCCAGTGCCTTTTTGGACTCATCAACGGCCATAGCTTTGGAACCAGACTCTGGATTTATTCCTTGCATTTTTTTTTGTTTGCAGAACCCCTCCTGGGATTCAGACCATTCCTCAGTTCAGGTGCCTGGATCATTGGTGACATGATCCCTCTAAAATTGTGATGTGTCTGGGCTTGTGCTTTCTGTATGATTAATCAAGTTATGACCTCAGCAGTACAGACCTGTTCCAAATTTTATAAGATGTCTGGGAGTTTCATGCTATTTAAGGGAAAGATATAAATAGGAATTGTTCATTTAAAAGTTGTCCCAGGGGCTGAAAAGCAATCACCCAATAACACCAAGGTGTACGGTATTAACATTTTTGCCAGAAAGGCTCTATTTCTACTTACAGAGTTACAGAGCCCATGCTTTATAAGGCTGGATGGAAATCTTCATACATCTATCAACACTTATCTTTCAAACAGTCTTCTGGACCTGGATCAGTGGAAAATTAATTTCATAATAGAACTACCACTTTCTTCTTGGGAATTTGAGATGTTTGTCCACTGCCAAGAGCAAGGGGGCTATAAAAGCTACTCCTTCAATATAACAGATCCTATTTCATAAATATGAGATTTGGGTAATCCTTTGGAATATGGGGAGACATTTCCAAAGTGACAAGCCTAAGGAAAAGCATCTTTTCTTTCTTTAGATGATCATATGGGCACCTTGGTAATGACCCACTTAGCATTTATCTATGTTTGACCCCTCCTATCTATCCACCATGAGATCAATGGGTAGGTTCTCTGTTTCAGTATTGAGAGCCTACCATGTGCTCAAGTTTGTCACAGGCCAACAGTGGCTTTGGCTCCAGAATGTGATGGTGTTCCCCTCTCCAATCTCCTATCTGATCTTCTTAACTGGAATTTCCAGTTGCTCTTTTAAGCCCAACCTTCCAGCTGTCACCTGAGTGATCTTCTCCATTCCTCCATACAGTAAGCTTAAAATCTGTTTTCCCAATAGCCTCTCTGATAACATCTAAACTCCTAAATTTAGTAACTAGGCAGAGCATAGAGCTTTCTCTGCTCACATAGTATGTGTGGCTGCGCTTGTCAGATTCAGATCAAGCAGGGATGTAATCATTACACAACACTACCTCACTAATTGGAAAAATACAAATAACATCTCAATGCTGGACCAATGAATGCCTTTCTCCTCAGCACTTCCTATAACGTATGGTCTTGTATATGGGTCACTGCAGCCCATCTATCAGGTTCCTCCTTTAAGTACTCCAGAAAAACTTTCTTAATTTTTTTTACTGTCCCAACCTCAGTATGGGCACCTAATCCATTCACAATTAAAGTTGACTGAAGTAGGAACGCTGAGCACCTTTGTCTTCCAAAATAGTGAGACTGTGAAAAGCTTAAAGTCTGCATGGTGTCACTGGGTTTCTGAGAGTCCATATGCAGTAGAAGGGTTGATTTCCAATATAAACCTCATTGCAGTCATTACCAGCTATTAGGTTGCACTTTGAGAATGAAACCTAATGACCAGAGAAAACAATAAAGTATTTATATTAAGCGGAAGTCACTTCTTAACTACAACGGTGTGTAATACACATCCCCAATTAGACCTGTTGAAAACAGTCTTATAGTCATGAGTGGGCTGCCTTCCCAAGCACACATCCAACTTCTAAAGTTCTCTTGCAGATCATAATTAACTTTAAAACAGGCATAAATTATCACAATTTATATGGGGGTGAATTAGTGAGGAAATCCGTGACAAGCATCAGGTTAAACCACCTTTGTGTTAGCCACTGCATAAGGTAACCATGGGAAAGAAACTTGAGAGACTGGGACCATCCTGCTCTGACATTTCCTGAGTCACAGCAGGCTCAGAGGCAGGCCGGCCTGCAGGCCCATGGTCTGTGTCAGGATCCTGACCTGATTCTCTGTGATGGCTCCTGCCTAATTGAAGGTGTCAGCTAAATCCTTTTTCTCTAAACTGTGACCGTGGCTTCTGGCTCTCCTTGAATATTTTTGCATATTTCTCTCTTCTAACACCCTACTGTGATATTGTTATTGCCTACAACAATACTAAAATAATAGCTTTTATGAACTGAACCAAGCCCTTTGACTATGTTGCCCACCTCCCACCCAAGTGGAAGTGAGTTGTCAGAAAGGGAAGGAAGCAAGAAGCAAGAATGTTGGATGACCGGCTCAACGGTGGCACAGTTCATAAGTAGCCATGGACACAACTACAAAGCCAGGCCCTCCCTTGTCACCACTCGGATGTGACTTTGAAAACACCAGCAAAGTGTCATCATGCTGGCAGCCACGATTCTAAGAGAGGAACTGAATGTGTTTGTTCCCTTCTTCTTATTCCTTGGTTCATTTTAAGCTGAAAAGCAGAGGATAACGAGGAAGTGATAGGTTTCAAGGTGACACTCTCAGTGATGGGATTAATGCCCAGAAGCCAGGTGAGATGGAAAAAACATTGCTGTGGAATCTGACAATCTGTTTGATTTCAGGGACCCACATGGTGGAAAGAGAGCTGACTCCCACAGGTTGTTCTCTGGTGTCCGTGTATACTGTAGCATATACAATCATACCACACACAAACACACATACACAAACACACACAGATATTTTGGGAATATTATGTTAAGGTGTGTTACTTTTGTTTGTGTTGCATTTGTTTAACTCTGTGAAGCTGTGATACTATGCCTGTCTAGAATACCTGACGGCCTAATAAAGATCTGAATGGCCAATAGTGAGGCAGGAGAAAGGATAAGTGGGGCTGCCAGGCAGAGAGAATATATAGAGGGAGAAATCTGGAAGGAAGGAGAGAAGTAGCTAGAGAAGAAAGAGGACATCAGGGGCCAGACGTCCATCTACACAGCAATCCATGGAGTAAGAATAAGATTCACAGAAGTAAGAGAATGGGGAAAAGTCCAGAGGCAAATGGTAGACAAGATAATTTAAAGTTAAGAAGAGCTGACAAGAAACAAGCCAAGCAAAGATCAGATGTTCATAACTAAGAAAAGCCCTTCAGGTGATTTATTTGGGAGCTAGGTGGAGGGCTCCCAAAAGAGTAAAATGAGTAAAAAAAAATCATACTACATAAATACGTGTAATTAATTTTTATAAGAGAGAGTTCTCTCACCCTCATTCAGTCACGTTGGTCACCTGGAATCTGCAAGAATGCCCTCACAAGAACCTATCAGTTCCAAACCATCATGCCAGACTCTTGGTCTAAAGATGTATGAGAAGTTTCTGTTGTAAGTCATCAAGACTCTGGCACTTGGCCACAGAGAGCTAAAATAACGAAGACAACAGGAAATGTTCCTAGGTGGGTAACAAGTACATGGGTAAACCAGCTGCGGAGTGGAAACCAAAACACTTGACATAGACCCTATCGAGGCATAGAAGATGGGGTGGTCACAGAGGGGGTCCTCCCCTAACATACACAGTGTATCCCAGGGTTGGGGGATAACATGACTGGGCCTTCTCCTTCATTCAGTTATCCTTGAAATCAAAGACCAGGCACCTATGGAGTGATTGGGTAATAAACAAAAAACTGGCTTAATGAAAGCATAAGGCAAAGTGAGAGGCACCAGGGGATGGGGAAAATTTATAGGACACATGAAGGTTGTGAGCATGTCTGTTGGTTCTCCTGTTACAGCCCTAGCTGTATGCCTTACACACTACAACTCTTCATTAAATGAACAGTTTAAGGAAGGAGACAGTTAAGGAAGGTAAGTCTGAGAAGTTCCCTGAGAAGTGACAGGAAGAAACTTCTCTTCCATCTAACAGGGGAGAAGACACACTAGTACACCGTGGAAGACCCAGAGCTGCAAAGGGAGGTGGCCAGTGAGGTCCAGTACATGGGTCAGAGGGTCAAGCCCATGTCCCTTCCTAGCCTCTGTGGTGTAAAGCTCCCTTCAGTCTCTCAGCACAGAATGATAGGCATGCTTATGTCAGAGTTCATGAGCCAGGGAGCCCAGGAAACCCTTTGACCTTTCAACTTCCTGCCTATCCCACTCAAGGAAGAAAATACAGAATTACAGTGACCCTTTTCCCAGCTATGTTGGATTAAGCTAAACTAATTTAGATGGGCAAGAGTTTTTACAGTTCGGTTTTTAGGCCTCTGATTGTGGGTTGCTCTGCAAGGGACGGTATGGTCTGTTAGGAAACCGTAAGATAACACTTCAGTGTCCAGGAAGAGGTAAGGAAAGTAAGTGGGCATCAGATATTAAAGCAGGAGGGTTTGAGAGAAACAGAAGGCGACAATGACCTGATTTTCAGTCTTCCCAAGAGATTCCTACAATGGTGAGAAGGAGGAAGGCTGCCTGGGTCCTATCCTAATTTGACTCTTACTCAGGCAGTGAGCTTTAACCTTGGCTCACCTGGGGAAAATGATGTGGTGGAGTTAGACAGAGTGAGGGCCCTTTTAGATTTGTTGATGGGTGATACTAACATCTTGCAAAGTAAAGGCATTTGAGCCACACCACAGCTGAAGCTGATAACCCCTTATTTGGTTAGATAAATTGAGTTTTCTAGAAACTAGAGGCTGCTGTGGGACAATGATGTGTATTCTGTCAATTATATTTTAAAAAAATGCTGATTGGCCAGCAGCCAGGCAGGAAGTATAGGTGAGACAACCAGACAGGAAGTAGAGGCAGGTCAATGAGAATAGGAGAATTCTGGGAAGAAGGAAGTCCTAGTCCACAGTCCTGTCCCAGCCACAGAGCAAATTAGTTGTGACTGCCTTGCCGAAAAAGGTACCAAACCACATGGCTAACATGGACAAGAATATTGGGCTAATAACAGAGGAGGGGGTGCCTGAACCGGCCTTGGCCCGTGACCATACTGATGAATATTTTGCTTATCACCATAGATCCTTCATCTGGCGTTGGATGGCGATACAGATGGAGGCCCGCGTTGGAGCACCGAACTGAGCCCCCCAAGATCCAAATGAGGAGCAGAAGGAGGAAGAAAATGACGAAGGACTGCGAGGGATACTATCACCCACTGATACAAGGGGTCGGATCTAATGAGAGTTTACCAAGGCCAGATGGACCGTGACTGAACGAGCATGTGATCCAACCAGATTCTCTGAATGTGGCCGGATTTTCTGAATGTGGCTGGCCTGCAGTCTTTCTGAGAAGCCATTGACAATGACACTGGGACTGGTTTCCTCTGCATATACTGGATTTTTGGGATCCAGTCTGTTTGGATGCTCACCTTCCTGGACCTGGAGGGAGGGGGGAGGAACTTGGACTTCCCACAGGGCAGGAGACCCTGACTGCCCTTGGGGACAAAGAGGGAGGAGGAGAGGGAGGGGGGGAGTGGGAGGGCGTTGGGAGGAGGGGCGTAAATGGAAACTTTTTATAATTTAATAAAATTACTTTCAAAAAAAAGAGTTAATAAGAAGCCTGAGGTAATGTGCCAATCAGTTTATAACTAATGTAGACCTCTGTGTGATTTCTTTGGAACTTAATGATTGTGGGAACCAGGCAGGATAGAAACCCCAACAAGAAAGTAGGAATTTTTGGTTTTGTTTTTGCTGTTGTTTTCTTTCCAAAACAGTGTTTCTCTGTGTAGCCTTGGCTGTCCTGGAACTCATTCTGTAGTAGACCAGACTGGCCTTTTCTTTTTTATGTTTTGACATCATAATGCAATTATAATACTGCCCCCTTCCCTTTTCCTCCCTCCAAACTCTCCAATACACCTCTGCCCACTTTCCTTTCAAATTCAAAGCCTCTTTTTCATTAATTGTTATTGCCTGTGCATATATATGTATATACATACATATTTCTAAATAGAACTTGATCAGTCCATATAATATTTCTCGTTTGTATGACTCTCGGAGCTGACCATTTGATACAGAACAACCAATTGGTGTGCTCTTCCCTGGGGAAGACTACCTCTCCTGCTCTTAGCTTTTCTCAGTTGCCAGTAGTTCTTTGCATTGGGGGATATTCAATCACACTGTGAACCCCAAGTTTGCATTTGAATTAATTAAATAAAATTAACCTCAAGTCAGGAGGCTGAGTTAGCAAATAGTTGACAGAAAGTAATCATAGAGCATCAGAGGACATCTAGGAGGGATAGAGAGATGATGCACCTGGAGATAGAGCGCTGCACCTGAAGCAGTAGGGAGGGGTTCTGAGGCATTTATTTATTTATTTATTTATTTATTTATTTATTTATTGGCAGAGCAGAAGGACAGGCTTCTTGGGGATACCAGCAAGGAGAGAAGGTTAGCTTGTACTATTGAACTTCTCTGAGCTAGCCGGTTTTCACCCCAGTCTTTGAGTCTCAAGTTTTATTTATAAATAGAACAATAGAGATTTAGTGAAAGCTACCTATAGTGGCAAAGCAGAGTCAGTGCCTGCAGGAAAAGAATTCCCACCAGGCTGCAGCCCAAGTGACTGAATCATTGCCAAAGAAGCAGGCTGGTAACTGAGGAGTCTCAATTTTTGGCTGAAATAGTAGTAGATTAAAGCACAGTCGCTGTGCTGATGATGTATTTCCTTGCCCACTTTGGCATATCCTTGGTATCATCACTGTTCAGCTCACATTGGAGCAGTCATGCTGTGAGACATTATGGGTGTAGCTTCTGCTCTTACTAGGAGACACAACTTCACAGCAAACTTCTCAGGTCTCTGACTCTTAAAATCTTTTTGCCTTATTTTAAGAATTTTTAAAACAAACCAAAGAAATGAAACTGACTGCATAATAGTCTTCAAATTTTCTGTCCCTTTCTAAAAACTTAAACAATTATTGGTATGAGGATGTGTGGGTATTCATGTCCATGTATGTACAGGGCATGTAGGAGACCAGAAGAAAGTATCAGATCCCTTGAAGATGGGGTTTTTGATGACTATGAGTACCTGCCATGGGTACTGGGCACCAAGTTCTGGTATTCCGCAAGTGCAGCAAGTGCTCTTAACTACTGAGACATCCAGTCCCTCTAGTCTTTTTCTTTGGTTTAGGATAAAACAAAGAATAAACAAAATAAGAACCCACAAACCTGGGTTCGTCACTCAAGTTATGTTTTAGAGGTTAATGGGTCATGAAGGCTTGTTGAAGTTTTCCAAGTCACCTTTGGAATGATCACAGTCACTAGGGCCTATCTTTACATCATTGGAAAATAGTGAGCTGTATCACTCTGAACATGCCAATGATAGGCACTAACTACCCTTTTCTTCCCTTGCGAACAAGTTAGGCTGTCATGGGGATAAGAGTTAATGTAGGTCAAGCGCCTACTACTGTGTTGGCCCATGGGAAGGGTTTAATGTGGCAGAATAAAGCTCTTGTACACTGTAAAGATTTGTTACTCATATTAGTTTAACAAAATGTTGATTGGCCAGTAGCCAGGCAGGAAGTACAGGTGGGATGACCAGACTAAGAGAATTCTGGGAAGAGGAAAGGCAGAGTCAGTCACCAAACAGACATAGAGAAATCAACATGAAAATGCCTTACTGAGAAAAGGTACCAAGCCATGTGGCTAAAAGAAGATAAGAATTATGGGTTAATTTAAGTTATAAGAGCTAATTAATAATAAGCCTGAGCTAATAGGCCCAATAGTTTATAACTAATATAAGCTTCTGTGTGTTTCTTTGGGACTTAACAGTTGTGGGACCAGGCAGGACAGAAACTTCTGTCTACTGCTTAAATCATAAATTATTTTACATTAGTATTGATATTGACAAGAAAGCAACAAAGTATACAGTTTTTAAAGTATCAATCAGGTAAAATATAAATTTTGAGTTGAGTCTGGGGCTGCACATATTTAATTCCTGTACTTGTTGGGGTAGATGCAGGCAATGTTTGTGAGTTTTAAGGTAGCCTGGTCTACAAAGCAAGTTGCAGGACAGCCAGGGCTTCATACGAGACTCTGCATCAAAAAAGAAAACAAAAAACAAAAAAGCCCATATTTTTTTTTTGTTGTAGGTATTTTTATTTACTAAGAAAGCAATGCTAAAGCTAAACAAAATATTGTTAGAAACCAGATGTCTGTGCAGGGCTCCAAGCAGGCAGATATATGCATTGTCTAAAGTAATTTCTTCTCAATTTAGGTAGATGTTTCTCGAAGAATTGCTCTGTACTTTACTTATAAGGATGAGCAAAGAGGACACATGCATTTAGCTGTCTTGGACATGTGCACATGTGTATGTTTATGCAGACAGACATGTCCCTGTGCCTGTGTGTATATGCATAAGTGTTTCTCTGGCCCTTTCCTAACATGGTATGAGCAGAGCTGAGTACATTTTTGCCTGTCAGTCAATTTTTCTCTCCCAAGAAACTTGGAGCGGTGACTGAGGGAAGGGCAGTGAGAGCCTCCATGATGGTGGAGAGGAACCAGGAGGATATACACAGTTTCACTTCACTTCAGATTAGTCTCAATTAAGTAGCTTGGCCTGAGGAGGGGTCTGGGCTTGTGTGGGGGGCAACCTGATACCAAAGCTAGGATCTCAGTCTATCGATGTACTAAATTGATGGCAATGAAAAGGATCCTCCATAGACACAAAAGTACACTTGTTTTCAGATTAATGTACCCTGAAGGTAAGCTTTTCAGGCCTGCTCTGAAGGAGTTAACGCGTGCCTGCTCCCGGGCAGCCCCAGAGCCTGCTGGTATTACTTTGTGAAGTATTCACTTGCAGGCGTGACCTGGCCACTTGCTCATGAATACACTGAAGGGCTGTTCTTTCCTAACATCTCATGATGCACACTCACGGGGACACTAAAGGGTTTGTTTAAATCATTGGCGACAGAGGGACAACCCCGAATGCGTTCCGGGTGGACCTTACATGCTTCCCCAGGCCAAGTCCAAGTCACATCGACAGAGCCCATTTCCTCCTTCCCTGGCAGTGGGGCATCTCAATTACCTGCTGTTAAGCATCTTGGCCTTATCTTCGTGTAACCAATGCCTGTTTCTCTTTTCAAAAATGACTTAACAGGAATTCAGGGTATTGTGTAGAATTTTAATGGCTTAGTTTGTGTCTCCTGCGCTGCTTTCTAAGGCCCCTTAGTGGCTTCCCTTCTCTGCTGCTCCTTTAAAAATAAGGACAGGAATCTCCGTGTTTGAGGATGGTATGAGTCGGGAACTTCTTAACAGCCAGGGAGGCTCAGTGGTTTAAGACTCTGGGCTAAAATCATATTGGAATCAGCTCTTTGAAGTTTTGATCTGGAATTTACTTGCGTTAGAAGGTTGGCAAGGAACCATCAGGTACTTCTAATTAAAGCAGCTCCAAGCTTGAGAATGCTAACAGAAGACACACAGCTTATAGATATGTGGGAGCCGGGTCCTGCCCTCCCTCTTTTTATTCCTCCCTCCCTCTGTTCCTCACTCTCTCCTTCCCCCCTTTTTCTAGCTTTCCTTCCTTCCCTCCCTCCATCCCTCTTCTTTTCCTCCCTTTTCTTTTTTCCCTTTTCTTTCTGTTCCTTGTTTTTTTTCTTAACAAGCTAAATTCACATATTTGCCTTTAAATTTCAAAAATCACTTACATTTTGTGTCATGAAGAAAATTCCATACTTGGTGGCTTTGGCTTAGATGGAACTTCCTTAAGGCTTGCCAATATGTCCTTTTTCTGATGAACAACTGTCTCCTTATTCCCAGAAGGGATTATGACCTTTATAGAACACACAACACCCCTTTCCTCTCCACAGAAATTTCAAGTGTTCGAGCCATGCTGTGAGTCTGGCTTGGAAAGCCAGGGGCAATAGAGATGACTTATCTCTCACAGGTCTTTGAGACTTTGCTACAGTTGGCACTGACCAAACAGTGCGTTCGTGATGGGTCCATTAGTTTTTTATAACAGTGGATTTGTGACTGTCTTCTGTTGCTGTGATAAAATATCATGATCAAAAGCAACTTATGGGAGAAAGAATGTATTTGTATGTATGGGTCCAGAAGCAAAGTACATAAAGGTAGGGAAGGCATGGCAGCAGGTGATAGCAGAAGAAAACTGAAAAATCACAACTTGAAGTATAAAAATAAAACAATAACAATTAGTATAAAAAGAGACTATGGACTTGAAGGAGAATTGGGAGGGATATATGGCAGGGTCTGGAGGAAGAAAAGGGAAGGGGAAAGTGTTGTCATTACATTATCATCTCAAAAACTGTAAAAAGAAAAAAATCTTATCCTGAGCTTCTAGTTTCTAGTGAAAAGAGGTCATAAAGTCTCAAAGACCTCTGCCCACTGGCAAGCTTCTTCCAGGAAGGATGCACTTTCCACAGCCTCCCCGAACAGAGTGTCACCAACCAATAGTCAAGTATGCAAATACCAGCTACTACAAATAGTATGTATAAGCTGTGTGTGTGTTTGTATGTGTGTGTGTGTGTGTGTGTGTGTGTGTGTGTGTGTGTGTGTGCAAATGCCGGAAGACAACCTCAAGTATCTTTCCTTAGGAGTTTTCTACTTTGTGTTACAGGATCTTTCATTGGCCTGGAATTTTTCCACACAGGCTATGCTAGCCTATCTGGACACAGAGCTTTCAGCAATCTGCCTGTCTCTGCCTCCCATATCATCAACACTAGGATTACAAGCATTTGCCATCATAACTGGCTTTTTACTTGGGTTCTAGGGATCAGACTTAGGTCACCACACTTTGTAATGCCACATTACTGACTGAGCCTTCTCTCCATTGCTCAAAAGTTCTTCATCTCAAAAGCACTGCTTCTTCATTGAAAGCAGGATGAAAGTCTGGCACCTCTGCCTTCATTCTGTGTCTGTCTCCTTTACTTTGAGTGAGAACGTTGCCTGAGGACAGTTGTCGTGTAAGGAGTGTCAGTCCACCTGACATATCCCTCGTTGAGGCTGAAGGCATCTTATAGACAGCTTATTACAGTGTTCTGTTCTGGACATCACTACTATAGGCCCCCTAAGGTACTCAGTCATTGTTCTAAAGCCTCAGAATCCCAGGTTTGTAAACATTGCAGGAGAGATCACCTCACAAGTAAGGGTGTTATCCATGACTTCAAGGCAGCATGGTAGATCAGAAGTAACCATCTCCTGAGACCCAGTTCACCTCACAAGCAGAAAGGATGTCTGACCACCTTACACAACCAACACAGATCAGGACTGCTTAAGATGTATACCTCTTCCTCTAATGTCCTTATTATTTCTCTACTTAAACCCAAAACTCATGTCAGTTGCTTGATGACAAACTCGAAGTCAATGGACCTTTCCTGTCTTTCTTTTTAATTGAAGTACTGATTATATCTCCCCTCTGCTTTTCATCTGTACTCAGTTCTTTTAATTAGCATGTTGGGATGAACGGATAACTCTATCCTGTTGGAGCTACTGGAATTGAGGTTCTTTTCCTAAACCTATGGTTACATTGTTGCATTAACTATAAGATGTTTGAACTTTTGTGTTCATTTATGAATTTTTCTAAACATGAATTTTCTAAAAATTTTCTAAAATTTTTCTAAAAATTTACACACACTTTTTTCTGTTGCTTCAGACCTTGTGTGGATAAGTGCTGTGGGATAATGCTCTTGTACACTGTAAGGATTTTTTACTCATATCTGTTTAAGAAAACACTGATTGTCTATTAGCCAGGCAGGAAGCATGGGCAGAATAACCATACTAACAGAATTCTGGGAAGAGGAAAGGCAGAAAGTAAGTCACCACTCAGACACAGAGGAAGCAAGATGAGAATGCCTCACTGAGAAAAGGTACCAAGCCACATGGCTAAACATAGATAAAAATTATGGGTTAATTTAAGTTGTAAGAGCTAGTTAATAATAAGCCTGAGCATATGCCAACCAGTCTATAATTAATATAAGCCTCTGTGTGTTTCTTTGGGATTGAATGACTGTGGGATTGGATGGAACAGAAACTTCCATCTACAGATTAGCACTCTGGACAAATGCTAGTATATAATAAGAAACACTTTTCATTCATTCCAATTATGATCAGGAACACTAAGTAGCTAAGCTTGTCTATGATTCTTTCTATTTCTCCACAACATTGTACTGAGTCTGTGTCCACCATGAGAATGTTGCTTACCTGGGAAATCCTAGATCCTCTTCTGGAACCATGTCAGCTCCACTTGCCAAATAGAAAATCTGACCTAATTAATTTTCTGGTCGAAAATAGTCACGACATTTCATCTATTCCTAGAAAATTAACTACAGAGACTTCGCTGCTTGTCTTTCATAGTCTTTATAATTTGCTCAAAAATCTCCCTTTTCACCACATACTTTCCTTTCTTTGTTTGTGACTGGACCATTAGTTATGCTTTAGACAAACCTTGTATTTCTATCTGGCTCCAGTTTTCAGGGTTTTTTTTTTTCCCACCAAAGGTTTCATCTCCAAATTTCTCTTCTGTTTTCTAGAACCCTCCTTACTATTCTACATATCCCACTAGTCCATCAAAAGTTGTCAGCTCTTCAAACAGATACCACCTTTTCCTACTCTATCTCTTCAGTAATTCCACAATGGGATGCAAATCCTGCTGATTTGAGACTGATAGCACCCCCACAAATTACACCCTTGGAAAAGACAAAGCGATCATCAGTTTTGCAGCCCAGTAATGCCTTCTATTTGGAAGACACCCTGCCTTCGTTACACTGACCTAAAGAACATTTAGGACCACTTGTGCCAAGTGTTATACTTACAGACATAAACATTTGATGAGACTGTAGGTTAGGGCAATGGTTGATGTTCCTATCTCATCAGAAATATCCAGGAGTTATTCAAAATTCAGTGTCTCATCCTAGCTTCCTTCACCATAACTTTACTGAGAGACAGGGAAGAGAGGTAAAGAAAGGTCCCATAGGGTACAGTGAAGAAGTTTGTGTCATCATTGGTATGAAATAGGAGCCCCCACCCCAGGAAACTCCTCAATTTCTTTTGGCTCTTCACTTAAAAGTTGTAAATATCAGCCATCACCATGGCTGAGAGACTAGATGGAAATCATCTAGCATGTGGTATGGCATACATTAGGTACTCTAAAGACTCTTAAGTCTCCCTTCCTCCCTTCTGTTACTTCATACCATTAACTGACCCCAATACCATTCTATAGCACTTAATTGAATAAGATTTGTACTCATTTATCAAGACATATGGATATTTCCTATGAAGCAATCACATTATTATGCCTTAGAATGTCCTATTTAAATGCCAGCATGTTCAGAGTAGATTTCAAATCTTACATACTATGTCACTTTCTGGAGACAAATTCTGGGCTCAGTATCCATCACATGACCTACTTCAAAGAGGAATAGTAGAGCATGGGTTGTTTCTATCAGTTGTTCTTGCTCTTCTTAATTTATCATGATTCACTATAACATGAATAATGACTTTTAGCCCAGGTATAAAAGCATGGTACAAATTCTAATATTCCAGGGCACTAGGAGTTTGCTACTTTTCATGAGTTGTAATTCAGTGAGCTTTTCAGTCAAGCATGTCTCTTCTTTCCTTAGTCTGACATTTAAGAAAAGGTTTATAAGTTTCTGTTTTCTCTGAGTTGGGAGACCAGGATAAGACTAAAGCTACAATGTAGCCATAATCTACTGTGGCATGCGTGAACAGCTTGCAAGCATGATGATGTGACATGTTTCATAAGCAATATCTTTCCACTGCTCTGTGTTATGGTTTAAATCTAAAATGCCCCACATAAACTTGTGTTTTTGAATACTTGATCCTCAGCTAGTGGTACTATTTGGGAGGAGGTAACTGTGGAAACTTTAGGAGGTGAGAGCCTAACTGGAGGAAGTATATAGATGGAAGTTTATGTCTCACCTGGTCCTGCAGCTGTTCAGTCCCAATAAATACACAGAGGATTAAATTAACTATAAACTGGTTGACCTATTGAGCCTAATTGCTCAGGCTTGTTGCTAACTAGATTTACAACTTAAATTAATCCATAATTCTTATCTATGTCTAACCACATCACTTGGTATCTTTTCTCTTTAAGGCATTCTCATCTTGCTTCCTCTGTGTCTGGCTGGTGACTGCATCTTTCCTTTCCTCTTCCCAGAATTCTCCTAGTCTGATTGTCCTGCCTATACTTCCTGCCTGTCTACTGCTGAATCAGTGTTTTATTAAACCAATACAAATGACAAATCTTTACAGTGTCCAAGAGCAGTGTCCCACAGCAGAAGTAGATAGCTAAAAGTAGAGTTTTAGAGTTGTTCCAACTCTGTTTCCTGACCCCCAGTGATATGAACATTCTTTTTCATATACCCTCACAGTCTTGCCTTCCCTACCATGCTGAAACGAAACCCTTAACTTCCCTTAACTTTTCTCTTTCAGGTTTGATGCCATTGATGCGAAATTAACTAATATACCTTAGAGCCTGGGCTGCATTCCTTCCAGGAATATATATTTATATTATAGTTACAAGTCCACCCAGGTTGAATAGATAACTCAGTTTGTGAGGTACTTGCTGTTCAAGCATCAGGACTCAAGTTCAGATCGCTGGCAAGCACATAACAGCAAGACATGGCAGCACATGGCTATGATCCCAGGACTTCAGAAACAGGCAAACACTTTCCCTGAAGTAAATCTGGGCAGATTATTGAGAGACAAACAGAAAAGGGGATGAGAATGGGCTTCAACTTCATAGGGTCTAAATAAACTAACTACTCATCAGCAAAGCCCCGTAGAATGTTGGTCACCAAGATTTGAGGACTCCAGAGGAAAGACAGACTTTTCATCAAAAGGGCTTGGAGCAAGCAGCGACCTAGGCTAAAATAGCAACAAAGGAAGCCTCAACTAAAAGTCACTCTTTAGCAAAATCTAATTCAAAATGAAACAAAAATCTAAAACTACACAACTTTCAAAAGAAGGTATTTTGAGTCAGAATTGAGTAAAGTATTCTCAGACATGTTCTTAAGTGTATTATTCATAAAAGATAAAAAAATAAACCAAGTTAAGAAGATTTCTTTTGAAAAATATCACCTAAGATGATTTTTTTTCAAAGGCAAAATGCAACTGGAACAAGAAACTTATGCGTAGTTTATTTGATAGAAGACTGGCAATCTCAGACTGTCTCAAGACCATCCCAGATTAAATATCCATTAAGCAGGCAACCCAATTAAAAACCTAGTAAGAACCTTTTACTTATTTATTTATTTGTTTTGTGTATATGTGCACGTGTGTGTGTGTGTGTGTGTGTGTGTGTGTGTGTGTGTGTGTGTGTAAGAGAGAAAGAGAGGAGGAGCTATAAAGAGAGATAGTAAAGGGGATATGTGGATGGAGAGGCCAACAACAGTTTTGTAAGATTGATTCTCTCCTTCCACCTCTACATGATTTCCAGGGATGGTATTAATTTTGCCAGGCTTGTGAGACAAGTGCTTTGACCCACTGGTCCATCCTGCTAGCTTCAGGAAGCTAGCAAGATTTGAGCAGACACTTTAGCAAAAAAGAAAGAAAGAAAGAGGAGGGGGAGAGAAGGGAAGAAGGAAGGAAGGGAGGGAGGGAGGGAGGGAGGGAGGTATAAACAGTAATATACTGATATTTGTCTGTAGGTACATGTGTCCCTCTATTGGTACATATGTATTCATGTACACATGGAGGCCAGAAGATCTTGGGTGTCATTTCTCAGGATATATTCACCATGGAATGTTTTTGAGGTAGTATATCTCACTGACCCTGAACTCACCCAGAAGGTTAAACTAGCTGGCCAAAGATCTCCATGGATATACCTATCCCTACCACTCCAGTGTCCATATCATAATCCCTTGGGTATTTTACCAGAAATTCTTGGGATCAAACTCAAGTTCTCATGCTTGCAGGAACTTTATAGACTGAGATATCTCCCTGATACCTGTACAAGCATTTTGACATTATACTATGGTTGTGTCCAGTGAGGCTGCCGGAGGATGCTGAATGACGGCCACACAACCCCCTGAGTTCTAATGTTCTTGTGAATCTTAACTATTTCAAAAGTTTGCACTAGAAGTAGTACATGAATATATATAAAATTATAGTTCTGCTTGATTCTATCGGAGAGATATTTGAGCTACCAAAGCTCTGACACAGGGACTGAGCTGATCTTACAGGTCAACAAAGGATAGAAAAGGACTTAAGATCTGAGGGAAAGGTGAAAGTTAATGAGGTGGAGGGAGCTGGAGGTCAACAGTAATCTTTGGACCTAGAAAAAGCTCAATAAGGCAGTAAAATGAACCATTAAATCTTCAATGCTGGACACACATGAGGATTCAAATAAGCTAGGAGGGACTTATTTAAGGTGGGCTTCAACCCAAAGATGCCAGAGTCTCAAAAATCCCAAACTGCTGAGTAAATTAGAAGGGCAGAGGGATAGGAAGAGAAAGGGTGAAGGACACCCTGTAAACCAAGTCCTTGGGACTACATGAGGAATCACTGTAAGGCTACTTACTGGGTTAGGTGACTCAAAGTCCCCAGCCACTTAGAAGGAAGGATTCCCCATGCGCAGGTGTCAGTGTAGGCAGAACAGGGCTGTGTGGGGCAGCCTATGACCTTGTCCTGAATCTGTAGAGTATTACTAGAGAAAGGAGAAGCCAGACTCCTCTTCATCATACACATTCCCCTCTGGGACTCTTGCCTTCCTCTAGCCTAGCCATCCACTGAGGGGGTCTCAGGACCCAGGTAAGACCCAGGATCCTGCTCTCTATTTCAGAGAGTTACTTTGCCTCCTTGGGCAACAGCCTCCTAGGATCTAGATCAAATGACGTTGCAGCTTCTTCAACTCGTGGTTTGCAGATTCTGCCCTTCTAGAGTGATCCACACTCAACACTTCCCATTTTGCCTCCAAACTCTAACCCACCTATCCCTTTTTCGGAGAAGTTTTCTTTAATGAAGCAATTCTTAATCTGTGGGTCATGACCCCTTTGGGGAGTCAAATGATCCTTCCAAAGGGATCGCCTAAGACTATCAAAAGCATAGATATTTACAATATAATTCATAACAGTAGCAAAATTGTAAGTTATGAAGTACAACAAAAATAAGCTTATGGTTGGGGTCACCACACATGAAGAACTGTATTAAAGGGTCACAGCATGCTGAAGGTTGGGGACCACTGCTTGTATGTCATCTTGTGCTCGAAGGGCTCCAGTGATGATCTCAGAAGTGAGCTATAAGGCAAACCCAAACATGAGCTTCATAGGTCATGTACAAAAAATAAAGTGGTTTCAGTCATTAACTTGCAATTGAAATGAAGAATAACATGGCCTTTCAACTGAAGGAGAACAAATTTTCTCTTAATCATGGTTTGACTGAGCTAATATTTATACATTTAGTGCAAATTTCAGCATTTTAGTTAAAATGTTCTTTTTATAATAGTTCTCCAATGAGAACAATTAAAATTATAGTCCTTAGGCATATGTTCAATGATTGGAGAGTATATCCAACTGATTGGCCAAAATATATGTGCTTAAATAAAAAGAATATAAAAACAAAAGCAGACAAGAATAGAAAGCGTTCCTTACCTTTCTTCTTCCTCCCCCTCCCATTTCCTTTATTCGTCTTCTCGTCCTCTTTCTCACTTTCTTTCTTCCTGAAGCCTCTCATTCCTCCACTGACCTTCCTTACAAGGGCATCTCTATCCCTTACCTTTCCATCCAGTCTAATAAAATAAGTCACACATATTTTGAATTCTCCCATTGAAAGATGGACTTAGAGCATTCCATCCTTACAATGGCCAGGTCTTGGGAGTGCAGGGCGGTATTGTATGCTTCCATTTTTAACTCTCAACCAACCAAAACATGAGTGTTTATCCTTAGGCCTTGGCTGGAGCATCAGATTGAGCTCACTTGGGAGACAGACTGCGAATAATGGGCCATTCTGTTTTGACTGAGACACAATTGCCTTGAACTTGTCAGGAGTTCAGGTGTGGGGATCCAGCTATCTGGGGGCAGTTGCTGGAATGTGACGGTCTGTGCCCTCCTGATCACGCATCTGCCAGGCTACAGCCCATGTAGGGCCCGGCTCCATTTCACGGGAATAACTCACCTATTCATGAACAATGAGGGTCAGATTGTACTTTTCCTTAACACAACATTAACTCTCAAAGAGCTGGAAATTCAGTCCCTGGTCCTGCGAGCTTAGACTCCAAATCAGTCACTGAGAACATTATATGAGCAGTAATCCCATTAAATATATCATCTTGCAAATATCTAAATCCAGTTAATTAACTTGTATTGCAAAAAAAAAAAAAAAAAGCCCAGAGATAGAGTTTTTGGAGCGCAACCACACATTTTAGGGCCCCAATTATACTTAAAAACAAATTTGGGGCTCTACTTTTTTACACTAGGTAGGAAGGGAACTGCCTTCTTGGGGGAACAAATGGTGGTGGGGGCTGAGTTTATGAGACTTGAACAGAAGACAAGATATTCAAACATCTCAAAAATGAACTGCTTTCCTACATAAACTTTTTTTACTTGCATCCTTGGGAGATTTTTTTTAATAAAGGGATTAAACAAAGTCTGCTATTTTAATTAAAATTCATAGCAATACAATGTCATCTTTACAATGGTCACAGAAATTAACTAGCTCCTGGATTTAGCTACCTTCAGAGTTCAGAATCAAGTGACTTTAGCATGATCCACCTCCCTCTCCCAATGTGTGGATTGTAAATTAATCACAGGAAGGGCTTAAAAATAAAAATAATGATTCTACTTAATAAAAATCCCCATTACTAGATTAGAAATGCTGCATAATGGTTTTTTTCAGGGGGCTATATAACCCTATCTTTGTGTAGGATGAGGGCATGTAGATATTTTGGAGAGATCGGGACAGAGAGAGACAGAGGCACACTGAGGCAGAAGATACAGCTCTCCTGCCGTGCTGGCTCGGCCCTTCCCTCATTCCACAGCCACACTGGGCCTTTATCCCTATTTGTCAGCAATATCAATCCCTTCAATATACAATCTTTTCGTTATGCTCCATGAAAAATCCACACCCCTGAAGTGTGAAATTCAAGACCGATTTATTTTACAATAGTTGAAACTGTGGTTTTTCTAGGCTATTGTTCAAACACAGACAGAAAAGAACCACCATAAAGTACATGAATAGTTTAAATATAAATAGTGCTATTCCTCCAAATAGTTCACATTCTCCTTCTACTTGTAAATCCATTTATACATATAAAGAATATGTGAAATAAAATATTTTCTTGACATCTCAGTGCCAACTGAAATCTGGGGCAGATACAGTTTTTAAAAGATGTCAACAGGATTGGATTTATTCTCACTGAAATCCATGACCCCATTTGGGGCATCATAGTGCATTGTCCTGAAGAATAATGTCCCGAAAGTATTAAGAGATTCTTTCTAACATTATCATTCTCCCTCTTCAAATATCACCAACACAAAGCATACCACCCTTATTAGAAAAATGTGTCTTATTGGGTATTTATACCAACACAGTTTTGAGGAGTTTGTACTTAGAGGCAGACAGGCAGGATGGGAGAATAAAGAATTCCGTTGATTGTCCAGCCTTCTTTAGATACATTTTATCTAGAGTCCACAGAAAGAGTGAATACTTAACCCCAGACATGCCGCCTTGGTCAGGAGGTTCTGCATAACAGACAGAAATCGCTGCATGTCTAATAATTTCAGGAATGTGTACACTCACCTTAATGAGTCTTTAGCCTGGGGATGGGGTGATGGTTCAGTGGGTGAAGGGTTTTTCATGCAAGCTTGAGGACTTAAGTTTGGATCCCCAACCCCTATGTAAAGGCCAGGCAGACTTCTGCCTAGACAGGGGCTCTGGAAATGGAGATGGGATTCCTAGACAATCAGGATATCTGGACTGGTTCCATCAGCCAACTCTGCTTCAATTTTTGAGATGGACTGAGATGGGGGAGAGTCCCAATATCAAACCTAAGGCCTCCATTTACAAGTGCCCAGCCACATACATGTAATGTGCAAGTGTCTGGGATTTCTCTCTGTATGCTGTGAATATCATTGGTTAATAAAGGAATTGCTTTAGGCCTATAGCAGAGCTATAGGGGAACAGAGATAGGTCGTGAAAAACTAAACTGAATTTTAGGAGAGAGGAGGCAGAGTCAGGGAGAAGCCATGCCACCATTGGAGACAGATGTGCTGAAACTTTGCTGGTAGGCCACGACCTCGTGGTGATGCACAGATTAATGGAGATGAGTTAAATTAAGATGTAAGAGATATCCCATAAGAAGCTATAGCTAATGGGCCAAGCAGTGATTTAATTAGTACAGTTTCTGTGTGATTATTTCGGTTCTGGGCGGCTGGGATGAACAAGCAGAGAGCAGCCGGGAACCAATACATGGCCTCCCTCCAACACATGTGCACACAAAAGACCTAGTTACTGCATCTTTAACCTTTTTCCAAAAGCATTCTGTGTACTTTGTGATATTAAGCACTAAGATTGAATCAGAAAAAAAAAAACACCTTCTTTGCCTACTAACAGTTCTGTGAACTCAGAAACAACTAATTTTTTTCCCTTTATTGGACACCATCTCTCTATGCAGTCCTGGATGTCCTGAAACTCACTAGGTATGCCAGGCTGGCCTCAAACTCAGAGTGAACCACCTACTTCTACCTCCCAAGTGCTATGATTAAAGGCCTGCATCACTATGCCCAGCCATAAAGGCCTGTGCCACCACACCTAGCCAATTATTTCTTTAGTTTAACAGATGAGGAATCTGATTCCTCCTTTTTCAGAATTCCTCATGAATTCCTCAACTTGTTCATTCAAAGTCGCAAATCTAATGAGTTATGAGGCTGGGAATCAAATCCAGGCCATCAGCCTCCTCAGCCCAGGCTTTTAGTCAGGAAGCTACACTGTTTTGTGCACACATTTTCCTATGGCATATGTCTTAGTAGTTCCTGATATTGCTCATGTATGCTAACACTGGAACTAGGAATACTGAAGTCCTGCTGGTAGATCTCAGGTCTCCTAGAGGCAGACATATCCCAATAAACAGCAAACCCATTAGTGTTGAACTATAACTTTAAACAAGAAAGCTACAAAATACTTGTCTGGGTGACAGAGGGTACATCAACATTTTGCCGGTAGCAAATGCTTGAGTGGAACTCTGGGCACTTCGTTGGGCTGAGTCTGTTGAAAGGGTTAACCATCTCCCGGGTCTCCCCTAGTCTCTACCCTGGATCATGTTGTCTAAAAGCAAGGCTCCCTGCACCACCGCTAACCCAGGATGTATCCTAATGACAGTATAATTAGAAGTATCGTTGTGGTAATGATTCTTTTCGTCTGGAACACAGGCTCACAAAAGGGGGCTCTCATTCAGCTAATCCCCCCCTTCCTCTCTCCCTTCCTCGGCTTTTTCCATACTGAAGGTCAGCAGTACAGGGTTAATACCAGGTGTTTGACAAGTCCTCAGACTCGGGGCTAATCAAACTAATTAAAGAGAAACACATCCAAATTCTAGCGAGTTATTTTACTTTTAAAATGCTTCCCATTCATCGGGCTTGGTGGGTTTGCTTAGTGAAGATGACAATGGGCCTCTTGTTCCTGCGACCTGGAGCCACTTGGTTCGGGTTCAGTGGGCCCAGAGAGAGGCATCCAGGCCTTAATCTGGTCTTTCTTTCCTACTTAAAAATCCAAAGGGTAGAGAAGTTTCTGATTTTTATCAGCCCCGCCAAGGCAGGAAAGGCAAGACGAAAACCATCTCCAGGCACTGACTTGATATAGCCAGAATCTATTTGACTTAAACGCCCCTTGGAAGACTTCCATTGCCTGTTTCCCACATGTAGAATAATACACGACATTAGGGAAGCATTAGAGACACCAATACACTTTCCCATCCCTACAATCAAGAAACCCCTGGAACCTGTCCTTTAGAGAAAACTTTGTGGTACCCTGCAGCTCAGGACTCTCCCAGGGTGTCCCTATCTCAGCTCCTCTCCCAACAGCCCCCTAGGAAATGAAGGGATATTGAAGATACTGGGGCCGGATGTGAAGGAGAAAATTGAATTTGGATTCTTAACAGGAGTGGTTATTCTCTTAGGTCAAAGGACTTTTCATTCTCATAGTCACCAAGTACATCTCAGATGGGGCTGCTCTTGGCATGAGCAAAATGACAACTCTGTATAAATAACTAGGTAAAGCATTTGGAGGTAAAATTGAGCACTTAGAACAAATACAGTTTAAACTGCATGTGCTCCTGCCATGTTAAAAACAAAATTCAACAGACAACTTCTAATAAATTTAATACATTTAACAAGGCATAGATCTTTAAGATGTGGCTTTTAATAATGTTAACCAAATTCATCATGAGATTATGGCTTTAAAACTCATAAGCCACAAATAAATACCAACCCCATGATTCAAAACCTTAAAATCTAAATCATTCAATGTAATATCTTCTTGTTTGGCGCAAAGATATTAAATGACATTTTAATCCTACCATCCAAATAATTATCTAGCATATGAATATCACACTGAAAAACCACCATCGTTTATTAGGAACTAAAATTTAAATGAGCTACTTTCTTTCAGCAGGTTTTTCTTAAAGTTTTAAAATAATATTTAAGAGCATTGCAGGCTAAATGTTGATCAGGTCTGGTCAACACCACTTCATGAGCTCTCACTAATCGTGAAGATTATTTTATGTCTGAGAAATGCATTTGCACCTGCGACGGTTCATTGTTTCTAGGCTGAAGGTTATTAGATGTCATAAGACAGCCCATATTCAAATGACTCCCTTGCTTCTCTGAACAGAAGAGAAGCTGAATAGAGGGCTAAATGGGGTCGTTTTGGTATTGCTTCCTTTTGGGTGTAGAGACATGCTAACCCCATAATGTGTTAACAGGAATTATGACAAAAAGATGAGATTGTTGGCTTTTAACCTTTTATTATAAACATTTAGAAAATATACATTAAAGCTTAAAGAGGAAACAGCTTTCACCAAACTAGTTAACCTCTAGGTAAATAAAGCTGGGCAGTTTTCAATGCTAGATTTCTTTTATACGTTTACCTGCTACATTTGTCTAAGAGAATAGACAAATGTACCGTTTCAAACTAATTTGCATCTTTCATTTTGGGGCTCCCCTAGACCCAAAATATTTGTGAAAAGCGGGTTTATGAAAAGCCCAGGACATTTCATTTCTCTGTGGGTTCTGTACACCCTCTCACCTGTGCCAAACAAGAAAAATGTTCTGGAAAATTACAAGTTCTAAATTCACCAATACGTGAATGGCTCAAAGCATAAGATGGAGATTCATTTGCAGTGGTTTTAGCATCCTTAACCCATGCACAAAAGCTGTTTTGAACCCAGGTGAATTGAATTTGAAACTGGAAAGAAAATAACTCAAATGAATAAAGGTCTTATTTTTTTTAATCCAGTTACAACCTTAGAAAGTCCACTAAAGAAGGTAAAATGTAGCAGTTAGACCTTTTCAATTGAATGTGAACACTGAGGTGAACCTGACCTTAGTGGCCCCAGCTTCACCCTGAGTTACTCTGAAATCTTTGCTTATTTCTTGCTCAACAGGATGGATCCAAGTTATGAGAAATGTCAAGTCCTGGGTGGCTGCATTTTCTTGCTTATTTTTTTAAGGTCAAAAACCGGACTTAATGCATGGGCTTTCAGATGGTAATATCGAAATCAAATTCATTTGTTAGTCGGGTTTAAGACACAATCAGAGAACCATTATCAAAAGGCAGTCACAAACTCTTAAAACAACAAAGCTTCTTTGTTTCTCTTATTCTTAAGGTCCCAAATACGCACAAATTTTCTGCCTCCAATGCCTCTTAAAGGAACTACTAATAAATTAAAATTAAAAACTATCTTATCTTTCTCTCTCATTTCCATCCCCAAAAGTCAACCCCACACACAACAAAGACACACTTTTTTCAGAGTCTTTTTTTTTCCTATCACCTAGGGAATTAAATCCCAGCTATGGATTCAAAATGACAGATTTTGTGGGTTTTACTTCTCAGCGATGATGTCATTTGCGGGGAATTGTTGGGTAAACCATACACTCTTTTCAGAAACCTGCAATTACCTCTCTGAATAAAGAGATCAATGTCATGTTTCTAGAAATAATGGCTAATGATACGTCTCCCAAAAGGAAGTGGCGTTATTAATTACCTCATTGTGAACACACAGTTTATAGACAGCTCAGAGGGCCACTCGCCCAATTAAGTATAATGACTATAGCTCCAGTTAGTCCAACTGCATCTGGATTAACAAGCTCACAGCTTTACAGGCGAGGGAGGCAGACATGCGCAGTTAGACATGCTCCCAGGCCATACCTGCACACAGGGAAGACATGGCAGAGAGAAGGGAAAATTCCCAACTATTTTGTTTCTGAGTCAGCTGCCTCAGTATTGACCTCACCACCGATGTTATTTAAACTGTATAATTTACATTAAACATTTAACTATATACTTATATGTGAAAATATTTTAAATGGGTTTAAAGATATAAAAGTTTAATATTGCATTTAAAACTATATTTGAAGTATATTCATTTCTGTATATACTCATAAAATGTGTAAGATTTATGTAATAAGTTATATGTAAGTTGTATGGGTAATTACAGAACTATATATTTATACATAAAATACAGTAAAGATATATTAATAACTTAACACAAAAAATGACAAAGAACAATGAAGCATGACTCAAGGGGTTGCAGATTCCAACTAGAATTTACTTCCGTCAAGAATAAAGCCCTGATGTTGGATGTGGTGACACACTGAAATCCCAGTACTCTGGGGGTGAGTTCAAGGCCAGCACAGTAACACTAAAACAAAAAGAATGAAGGTACAGTCTGTCTGTCTGTCTGTCTATCTATCTATCTATCTATCTATCTATCTATCTATCTATCTATTGCTCGCTCTGATGTCATCCTGCTTCCCATTGGTGGGTTACCCCAGCAGTCCTGGACAGTTCGTTTCACTGAATTTTCTAATTGCTGTGGAGGCTACATGTTGAGATCTGGGTAATGACATGGGACATATGATATGTGTTCTGTTTGTCTCATTAAAAATGTTAGTCAAAGCAATGTATCACTGACAAAGGACATGCCTCATTCTCTAACTCTGGACACACTGGGCTCTCCTTGACTCTAACATGGACCAGAGGGGACTCCCCTCTTGTGAGGATGTCATTGGTGTCATAGAGGAGGAACTAGGGATGCTGAGTGTCCAAATGCCAACTGTATTTTCCATCTCAACATAGACATTATGAAA
The DNA here is from genome assembly GCF_982192425.1 of Myodes glareolus. Classification (NCBI taxonomy): domain Eukaryota; kingdom Metazoa; phylum Chordata; class Mammalia; order Rodentia; family Cricetidae; genus Myodes; species Myodes glareolus. Next base: position 1,672,947 of record NC_142032.1, on the reverse strand, counting down.
ATCTCATAGAGCTCATGAAAGTCTCTTTTTGTGGTCGGAGGCAACTTGTTCATTTCCCAGCCTAAAACAATCACACTGAAAATGTATTAATTGCAATAATGTTTGGCCAATAACTTAAGTGTATTTCTAGCTAGCTCTTACATCTTAAATTAACCCATTCCTATTATTTTATATTTTACCACAAGGCTTGTGGTTTACCGGCAAAGTTCTGATGAGTCTGTCTCCTGTGGTGGCTACATGGAATCTCTCTGACTCTGCCTACTCTCTTTGGATTTTCCACCTGGCTTTACTCTGTTAAGCCATTGGCCAAAAGCAGTTTCTTTATTAGCCAATGGCAATGAAACATACTAACAGCATACAGAGGGGAATCCCACATCATCCCTTGACCACTTAACAACCTCCCATAATGCCCCTAACAGACCATGTAGAAGTAAAGTAACCGAAATTGAAAATATATGTCAGGAACATGCCTAATTTCACTCCTAGAGAAACACTGACAAATGGATGTCAGAAGCACTAACAAGATGTTCACACTGGCAGCATTGATAGACAATGCAAGGCTGGCCAGTGTGGCTCTTTTACTTTTCTGATCTTCCGGAAAGCTTTACTTGTTAAGATACAAATGAAATGCCGCTACAGGAAATCTGAACAGAATACTGTGCCGGGAGGAAGAACAATGATGCACACACACATATAAGTTGTTAAAACGTGGGTGAAGCTATGCCAGACGCAAAGGGCAAGAGAGTGGTTTAAGTCTGGAGAGTGAGGCCAAGGTCAAGAGTCAGGGAGGTCACAGAAGGCAGAAGTGCTTGGTAGGAATTGATGGGCAATGGGGTCACAAGTACCATCTTCACAGCCATCCTTTGTCCACATAGATATTTAATTTATAAGAATGAAGATTCTGTATCTTATATAAAATATTTTAATGTTTCCCATTATGTCTGAGTTCTGAAAGCCACGTTTCCGGGGAGAATACTTATGAGGATGTTCCCAGCCATGTCATTTATAGGGTGGAAAAAAGACTAACAGGTAGCCAGATATTGTAATATAACCATGACTATGACCATAATGTTATGATCGTTACCCAGGAAATGGCCCTGGCTACCAGTTTATAGGGATAGAAAGTTAGAAAACTTCAGAGGTTGAGTAGACCAAATTCAGAAGGTAGCATTCCTCTAACTTTCAGCCTATCTGATCAGAAACGATCATTGGGACTTGAATTCCACTTTGCCTTCAGCTACATGAGCACAAGGCAAGCGGCAAAAGCCTCACATTTTCTATAAATATGACCTGTAATTTAAAAAGAGTGGGAGGGCTGTATGTGATTTGTATGTACCTATGAATGTTAGTGCTCATGTGTGGCTGTGCATGTAGGACCAGAGGCCAATGCTGGCTGTCTTCTGGTGTGGGAGGTCCTTCTGTCTATGTGTTACTTCTATTGGTTAATGAATAGAGGAACTGCCTTGGCCTATTGATAGGGCAGAAATTAGGTAGGCAGGGAATACTGGTCTGAATGCTGGGAGGAAGAAGACAGAGTGAGAGAGACCATCATTGTCAGATATGCTGAATCTTTGTCGGTAAGCCACTGCCATGTGGCAATATACAGATTAATAGAAATGGGTCAAATTAATATAAGAGTTAGCCCATAAGAAGCTAGAGCTAATGGACCAAGCAGTGTTTTAATTAATACAGTTTCTGTGTGGTTATTTTGGTTCTGGGCGGCCGAGACCAACAAGCAGGTCCTCCTGCAAGAGTCTTTCTCCATAGCTGCTACATTTTATTATACACAGTGTTGATACAAAGCCTGTCAATGAACTCAGAACCCCTGAATTCAGCTATATTGGCTGGCCAGAGCTCCAGGGAACTACCCCCATCTTCTGCCCCCTCTCAGCGCTGGGATTACAGGTGTAGTCTGCGGTAAGCCCTCAGGCTTGGACCCTAAGCACTTTATCAACTGAGCTATCTCAGGTAATAAAAGAGATTTTTTTTTAAAAAAAAGGCATTTCTTGAAAAATGTGGGAAAGAACCAGTAGTATTTGAATCAAGTGTCTTGAGCAAGGACGATGGCAGCAAATACTCCCACCAGGACAAGGTGGCTAGGAAACCCAGCACTAAGGAAGAACCGTATCTGTGAAGAGTGAGTAGGCCCTTTTACTCTACCCCAGTACCTCCTTTGGGACCAGGTCAGGCTATGCAGTGTGGACCTAGGGCCACTGGCACTCAGGTGTCTAATTAGGTAGAGACAGGAGCTTCTGCTGTGAAGGCCATCTCCATTCTGACACAGCCATGGCCATCAATGCTTTCTTCCAACTGCCCAGCTCAGTTTTCAAATTCCTTCTCTCTCTCTCCACATCTGGAAGGGACACTAGAATAAACTGACCCAATAGTCACTTAGAGCCAGCAAGTATGAATGGGCCAGCATCTTGTCCCCAGCATGCCCTTCTCTCTAGCATTCCCTTTCAGAGGTCTAGGAAGCAGCCTTCCAAAGGCTGTATCACTTTTTGGCTCAGAGAACATTAAGTCTAAACACCAAGGCATAGCAGTAGCTATGAGCAGCAGGAAGCAAACTTTGGATGAGGGTGTGGCCAGGAAAGGCATCCCCAGAACAAGTCCTAATTTAAAAAACACATTTGTGGTTTATCTCCCATGAGATGTTTCCCCAACTCATTCATACAACAACTATTTGTTGATTCCTCACAATGTGTCACATACTGTTCTGGTCACCGGTATACACTAGGGAAAAGGCCCTGGCTGTCCCCATAGACAGAAGAAAACCAGGCCAGCCAAAGAATAAAAACTACACATGCCAGGTTGAGGAGATGTCTCCATCAGTAAAGTGTTTACTTTGCAAGCACAAGGAAATGAGATCAAACCCCCAAAACCACGTAGAAGAAAAAAATGCCAGGCTTGGTGACACATCTTATAGTCACAACACCTAGGGGCTCCCCAGTCAGTCACCCAAACCTATTTGTAAGTCCCAAATCACTGACAGATCCAAAGAAAGAGGTGGACATTACCTGAGGAGGGGTCATGGCCAGAGTTGTCCTCTATCCTCCCCACACACACACACCTGCACACACACCTGCACACACACTTACATATATATGTCCCACATGCACATACACACACACACACACACACACACACACACAAAACCCAATAGAGACCAGACTGCCTGAATCTTTCTGTTCGGCCAGGGATTAGGTAACTCCTGGAAAGCTGAGCTGAGAAGAAATCAGTTGGCTCCTCGAGGAAGATGGAGACTGCAATGGTTTTGCAGCCGTACTCAGGTCGTTCTGGTCTCTGGGCTGAGGCTAAACTCCAGCAGGCATCTGTGGTGGCATGAACCACAAGTTAGTAGTTCTGACGAGGAGATGCACACTTACAGGAAGTTCCATACTCTAAGAGGCCATTCTGCTCTAAAGGCCAAGATATAAAATGGTGCTGTAAAATAAAATGCAGGAGAAATTTTTAATCCACCTGTAATCCACTACCCTAGTGTAAATATTTCCCGTATATATAGTTACTTCTATTTTGACTGTGATTTTACATAGTTATTATCATATATGTTCATATTTACTTGTGTTTTTAAATTTTATATCATGTATACCTTTCGCTATTCTTCCTAGCCTGTATAGCAAATATTTTAATTTTGAAATTATTAAACCACCAATCTAATATACTGTAATTTATTTGGGCAATCCCTTTCTCTGGGGCATTCAGATGATTCTATTATTTTACTATTATGGAGAAACTTATAATTGATATTGTTATGCATAACATTTTTCTGTCAAATTTTCTCATGAGTTTGAGATTAGTCATTGTATTTTTTTTTACTAAGGTCACTAATATGATCAAGATACCTAACAAGCAACTTAAGGAAGGACAGGTTTATTTTGACTTATGGTGGAAGGGTTAGGGTCCACCATGGAGGAGTAAGAAGCAGATGTCACCTTATACCCACTATCAGGAGGCAGAGAGATGAATGCTGGTACTCAGCTCAATCTCCCTTTCTTATTTAGCCTAAGACCCCAGTCCATGTGATAGCATCACCTACATTCAAGATGTATCTTGCTGAATGGATTAAAGCACTCTGGATAATCTTCATATGTATACCCAGACACATGTTTCTTATGTGGTTCTTAAGCCAGTCAATCAACAATGAAAACTAACCATCACAGCCATTTGAACAACTTCCTCGTCTGTCCTTGTCCCCTGTCCAGTTCTTTGTCCCTTTCCCCTGACCAGTTCTTTGCTTAGGGTCAGTTCTGAACATCTGGGATATCTGGAATGTTCTGTGTTTTTACCCCAGGGAAGACACCCTAGGACAAAAAGTCCTATCCAAGTTCAGTTCTTGAAACAATCAATCAATCTCTCTCTCTCTTTCTCTCTCTCTCCTCTCTCTCCTCTCTTCTTCTCCTCTCTGTCCTCTCTCTTCTCTTCCTCTCTCTCTCTCTTTCTCTCTCTCTCTCTCTCTCTCTCTCTCTCTCTCTCTCTCTCTCTCTTTCTTCCTTACCTCTTCTCCAGATGCAGTTCTATAAGAAAACACGAAGCAGCAGTCTTTGGAGAAAGAGGACTTTCCTTAAACAATTATCTAGAAAGGGCACAGTGAGGAGAGGTTTAACATACAGCCCAGAAGTCCCTTCAGCAAGCCTTGTGTAGTTGGGCTTGGGTCTCAATCCCATTTGGGTGAGTATAACAAAATACACAAAACTGGATGCTTTAAAAACAAAAGAAATTAGCTTCTTACAGTGATAGAGACTGGAATTTACGATCAAGGTCATGGCATGGTGTCTGGCAGGGGTGCACTTTCTGGTTCATGAGTGGTACCTTCTTGGTTTGTCTTCACATAGTGGAGGGACAAGGAAGCTCAGAGGAAGCTCAGAAGGCTTTTCTGAGACACTATTGATATCTATGAAGGTTCTGCCCTCATCAATTCCCCAAAGACCCTCTTCCCAAATGACCCCTTGGGAGCTAAGCTTTCAAATTATCAGTTTGGGAGGAGACCAAACATTCAGATCTCATATTTTCTCCATCTTGCTATGTTAGATGGGTCCCCCATGTGGACGTGGGCATTGAGGTGAAAATTTTAAAATCCGCATTTAACTAATCTTAGTGTGAGCCAACAAGGACATCAAAGAGTCTCTTTGGGGAATCCAGAGGAGAAAGAGTTTTTTTCCCTCTTTTTGTTTCTTTAGGAATAAAGTTTTAAAGGGGATGCAGAGGCGGTTAAGGGTCAGAAAGTACCGTCCTTAAAAGTCTCACTTTGACAGTCTCATTAAGGTGGCCTAGAACAGGTTCTAGCTCTCCTGAGCACAATGCCCTGAATGTTCCAGCTGTGGTTACTGATCAATCTGAGGAAGGACATTGCTGATATGGATTTTTCTCAATCCAGTCATCACCATCAATGGACTATGAAATAAGAAATACCAAGGAACTTACCTCTTTGCTGCTGGATTGAGATTTGATGGAAGAAACAGCCAGGCAACTAATTCTACTTAGGAACCATGCATCTCAGCTTTGAAGTAAAATGGATTTCCCTGTGGCTTTATATTGGTTACAGCTTTTATTAAATTCAATTACTTTTCCCTCTGGTCTGCTCCACAGAGGTATGTTCATAGAGTAGGGTGGCTCTTAACAGAACTGTTTCCACTGGTAAAGATGGTGACTGTGTGGATTTGGCCACTAAAAAGATTGGCTCTTTATAAGCAAAATAACAGACGAGAGGGTGTGTTTGTGGGGTGGTCAAGTCTCGTCACCTTTTCATCAGCTAGCCAAGCAAAGGAGAAAGAATGAATCTCACGACCCATTTGTCTCTTTCTTGCCTGAATCCCCATACAATGCCTCTGTCCCCTCACTACAGAAACCGGTGAAACCATGAGACTAGGGAACCCTTCCCAAGAGATTGTTGGCATAGGAAAATCCCAGAAAAAATGATCTGGAAAGATCCCTGGGAAGCAAGGCCATCATCTCCAGACCTAGTTCTATCTCTAGTCATAGGAGATTGATCACATTTGTTCAAGAACCTTGTCATCGGACCTAAGGCAGACTGATGACTTGGAGCATCCTTGACCTGTCAGGCTATCACAAGCCTCAGATGAGAAAGGGAGACAGTGAATAAGTTGTCATAGCAAGGCATGGGAAGGTGGGTGTTCATTTGTAATTTATCAACTAGCAATGGTATTTCATAAAAAACCATGATTTGAGTAAGTTTCCTTTTCAAATGTGCTAGGACATATATTGCTGTGAGGGAAGAATGGCCTACTCAGAGTTATTTCTAAAATCTAATATTATTTGGCAAGAAAGTGACTGCAAACACTGACTGTATCGTCAGCCAATCAGGTGGCAGCTCCCAATGAGGGCATTTTCTGACTTCAAGTCCAATGTATTTCTCTAATAAAATGACCAATTTTACAAGTCCCGGGCATTGCTTAAAAATGGTTGTATTAGGATCAAAAGCTCCAGTGCCACCTGGGACCAATAAGTGGTCTGTTTCTTTCAGAAACATCACCTACTTCAGCCCCAATCCTGGTTTCATGAAATTAAGGAGCATGAAAAACATCAGGCCGGCTCAAAGAGCTCGTTGAAGAATTATTTAAGTAAAATTCAATATTATGGGCTGTTAATTTTCCTCCAGGTTTGTCATCGAAAAGAACCAAATCTAAACTACAATCAGCATGCCTTACACTGGTAAAACACTGCCCAAATGAGGTTCAAACTCAGCCACAAAATCTGCAAGAAGTGGCCCAAATACAGTTGAACTTGATTGCTTAATATCTACATTGCCCTCCCTCACTTTTCTTCGCAACAATGTAACAGACATGAGTTCCAGACAGAGTCCATTCCAGCCCACATATCCATCATTCCTGACATCAGAGTGAGCATCCTTGATACAAAAGATCATTAATAGCCACATTGGCTTCACTGTGGAAGGATCCTATGAGAGGATCTGCAAAAGATACATCTTGTAAATAAGGATATATTTGCTCCCAATTATACAAAAACTCCTAAAACTCATCAATAAAAAGTTAATACCTTAATTAAAAAGTACCTTGAGTATACTGTGTTTGGCAATTCAGTTGCCTACTCCTTATGTGTTAACATTAAATTACTGAAGTTTTGTACACTAATTTAGACAGTGGGGTTAATGTCGGGGCACAGGATGTGATTCTGAGCTTAATGGACTCTGAACGTAGTTTCTCCAAGATGAAAAGTGACTTAGATCCAATGTTATTTATCAAACAACCACATTGATTATCTATTATGTGAGATGAGTTTGTCTAGAGTCTCAGAGAATGGCACAATACATCTGTTCAGAGAATGGACCAATGTCTCTCTTAGATAAGCTGTGGAACAGCTAGAACCCCACATGTCTTTATATATTCTTAATTGAGACCTAGAATTTTCATAAAAATTCACCCAGAATGGACCATAAACTAAAATTTGCAATACAAACAATTTAATTCTTTAAAATAAAAGAGGAAAACTCAGATGGTCATGGATGACTTCCACGTCATAGCAAAGGTGCTGTCTATGAGAGAAATAACTGAGAAGCTGAATTTCACTAAATATAAAAAGTTCAGTTAAAAAAGACAATATAAACAGAATAATGTGTATTATCAAAACAACAAACAAAATACAATGAAGACATGAAGTTGGGAGGATCTGCAAAAGATACATCTTGTAAATAAGGATATATTTGCCCCCAATTATACAAAACACTCCTAAAACTCATCAACAAAAAGTTAACACCTTAATTAAAAAGTAATTGTTAAAATATAGCAAAAGAGGTCTGAAGAGATGTCTCAGTTAGTAAAGTGCCTGTCTTGGAAACATAGGGACCTAAATTAAGATCCCCAACATCCAATCCAGGCTTGGTGGTAAGGGCTTCTAATTGCAGCACCAGGGAGGAGTGGGCTGGCTGATCCCTGGAACTCATTAGTCAGCTACATAGTCAGCTACAGCAGATTCCATTGGAGACCCTGTCTCAAAAAAACAGAGAGTGATTAAGACAGTGACATCAACCTCAGTAAACAGGGCTGGGAAGAAGTCACTGAGTGTTTGAACATCCTATGTGCTGCTTGAGTTCAGTTTTTCCTTCTCAGGAGAGTCCTTCTGCCTGAACTGAGACTCAGCTTTTACCTTGACAAACACACGTGTGGGTGAGGCATTCTGATGGGAAGGTGGTAGAATCTCTGCCTTTCTTAATATGGTACTGCTTGTTTTCTATGTTGTGTTAATACCATTCTTTAAAGTCTTTCTGGATTATATACCAAATTCAGATCACATGACATCAGTGACTGTTGATCATGCTCAGTTGCCAGTAATTTTATGTGAGAATGTGTAGTCTTTCACAATTCCTCGTTTTGGAATGTGTGGAAAATCATTCAACAACAATTGGTCAGGCTAACATAATTGCACTTCAGAGAAATAATTTTTCAACTATTTAGAAGAAAGAGGGGTGGGATAAAAAATATGATAGCAGAGTTTCAGACAGGCAAAGGGCCAGATGATGTAATCAATCATATTCTCAAGCTTCAAGAATTTGGGAAACTATATTATTGTATTGTAATGATGAGTCAGAACAGAGATATGCATGTCATCTAACAAGGCCTCTTAGGGCTTTATTATTGGGTTGAAACCTAACCGAATCTATTGATGTTCATGAATTATGAGACAATCAAAACAAAGTCGAGGAGCCCAAACAGCAGGGTCAAAGGCCAAGGTAAAAGTGTTTAGGTCTTCATCAAACGTTTCTCGCTCTCTCCTTTCAGGCACATGGTAAAGTTTCCTTTTCTGTCCCTCTTCCTTTGATAAGGAGCTGTTTGACTAGTACTAGTCAAAAATTTGTGATCAAAAATAATTCGCCATTTCTCAGCTGAGGATTTAACTAGGTTCTCCTCAGAGATCTGTCTCAATACCACCAACATTCCAAAGAACATCAGCTCTATTCCTTTGGGCACTCGAGACATCACAGAGAAGAGTCCCCCCAGGCAAGCTGCAGTAAACATGAAGCATGAGAAATAAGTCTTGGTTATTCCAAGCTACTGAGATTTAGGGGATAGTTATTATTGAAGCATAACCTTGCTGACCCTAATGGATTCAGCACCCATCTCCCTGGGACAGAGTTCTATAGACTAAGGATTTCATCTGTACTCTGGATTCTACTTGAATTCAGGAACACAAAACTGAAAATTTCAAGATATTTAAAGGAGGGGGCTGGAGAAATGGTTCGGTGGTTGAGAGTCCTTACAGATCTTGTAGAGACTACAGTTCCTAGCACTCATCTTGGGAAACACAGAGCTGCCTGTAACTCCAGTTCCAAGGGATCTGCATCCCTCTTTTGGCCTGCATGAGAACCACACATGCATACACATAAAAACAATAAAATAATCATGCTACAGTCCACAGACCCAGAGAGGCTAAGTAACAAGGAGGGTTTAAAGGGGCAAGGGGAAATAGAATAGATTTCCTGTATAGACTGGAGATGGGTGAGGGGGTAGGAACAGCAGGGATCAGGTGGGGGGGATACTGGAATTGGGGGGCATTTTCAGGGTGAGGTGGAAACCTAGCGTAATAGAAATTCCATGGAATCGATGTGTAACCCCAACAAAGACTTATAGTAATGGGGGATACAGAGCCTGAACCAGCCATCTTCTGTATCCAGTCAGGGCCTCGAGTGGAGGGTTTGGGACACCAACCCACACCCAAAACCTTTGACCTACAGTTTGTCCTGCTTGTCTTCAAGCAACTGATGGGAGTAGATGCAGATTTCCACAGCCAAACATAAGGCAGATCTTGTGGGGGAGGCTAAGGAAGAACCTGAGGAAGCAGAGGGGTCAGGGACACCACAAGAACATGGCTCACAGAATAAACTGATGACCAAGATTCATGGAGGACCACAGAGATCAGGGATCTTGTAGGGCTCTGACCTAGGTCCTCTGCATATAGGTTATGCCTGAGTAGCTTAGTGCTCTTGTGGGATTCCTAATCGTGGGAGCATGGGTTGTCTCTGACTCTTTAGCCTATTGTGGGACCCTTTCCCTCCTACTGTGTTGCCTCATAGCCTTGATGTGATGGCATGTACCTGGCCTTATTGTAGTTTGTTATTCCGTATTTGGCTGACGTCACTGGGAGGTCTGCTCGTTCCCGAAGGGGGGTGCATCTGGGAGACAGGGCAGGTGGAGCGAAAGCCTCAGAGAAGGGGAAGGAGAAGTGGTCAGAATATAACACATAAGAAAATAAACGAAAAGGCTGTACCACTCTCAGCTCTTTCTCCAGCACCATCTGTGCCTGCACACTGTCATGCTTCCTGCCATGGTGATAATGAACTAAACCGCTGAACTGTAAGCCAGCCCCCGATGAAATATTTTCCTTTATAAGAGTTGCTGTGGTCATGGTGTCTCTTCACAGCAACAGAAGCCCCAACTAAGACAGCATCTAAATGCCGCTGAACATCCAGCTCATACAAGGAATTCCCATAGCTCTGATCTAAGACACACCAAACCCACTGACATTCAATTATTCCCACTTAACTTCCATTTTCTCTGCCTACCGACTCCGTCCATCCTGAAATAGTGGGGAACACTAACACAAGCTTACTGCATACCCCTCGCTCTTGAACAACACATGAATTTATTCCTGATAAAGACGCCAGGGCTTACAAGGCTGTCTAGGATGAGATGGATTTGCTCTCAGGAGTTGAAATATTCGATCTTCAAATCTAGAGTAAGCTATCCCATACTGGGCTCTCCCAGGCTCATTTCCTCTCCCCACCATAGCATTGCTCTATGGCATTTCCTAGCAGTCCTCATTTCTTTAAGCTGTCTCTATCATCACCTAGACTTCGAGCTTCTCAAAAACAGGCTCTAGGTGTATTTTAGTTATCAACATCTATTCAATAATTAGCATCAATGAGAAGTAAGTACTTAGTGTATACTAGGAGTTCAATAAACATTCAATGAATGAATAAATAGTATGATTTTAACTGAAGAAATAGCATCCCCTTTTCCTGTCCAAATTTGTTCATAGGTAATGTGGCATGTTTTCACCTTATTGAAAAGACATTTCACAAGACCAAAGCAATTATATATATATATATATATATGTGTGTGTGTGTGTGTGTGTGTGTGTGTGTGTGTGTGTTTGTATAACACATTAATTCTGTAATTAGACCTTAATGTGGCTGAATTCAGCAATGGTACATTGAGGAGACTAGGTGTTGAGCAGCATTAATGATACTTTGACACCTTTTCCAATGGGAGAATCAGTGGAAAAGAAAATAGGAAGAAAAAGAAATATATAGATGGCCCCAGAGAGGGATGTTCAGGTCAGAAGTTCAGATTCCAGAGAATTCTGATGTCAGTAAGGAGGCAAAGCAATCTAGTAGAGGCATGTCAGAAAAGAAGCTTCAAACTCTGGGTCAGAACAGATTTTTTTTTTAAGAACTGAGTATTTTGATATTTTGATATTTGTAACAGGAAGGCCTCTTGTTTGTCCCGGTTCCCTATAACCAAAAAAAATCACACAGAAACCATACTCATTAAAACACTGCTTGGACCATTAGCTCTAGCTTCTCATTGGCTAACTCTTATATTAATTTAACCCATTTCTATTAATCTATGTATTGCCATGTGGCAGTGGCTTACCAGCAAAGATTCTGCATGCCTGACTTTGGCAGCACCATAGCGTCTCTCTGACTCTGCCCTTCTTTCTCCCAGCATTCAGTTCTGTCTTCCCTGCCTACTTAAGTGCTGCTCTATCAATAGCCCAAGGCAGTTTCTTTATTCATTAATGGTAATCACAACACACAGAGAGGACTCCCACACCAGATATTTTTTTCTTTTTTATCTTTCTCTGTTCCCCTCTTTTCCTCTTCCCTTCCCTTCTACTCTCCCCCATGGTCCCCATGCTCCCAATTTACTCAGGAGATCTTGCCTTTTTCTACTTCCCATGCAGATTAGATCCATGTATGTCTCTCTTAGGGTCCTCATTGTTGTCTAGGTTCTCTGGGATTGTGAATAATAGGGTGGTTTTCTTTGTTTTATGTCTAAAAGCTACTTATGAGTGAGTACATATGATATTTGCCTTTCTGGGTCTGAGTTACCTCACTCAGTATGTTATTTTCTAAATCCATCCATTTGCTTCCAAATCTCAAGATATCATTATTTTTTTTCTGCTCTGTAGTACTCCATTGTATAAATGTGCCACATTTTCCTTATCCATTCTTTGGTCAAGGGGCAATAGGTTTTTTCCAGGTTCTGGCTATGATAAATAATGCTGCTATGAACATAGTTGAGCATGTGTCCTTGTGATATGATTGAGCAACCTTTGGGTATATACCTCAAAGTGGTATTGTTGGGTCTTGAGGAAGGTTATTTCCTCATTTTCTGTGAAATCACCATACTGATATCCAAAAGGGCTTTACCAGTTTGCACTCCCACCAGCAATGCAGGAGTTTTCCTTTTACCCCACATCCTCTCCAGAATAAGTTGTTATCAGTGTTTCTTATCTTGGCCATTCTCACAGGTGTAAGATGGAATCTCAGAATTGTTTTGATTTGCATTTCTCTGATGGCTAAGGATGTTGAGCATATCCTTAAGTGTCTTTTAGCCATTTGAAATTCTTCTGTTGAGAGTTCTCTGTTTAGGTGTGTTCCGATTTTTTTTTACTGCATTATTTGTTCTTTTGATGACCAATTTCTTTGTATCTTTTGGAGATCAGACCTCTGTCCAATGTGGAGTTGGTGAAGATCTTTTCCAATTCTGTAGACTTCTGTTTTGTCTTGTTGACCGGGTCCTTTGCTTTAAAGAAGCTTCTCAGTTTCAGGAGGTCTCATTTATTTATTGTTGTGCTCAGTGTCTGTGCTCCTGGGGTTATATTTAGGAAGTAGTCCCCTGTGCCCATGTATTGAAGTGTACTTCCCACTTTCTGTTCTATGAGGTTAAGTGTGGCTGGCTTTATGTTGAGGTCTTTGATGCATCTGGACTTGAGTTTTGTACATGGTGATAAATATAGGTCTATTTTCATTCTTCTATATGTTGACATCCAGTTATGCCAGCAACATTTGATGAATATGCTTCCTTTTTTATATTTTATATTTTTTGCTTCTTTGTCAAAAATCAGATGTTTGTAGGTGTGTGGATTGATATCTGGGTATTTGACTGGGTTCCTGGGGTCCTCCTGTCTGTTTTTATGACAATACCAGACTTTTTTCAGTACTGTAGCTCTGTAGTAGATGTCCCCAGAGAGGGAAGGTCAGGTCAGAAGTTCAGAGTACAGAGAATTCTGATGTCTGTAAAAGAGACAGAGGGATCTAGTAGAGGTATGTCAAACTCTTGATCAGAACAGATTACAGAGATGCTTTGGAAAAGCTCAGGTCAGTAAGAAAAAAAAAAGGGAGACTAAAAGTTACCTGATGTCCCCATAAATACATTTGTCAAGATGCCAGAGAGGAAGTTCAAAGAGCAATGATACCCGAGGACCTTTTGTTTTCAGGACCTGGTTTACTTTGTGCATTACAGCAGGAAGATGAGAACAGATAGCCAATGTCATCAATTTCTCATGGTACCAATTTGCATCATCCACAAGTAAAGATGAAAAATGAGTCAGTGAGAAGACTCAGAAGGTAAAGGCAGTATTGCCTAGTCTGAGGACCCAAGCTTGGTCCATGGGACCCAGAGAGTCAAAGGAGACATCTGCCAACTGTTTCCCACAAGTGGCCCTCTGACCTCCATACCACATCCTCTCTCTCTCTCTCTCTCTCTCTCTCTCTCTCTCTCTCTCACACACACACACACACACACACACACACACACACACACACGGGAAAGGGGAGAAAAGGAAGGAAGGAGGGAAGGAGGGAGGAAAAGAGATTGAGATTTACTGTGGCTTTTAAGGCAGAATGAACACTACCTCATAGAACCAGGGGGAGGGGAGCTACAGTTTTTGTGCCAAATCTGAGGTACATTTTGGAAATGCTATTGTTAGCACTTGCTGGTAAGTAGGAGTTGTTTCTAGGATGCTGGGATCATTTGCTGAAAGCTGTAAGGAATATAGTCAATGTCGATTCATGCCTACTCATCTCTAGAAAAGAATTCTCCAGAAGTCTTCTGGATTGGTTCTTGTATAAGACAATGTTGTCTCGTCTTCCTATCTTCCCTAAGGATTTGACACCAGTAAGTCTCCTTTTCTCATTGATTTTTTGCTTCACTAAAAATAGCCAACAATACTGTGGTGTTGTCTGGTGAGCATCTAGAAGAGACTTTGAACTTCAGTGTGCTCCATAAAAAAGTATAGGGCCAAACCAGTGTAACCCACACCTGTCTTACCTGTCTCAAGGGGCTGTCCACCTGCCAGCCAATTAGGATGAAGATCAGACAGGACTCTGACAAAGGAGTGGAGATGGTGGGGTAAGCAGAGGAAATCCATCTCATCTATTCCATTTATTTGGAAAGTTCCTGAGTATCCACCTGACCTGCTGAACAGAAACTGTAGAAGTTAATTCGATCTGGGAAATAACAAGGCTAGCTAACAGATAAACAATTATATCTTTATTTATTATGAGGGGAAAACTCACAAAACTGGAACAAGAAGTCCAAGCTCAGCTGTGCAGCGAGGGAACTACACACACACACACACAGAGAGAGAGAGAGAGACAGAGACAGAGAGAGAGAGACAGAGAGAGAGACAGAGAGAGAGAGAGACAGAGAGAGAGAGACCGAGAGACAGAGAGACAGACAGAGACAGAGAGAGACAGAGAGAGAGAACCTGGGCTGTGCGCCTGTTTTTCTCCGGGTCCCAGAAATCCACACCCTAACTTGGTCATACCTCTTAAATATAATTGGTTAACAAGGCTTCCCCATCAGAAACTTTTCTCACCTTAAATGTTCTTCGTTATGAGTTTTCATCAGATAGTGTGAATCTCCCCAAGCCCCTCCCTAAATATCAAGGGCAAAAAAATTGCAAGCTTTATGTGTGTGTGTGGGGGGGAGTAATTTAGAGAAGGGTTACATTTGAAATACAGAGATTTGAATTTACTCTGTGGTGTGGGAAGTCCTTCTGTGTATGTGTTGCTTTTATTGGTTAATGAATAAAGAAGCTGGCTTGGCTTGTGATAGGGCAGAGTAGACCTAGGCAGGAAAAACTAAACTAAATTCTGGGAAAAAATAAGGCAGAGTCAGGAGAAGCCATGTAGCCCTGCCAGAGACAGACACCAGACGGAACCTTGCTGGCAGGTAACAGCCACATGGCAATATACAAATGAATAGAAACGGGTTAAATTAAGATGTAAGAGCTAGCCAATAAGAAGCTAAAACTAGTAGGCCAAGCAGTGACTTAAGTAATATAGTTTCTGTGTGATTATTTCAGGTATAAGCGGCTGGGAACAAACAAGCTGCCTCCTACAACAACTCTGTCTGGCTCTTGACACACTGTTATTGTTCCATGAAAGGCTTCTTTTCATAGTCTTAAACTGCATGCTTATTTATCCTCTGGTGTCCTCCTTCTTCCACCCACCCTTTCTCACTCCCATTCTATGCAACCACTGTGGTTGGCCTAGCTAATCTTTCAATGTGTTCTAGGAACATGCAGGATTTTGTTCAATGTTATTGTTCACTGACATATGCAGTGCTGTTATATAGATGCTGGGAAAGACTCACATTTATGCTTTCTCAACAGTCCATCTTATTATATGTGTATTTATCCTGCAACTCTCAAGTCGGGCAAAGCATTTATGATGCATGTGCTCTGTGTTTCACCACCCTCGTGAAAAACTCTGTTGCAGTGGACTCTGCTATAGCAGCCTTCTTGGAAACTGTCAGAGAATCCCATGGATACATCTTGAAAGGCACAGTTGCCAAGCTCTAAGGCATTTCACAATGCTGATCACTGTACACTCACTGTGCCTATGCTCTCCAGCATTGAACAAGGTGCCTAGACTCCCGTACCCCACTAACACTGGGCATCGCCTGGCTTTCATGCTACACTAGTCAGTCATACAGACAAGGCAGTGGTAGCACACACCTTTAATTCCAGCAGCAACACTAATTAGCCACAGAGGTCTGTTGGGGGTGGTGCACACCTCTAATTCCAGCACTAGAGAGGAATATAAGATGGGAGGAGACAGTTCTCACTCTCAGTCTCAGTCTAAGGGTTTATGGAGGCAGGATTACCCATTTCTGTCTGAGGTACAGGTAAGAGAAAGTGGCTGGCTGCTTTGCTTTTCTGATTGATCTTCAGGTTGAACCCCAATATCTGCCTCTTAGTTTTTATTACTTGTGCTATAGATTATCACAGCCATTTTTTCTTGGAAACCTCAGATCTTAACAATGTACTGGATTGTTCCTCAAACATTCGAAGCCTGCATAATGACCGTTACACTAAAAGGCAGAGCCACCATCGACTCCTTCCCAGAGGTGCTTGGAGAGTCCATGCCGCTGAATCTCATGACTTCCACCTGCAGACTGTCGAGGAAGGAAGGGGGAGTCCTGTCTTTCCACGGTAGTTCTTTATTCAGTTCACTGTTCTAACCGTTAGGGTACACTCCCTGTGTGGGGACGGCAGAAATAAGAGTTACATGACGGGTCATGTAAAGCATAGTTGGCAGAGTGAAGTTTTCCAAATGACGTATTTCCTGTGTGGCCGTGTGCGCGTGCGCATGCGCTGTGTGTGTGTGTGTGTGTGTGTGTGTGTGTGTGTGTGTGTGTGTGCATGCGTGTGTGTGTGTGGTTTAAGCATATGTACATGATCATGTGTGTGTGGAATATGTGGGACTGTGGAAGCCACAGGCTGCCTTCAGTATGTCTTCCTCTCAATCCCTCTGCACCTTATTTTATGAGACTGCATCTCTTCATTTAACCTGCAACTTGCCATTCTAGTTAGACATCAAGTTCAGAGGAGGATCCTGTCTCATGGCCATGCATAGCTTTACACATGGGTGTTGGGGACCTGAACTCAAGCACTTTACCCTCGGAGCCATCTCTCTAGCCAATGTTTTTTTAAAAAAGAAAGTATCACTGCTCCAGTTTGAGAGCAGAACAGCAACGATATAGACAAGCTACTCTAATTTAATAAGAGAATAAAAAAGATTATCTGGACCAGAGTCTTGACAAACACTGGCCTGTCACCCCAAAGTTCTTTCTTCCTTTTCAGCACACCATAATTAATCCTCCAATACTTAGGTACTTAAAAAATTTTCTCCCTGAAGCAACTGGGGTGATTATCATGAATGATAAGTAAATTTGTCAGCATTAGTGCACTAAAGTAACTCCCATCAATCTACACAGAGACATGCCTGGGGCTGGGAGGGCACAGCTGCCACTCTGAAGAATGGTCTGGGTGGGTCTCATCCTCTCTTCCCTGCTGACATTACAAGTATATTATGTGTAATATAATATTTGCGAAAGCATCGAAAACTGCTTTTGATTGAACGAATTTACTGAAAAGTTTCATAGATGTAAATGGTCTTACGACTCATTGGTGAGAAAAGATTGATTTCTATAATAGGATCCAGCTGTAACTTGCCTTGAGCATGGTCCAAATTCTTTAGGGGAACCTTTGGCTTTTTTTTCTAGTGTAATTGAAAATGATATGCTATAGGTCTATGGGTTTTTTTTCTTTGTTTTTTTTTTTTTTTTTTGGTGGGGAAAACTTGTTTAAACACATTCAGAATGCTGCTCCTGTTTTTATTGAAGCTAATCCTCCTGTTTCCCTTGTTAAGAAAGCTTAAATATAAACACAGTCAAATTTGTTCTGTGTGCTGGAAAAGCCCACCGCCTGACAGTAATACTAAGTAGACTACAATAGCTTTACCCAAACGTATACCAGAGAGGTAGTGCTATTCATTTGTGAGGCAGAATAATACTAAAGACATCAAAGAATCCTGTGTGCAATTAAAATTAATAACATTAATTGCAGTTGACTATATTGCATGTTTCCAGAACAGAGACCTAGTGGTACCCTTTTCCACACATGGTGTCCTTCCAAAGGAACGGAATGAACAGGGCTTCCTGGAAGTCAATGTTGATTACTTACTCTTATGACACTTTTGTAGTCACATTTAATAAAACCCTATTCTTCCCACCCTGGGAGGCACATAGGATCAACTGGGTTGAAGCAAGATATCTATTTTATTAAGGGCAAAAATATCTGACTGGGCGCTGATGCCTCATGCCTTGGAAGTAGGCTTCTCCATCCTTCATCCTACATTAGATGAAACTGAACTGGTCCCCAGTCATTCACAGCTCTAGCCAACTGGCAAAGCCCTTACACAAAGAGAGGTTACCCACCACACTCAAGCTGTCACTAGAACATCCCAGAATGCAGAAATGCTCCCCTTAAGGAGGACCAAGGCTTCAGAGGCAAGGTTCCCATCTTTCCGATCCAGTGAGTCACAGCCCCTGGGGCTGGGCAGAGCTGGGTAGAGCAATACTGTGCCCAGGGCTTTCTTTCCTGGAAAAGGGAGAGGAAACTGATGTCCTTCTATGGAAATGCAGTCATGGAATTAAAATGTTAGAGAAGGATGTGGTTTCAAAGTCATGTCTTATGATGTATTTGTGCCTCACCAGTATTCTCAAATTCTCTTCTTGGTGGGATCACCAGAGTAAAACCTGAGGGTAAATACACTTGTAACTAGCATTAGTATTCATCACACAGCTTAGCACCAGGCCTCAAGTGTGCCTTCTATGTAAACTGTTATTGTCCAAGTAATTGCTGGCTCGTACCTTTTATGTATGCATTTTTGGTCTGTTCACAAATGATTTGATGTGCCTTCTTAGTAAATTGTTGCTGGGGAGACTCGGTCATTCTCTGCTTCGGCAACTATTTAAATTGGGAAACTTCTTGAATGACCTTAATTGGCTAGAGAGAGAAATCCCTCTTGTAATGTGCCTCCTCTTCTGTGTTGGCTTCAGAATCACCGGGATGTGTGACAAACATGAAACAAACCAGCACTTTGATTTGGCGATCCAGGCTCACATCAAAGGTACCATCATCAAACACTTAGCAGAGGTGATGAAACCCAGTGTGGCTCTGTAGTGCAGAAGGCAGACAGCAGGCAGGGTGTCCTGGGGTGTCAGCACAGGGCTCCTCAGAGGGGTGATGTGGGGGGGGGATGCTGGGTGCTGCTGCACTGCAGGTGTCCTGTCAGCTGCTGCTCTTTGATTTTCACCCACTGCTTTTGACACCAGTGGAGTCTTGGGTTCAGCTCAGCTTTCATGGCTCACAACCAAACTGCTAGAATTGTGAAACGTGGAACCACCTGTTTTGAAACTGATGATTTTGATTTAGAGGCAGGGTACCACCATGATCCTGATGGCTTCTACCTAGTTATGCAGTTGAGAATGACCTCGAACTTCTGATCCTCTTGCCTCTACCTCTCAAGCGCTGGCATTCGCCACTACACTGGGTGTGTACAATGCTGGGGATTGAACTGAGGACTTCTTGCATTCTAGGCAAACCCTCTGCCAAGTGAGCTACATCTCCAGTCCCTGAAAGGTACTTTTTTTAATGCAGGTGAACAGTATAAAATCCTAGACTATTGTACTTTGTAATTGTGGTGTTCTAGGGCTGTGAGAGACTTTATAACGACAAATCTAACCACCCCCAACACTTCCTCTTTCTATCAAATGAGGAAATAGATGCAAAAAAGTTTAGTAATTGAATCAAACTTATATATGTACTCCTCCGTCTTTATTTATCTCTGCTTCTCAAACTCTGTAAAAGTATAGAGAACACTCAAGGTTAAAAAGAAGAAGGCAGTGGGGATGTCACCTGGTGACCTGACTGGAGGGGGGAATCATGTTCTGTAATCAGCTGTAGGCACATTCCTCTCCTTACCTACTTCTGCTCCACGAATTCAACCCACTTTGGGTTGAAAATTTTCTTTATCTGTACTGGACATGTCTAGATGTTTTCTCTTGTGATTATTCTCTATATGCTATAGGACAGCAACCATACATGTGACAGTTGCAGCTGATATGCCAGGTGCTCTGTGAAGGTTTGAATGGGCAATGTCTGTAGATTGTGTATGCAAACTGCTACAGTGTTGGATATCAGGGACACAAGCATCTGCACACTTCGGTACACGGGAATCCTGGCAATGATTTCCTAGAGACATCAAGGGACAAGTGTAGCATGTTGCAGGAAAGATTAGAGAGTCGGGACACTTTTTCTGTGCCAGAATATGTATTTGAGACTAGAGTCATTATTTCCTGTTCAACTTCACTGGGCAGGTTATAGTTTCTATCTGGGAAAGCCATGCAAGAACCAATCCCTGAGTTTTTTTCTTCCCTACAAGATTGAACAAAGAACAAAAATCACATTCTGCATAGTAACAACCTGTGTGGGTTGTTTGACAATTCCTGGGGTTCAGGAGGAATGACAGGGGCTGGCTTTGAGATCAACTCTCAAGTTAGACTATGAAGAGTCAAAGAAAGGTTGGGGATGGATAGGGTGGCAAGAGCATCCCCCCCTTGGCATTCATACCGTCCAAGATAGTAGCCTCAGTAGAGAAGGTCACAGACAAGCCCTGTCAGGGCATTTGTGAAGAGCCAGCGCCTGGAGGAGCAGGGGCCTTCTCAGATAGGTCTTCCTGTTTGCTTCAAGGGCCATCAGCCACTGTAGTGACAGCTGAGCCCTGGACACCTGTGGACCCACAGGCACCTTCAGAGACAGGAGGGCAGGCAAGGGCAGAGATACTGACAGAAATCCATGAAAGGAGACCAAGAGACCCAAGAAGGAAGGAAAAGGCCAGGTGGCACCACTTGGGTTTAATTAGGTGGGGGAGGGAGGCTTGAAGCCTGAGAGCAGAGACACCTGGGGAGTGAAATCTGTAGGCCAGGGGCAAAGGTTGAGCAAAACAAGTCATCTGGGACCCCTGATGGGAGCAATTCCTGGGGGAACTTGTGAAGAAGCAGGATGGGGAGGCAGGGAGAGGGTTATGGCAGATGAAGGGTAGAAATAGAAGCTGGGAGGGAGGAAAGAGGGAGGGAACAACAGGTGCTGACAGAGGTCTCAAGGCCTAGGAAACACTGGAGGGATGGGCCTGTTGGCTGGATATAATATGGGGGTAAATGCCAAGCCAGGTGGGATGATAGAGCACTGGACCCAGCCTAATGAGTCCTTCTCTTCTTCTAGATCAGTGGTTCTTAACTTTCCTAACGCTGCAACCCTTTAATACAGTTCCTCAAGTTGTGGTGTTGCCCAACCATAAAATTATTTTTGTTGCTACTTCATTAACTGTAATTTTTGCTCCTTTTATGAATCATAATGTAGATCTCTGATATGTAGGGTATCTGATATGTGACCCCTGTGGAAGGGTTCTTTGACTTCAAGGGGTCGCGACCAGCAGGTTGAGAACCAGTGTTTCATATTTTGTCTGCCTTAAGCATCCGTTGGATAACCTTGGGACTCCGTGAAGATCAAATTAGATTTTCTCTTTTCTCATTTCTTTGTTTTGCAAATGTTAGACTCACAGAAAAATGAGAATAAGAATACCTTCTGTCCTCATGAATTCTTTTCCCCATGATTGCAAAGGGAGGCCATTTTGCTTTTTTGTTTGAGTTCCACATTCCGTTTTAGAGCCATTTGAATCATCAATTGCATACACAGCAACAGTTTCCACTGGTGGATACTCTGACACATCCTGTTTCTAAGAACAAAGTCACTGCATTACATAAATATGAACATACCTAGGGAAGCTTTCATTCATTTCCCTTATTAAGTAGTTCAATTTTCAGCCACCCACAAAAACTCTATTACCCACTTTGAATCCAAAATCTAGAGATATCTACATAATGCATTTATGTATGCCTCTGTGGCCTATTTTAGTTTGGAACACTTTATTGAATATTTATTGGTTGACTCCCCTCACAGACTTTCTTGAAGATGGGATCCACCTTACTCTGGTTCTGTTGCAATTTGAAATTTTTCTTTTGATAGATTAAAATTAAATATCTCTCATTTAAAAAAGATTACCAAGGAGATACTGTCTTTTCAGGGGGAAGCTGCACCTCAGGTTGTCTATGAGTACATGAATCTTGTTTGTTTTTAAAATATACATGCTTGTCTTGGCATCAATTTATAAATTATGTTGGTTATAAGCAGATAGTTGAAACAGTTAATAGTCGCCCGATCACATACTGGTCATTGAATTTGATGCAAGGCAAGGAAAACAATATGGTAAAGAAAGTAAATTGTAGAAAGTTACTGCCCAACACATAGGAAAAGGCAGAAGAAATTCCTGTCCTGGATTCCATGGGGCGTTTATCTGAGAACCCTGGAGGAGCAGGACTCCGCACTATGGTCCTCCCACAAGAGGGGCACTGGCACACGTCTTTATGAAGAACCTGACACACAGCATTCCGTGCCTTGGCCAGAGGAGCCATGTCCTGGATACCACATGACAACAAAGACGCCCAACTTCTGCTTTTGCTGTCCTTTTTCTTGTTTGTTCATTTTGAGTTGGGGTATTATATAGCTCAGGCTGTCCTCTACCTCCAAAGTACTGAGACAGCAACCAGTGCTGCCACACCATGCTGGACTCTAGATGCTCAGCCACGTGAGTTTCTTACTTCTGTGCTCTAGTGGTTTTGCATATAGATTCTGCATTATACACAGAACATACATATGTATTTCTGAAGCCAGGTAATATAGACACATTACACACAGAATATGGATATATGATATGTATTATATATTTATAGCCAGATAATCATGAAATTGCCAAGAAATTGGTCAAAAGATCTACTTTATTTAATTCTAAAACTAGTATTTACATATGTTAAAAAAACAAAACAATTCAAAAGGGTATGGGGAAAGTTAATGTCTTCATACAAAGAGCTAGCTATTTTCTTAAGAAATCCCTCTACCAGTTTCTTCTATTCTTCTAGAAGTGTTCTAGCTGATAAAATCATAGGTTCACTGTCAATACACTTTTCTGTGGCCTTTTCCCTTTCCCTTATCAATGTATATTAAATATTTTGAGTAATCTCTTTATTTTTACTTGTTGCATAATATTCAAGCACTTGACTAGCTGTTTTCTCAAGCCACTTCATCCTTCCCTCCTTTCTCTTCTCAAACATACATTTATTGAGTACTGTGGATGTAACGTGTGACCTTTGAGCAAGGTGGCAAAGGTGAGCAGGAATCTCCTTCTGTTCAGAAACGTCAGGGAGCAGGAAGTACAGACACACAGGCCTCTATTCAGCTAGAATAAGCACTTTCCACAATCGAGAGATCCCTAAGAAGTTGAGGACATATGCCCACCAAAGCTTGGTATCCTGGGACATGGAATCTGAAGTGAGTATTTCTGCCTGTTTGCAGTTCACTCTGACAATGTTTTACACACATCATTTGTCTTCTTGTGTGAATCCCCATGACCTCTTGTTTTTACTCATTTTGGGTGAGTGCTCTATTATAACAAAACTATTTTAAAACAGACTCTTATAGAAATAATAAAGATCTTAATAACTGTCATCTGTCCAACAAGTATTTAAATATGGACCCACAGTGGGTGTTCATTTTAGAAATCCAAGGATGGAACTCAAACTCCATTGCCAGGAATTTTCAATGTCTTAGTTTGTATTTCTATTGATGTGAAGAGACACCATGACCATGGCAATTCTTATAAAGGACAGACATTTAATTGGGGTTGGCTTATAGTTTCAGAGGTTTAATCTATTATCACTGTGGCAGGACATGGTGGCTTGCAGGCAGACATGGAGCTCGAGAAGGAGCTGAAGAGTCCTACATCTTGGTTTTCAGGCAGCAGGAAGTCATCTGTGTCCCACAATAGGCACAGCTTCAGCATATGAGAACTCAAACTTCAAAACCCACCCCCACAGTGATGTTTCCTCCAACAAGGCCACACCTACATCAACAAGGCTACCCCTCCTAATAGTGCTACTCCCTATGGGCTAAGCGTCCAAACACATAATTTATGGGGTCATTCCTATTCAAATCACTACAGTGAGCTTCAAAAGAATTATAGTAAATGCAAATAAGCATATAAGATTTGACTTTGCTAGAGATGAATGAAGTGTGGGATTCTAAATGTTAGTTCCAGGGAGCCAAAGATTTGAAACTATACACAATTAGAAATAATGAAATAAATGAGTGGTGTAATATGCATGAGAAAATACTAAAAAAAATGGTAAATTTGCCACTTAGATATGCAAAGATATGGAAGCTCATGCAGTCTCTTGGAAATGGAAACATAAAACCAGGGTAACAACTTGGGTGACTTTGATTCAATGTATTGGGTATCTCTACAAGCAGAAAGACCTCAGGGCAAACTGATTGGATGACAGAATGATAAAGCTAGGGGAGTCAAGGGAAGCAAGAATTGCAAATTATCTGGGGTGGAAAGTAATAAACGAGTATAGTGGCTTTGATAATGCTGATAAAAGTATTGGAGGGCAAGGTAAAATAATATGAATAATATCTTAGCGCAGTGATGGGTCTGAAATAGCCAGTGACAAGTTAGCATATGGCATAATACTGTGGTCTTCTACAGTTTTTGATAAGGGAATGTGTTTAGCACACCCACAAGTGTGTCACTGGGCTACTAAGAGACTAGCAGGAAGTAGACACTTAAAAACAAAACTGTGATTAATCTGGTTTGGGCACCAGAACACAAGAATCAAAAGCAATTCAGAGAGAAGGCTTAGGAGTTGAGAACACTTGTTCTCCTGGAGGACCTGGATTCTGTTCACAGCACCCATATGGTTATCAGTCATCCGTAACTGCAATTCCAGATCCTACACGCTCTGCTAGGATCCACGGCACTGCGTGCAGTGGTATGCTTACATGAGTGTGAACGAAACAATCATACACAAAACAAAATAAACAAAAACATTTAAAAAGGAATTCAGGTCGGTAGTGCTCAAGGTGATTCTGGGATAGGAAACTGCAGTCCTCTGGGAATTCTTGTGGTTTAGAGGAGGTCAAACAGGACTCAGGCATGTACCATTCTGAAATGTTCCAGAAGTTGTCTTCATAGGTTACAGCTCACCAAGTTGACTAATGTGTCCATGTGGGTGGGCTCATTAGAACTACTCCTGCTGGAAAGGGTGAATCCAGGTGTCTCTTGTGACTAAGAAAACTTCAATTTCCAGGGTGGGGTAGATAGCTCAGTTGGTAATGTTTGTCACAGAAGCATGGATTCAATTCCCAGTCACCAAGTAGAAAACCTGGGTGCAAGGCCTGTGTCTATAATCCCAACTGTTGTAGAATATTATTTTAAGATGTGTTACATTTGTTTATGCTGTGGAACATTTGTTTAATGATATAAAGTATTTAGGTGGGAGCTCTTGCTTCGGCCCCAACTTTCTTTTTCTTCAGACCCCTCCCCAGAGAAAGTCTGCCAAGTGTCGGCTCCTCCCCCGGAGATGCTCAAGGCCATGCCTATACGGTATTTCAGACTGACCCATAGACCTGCCATGTGATTTCGCTCCTGCTTTCTTCCCCATAAGAATCACCCAGGAGTTGCTTTGCTCAGATTAAACCTGGTTTTATTAATTTAACTGAATTTGGCTTATTACATTAGCGGAGAAACCAGGCATTTTCAAAATACTTATCACAAAGATGTGCTGCACTTTCTTATATTATGTTTGTTTAAATCTGTGAAGCTGTGTTACTTTGCCTGTCTCAAACATCTGATTCGTCTAATAAAGAGGTGAATGGCCAAAAGCAAGGCAGGAAAAAGGATAGGTGGGGTTGGCGGGCAGAGAGGATAAAAAGGAGGAGAAATCTGGGAAGAGAGGAAAGGAGCAAGCAAAGAAGAAGGATATGAGGAGATCAGGGGCTAGACAACCAGCAACAGATGCAAAAGATAGATAGGATAATTTAAGAAAAGCTGGCTAGAAATAAGTCAAGCTAAGGCTGGGCATTTGTAAGTAAGAGAAAATCTTCAGTGTGATTTATTTGGGAGCTGCATGAAGCGCCCCCAAAGAATAGAAAGTCAAAAGAGTCAGAGTTAAAAACAACAACTACACCGATCACTGAGGCAGCAGAGACAGGAATATCGCTGAGGCATGCCAGTCAACTGGTATAGCTGAGCTGGTGAGCTCCAGGATGACTGAGAGGCCATGTCTCAAAATATAAGGCGGAAGGGAATTGGAGAAGACTCCTAATGTCAACTTCTGCCCTTGATCCATTCACATATGTACATACGGATACATGCATTGATGGGGACACACACACATACACACACACACACACAGAGAGAGAGAGAGAGAGAGAGAGAGAGAGAGAGAGAGAGATTAGTTTTTCACAAGATTATTCTGTGAATTTACCCACGAAATTAATTTTGCTCTATTTCCTCTTAATTCAGAGGAAAGACAAAAGCTCATAGGGACTATTTGTCACTATTTGAGGCCCATAATTCCATAGTGAGTAATAGTACTCGGATCAGCATTTTCAAGGCTTTGTCCTCAAGGATGACCACAGGACATTCCCGGCAAATCCTCACCGCAGCCTCCCTCTTGGCTTCAGATTACAGTGACTTATGGCCACTGTATGGGGTTGAAGACTGTTCTGAAACTATCATTGAAGTACAGACTCTCAGAAGCATAATTCTAGTTCATCTTGATGCCAGTATTTTACTTCAAATCAGGTAAGTTAAATGGCATTTGCACACTTGTGTGCAGTTATACTCTCCCTGTATGTGTAAGAGGCCAGAGGACACGGGTGTCCAGCTCTATCACTTTACAGCTCATTCCCTGGAGACAGGCTTCTCATTGAACACAGAGTGAGGGTGGCAGCCAGCAAGCTTCAGCAATCCTTCTGTCCCCGCCCACCCCCCTCAGCCTGTGCATGGCCATCCTTACATCAGCACCCACCGGGGACTTGAACTCAAATTCTCATGCTTGCGCATCGAGCACATTTTCCTACTGAGTCATCTGCCCAGTTCCCAAAATGTCATTTTATACTTACCTGAAATTAGAAAAGTGCTTCATTTTGGAAGGTCTCCTTGTCACGTTTCAGACCACACTGTTTTCAAAGTTAAAATAATTTAAATAAAGTTTATTCAAAAATAAAATAAAATGTGATGGGTTGTCTCCATCACAAAGACGGCCTGCATATTCTATGTCTTGTGCCTCATTGCTGTATACATCTTCACAATGTGGCATGGTCTTCAAGTGTTCCTAACAGATGATATCAAGTGCTACATATTATATAGCATTAAGCGCATGGCTTTGTAAACAAGTGCATCACAGATTAAAATATTTTACAGCTTTTAAATCATGGAAGATGTTCAAAAGTGGTACATTAGTAAAAAATTTTAAACATAAGCAGAAAAGCACTAAATGACACTATGGGATTTGCTAGCTGCTCATGAACGAATTATCTCCTTTAAAGAGGTGCCTTCCAGTAGGGTTCCCCAGAATATAATCTTAATTAACACAAAGCTGACAATCAATTTTACCTTGCGGTGGGACCACTGTTTCTCCATCCATCTCCACTTCAGGTGCCATCTCCACAAGGCCTCCTTCTTAACTGGGAAGGCAATAAACTGGACACAAGCCCACTCTGTTCTCTTAATATTATCTTGAGCAAAGTTTTTCTGAAAGAGCCTGCAGCTACAGGTCCTATGGGAAGCTTCTGAATGACCTACACTATTTAGCCTAACCCCCCTTATTAGGTTGCTGTGAGAGATGACCAAAGCTGTCATCTAAGGGTCAGCCTAACTGATGTAAACATGGAGGTCTCTGAGTTTTGTGCACACTGCTAATGCCAACACCATTACTGTGATGAAGATGAAGATACTCTCCGATCAGATGTGGCTTTAATCCCCTGCACGGCAACCATTTCTTCTGGCGAGACAGAGACACTTAGCTCTATATTTCTACTGAAAGAGATTTCAACTCGGTTTTAATATTTTATTTCACTTATTGATTTGCATGGATGTGGGTATGCACACCACATCCCAGTGAAGGCCAGAGGACAGCTTGCAGGAGCCAGGTTCTCTCCTTCTACTTGTACATTCTCAAGACTGAACTTGGGTCACCAGGCTTGGCAGCAAGTGCCTACTGAGCCACCCCTCTGACCCTCAACTCAATTTTGATCATGGAAAAGATAGAAGTTTTGTTATGAACAGGTTGCTTGACAAAGTGATAGCGACCATCACCACGTCAGGAGATGGCTACTAAGCCAATCTCCCACCCACACTTTCCAGCTGGCTCTAACATTCAGCGTAGTATAGTTTGGACTTAGGTAAATATATGCAACACATTTTCTTGCCACACTGAATGTGGACTGTACCCTGTTCTCGTTCCTATGCTACTATCTTTGAGTTCACTGACGACCTTTTAAAGGCCGGGGGAGACCTGGGAATTCAAACTATTAAGTTCCTAAATGCTGCTGGAGGACAAGGCTGTGAGCACCAATGACTCAGTCCAGCCATATTTACTCATTTGGGTAGATCCAAAAGTAGGATAGTATTCTAAATGGCTAATGTATAAAACCCAAAAATTCTACAAAGAATACTAAATGGAGAAGTGGCTTAGCTCTTAAGTGTAGGACCTGACGTCAGGAGGATCACAACAACTTGTAAGTCCATCCCCGAGGTATCTAATACCTCCAGACCTGTACCCGGGGGCTAGCAGCTTCAGGAAGGGCTTCCACTGTGTCATCTGCACTCTCCCAACAACTGTCTTGTCATACACCCTAACGCCATGGCCCTAGTGTGTGGGGGTGCAGCACCTGTACTGCTGCTCACTCACCATGAGGACGCTTGCTGGGTGAGGCTACAGCCTCTGCTCTCCCACTATTAATGAGGGCACAGCAGGATCCGAGTGGCTTTACAGCAGCTATAATATTTGCTATGTTCATTTCTTTAAAGCAAATTCACCAACTTTGGTCTTAATAGTATTATTCAGACATTATCTTGAATTTGACCACCACACAGTAGAGTTGAAAACACCTAAAAAACTTAAAATCTGTTTTTTTTTTTTTGTTTTTGCCATGAATCCTGGCATACGGTGGGACTACCAAGTGATAAAACCATTAGACATTCAAGCATGAAACTTTAGTGTATAAGAAATATGAGAATATGGAGCACTTGGGGTTCAATAGTTAATTGTAAGCAAGTGTATATCCACAAAAAGAAAAAAGTGTGAACATGCGTTATGCAAGACTCTTTGAGGAAAGCATAAAATGTGATGCTTTTGAATCACAAGCCCATCTTAATATATCATTTCTGAGACAGGAACTGAGTCAAAAACTACCCTGAAAAATGACCACTTCATGCTGCTGGCTTTCAGCTTCCAAAGTGCCCTAAAATGCCTTTGTCTCTGCAGACTGAGAGTTAAGACTAGGCTAGAGCTGACTAGCATGGAAACAGACTAGAAAAAACACCATCAAAGAGAAGGGGCAGGTTAAAGACTGCAAAAACTAAGAACTACTATAGAGTAAGAAGGTATGCCTCTTTGTAGAGACAGCTCTTGTTCTATAGGGACCCAAATGACACCTAGGAACACACATGATCCATATCTCAGAACCCAGAGCCACGCAAGTGCTGAATGCACCACAATCTACATGTTCAGACACACATGTGCATTTGCAGGTATAAGAACCAGTCTCTCTCAGATGGAACCTCAGATGGACACGTATGCTTTTAGATGCTCATGATGAGAGCCATGGGCGTGTGTGGCCTCAGCCATCAGTGGAGGATGAGTGGTTAGAAAACCATGTTTTTGTCAAGCCAACTTACTTTTCCTTGACTACAATTTCCTCCAGAACCTTGCGTCTTCTCTGCCTGGTCTGTGAAGAATAAATGAAGTGACACAGAGAGAGCTCTTGCCATGGCCTCAGCTGGCAGTTAGTTCCCAGCTCTGTGGGAATACGTCTCAGGGCAGAGTGCATGTATCTCCAAATGTGCTGAAGAAAGCTCACTCTTAAGTTCTTAGACACTTCTCTGGGGTGGGAAGATTGCTCGAGGATAAAAGGGATTGCTATGAGAGCCTGACAGCTGAGTCTGACCCCAGATTCCCTGTAAAAGCTGGGCACAGCAGTACAAGTATCTGTAATATCAACACGCCCCTGTGCAGAGAAGGGAGGGACCTATGTACGTTCTCTACACACACACACACACACGCATGCACGCATACATGGGGGGGGAAGAGAGAGAGAGAGAAAGTAAAAAGAAAAGGTACTTGTATTTGACTTCTACATAACTGCTCAGAACCACATTCCCTGTAAGACAGTTCTAGAGACCCTATTGAACACTTGCCCCAACACAACCTGTCTCATTATCAAGAGACAATGAAGAAGCCTTTAGAAATGCATGATAGGGAAAGCTTTATCTACAATAAGATATTCTGATTACTGGATTAAGTTTAAACACTTTAATCAACTATAACAAATCAATTATCATATATAAAAATTCTGACTCATGCATCAGATTACATAAATTATACAACCGTCACATTATACAATGTTTATATACTTTTGTACCTGCAAAAATGTATATGAATTACTAAGCATTTACTTAAGAAGGTAGGGGTAATACTCTTCAATTATAAATAATTCTTACATCATTCAGATACTTGCTAAGAACATACATTTCTAGATCTGCAGCATTTTTTATTCCTCACAATACATACAATCTAGAAGCTCCAGAAATTAAAAAGCCCAAATGTACCATTAAATAACAGATTTCAATTCCATTGTAAGGGTTGATTTTTTTTTGACAGAGAAAAGTAAATGAAATAAAACGTCAACTTTAGTTTAATGCTTGAAGAGCTTCTACACATCTTATTAAATACACCAGGAAGCCCTTCGTATGCAGATTAATTAGTGAAGGTGCTACCTATTGCATATTAAATACTTTCAAGGACAGCATCTGGATTATTAAAGTTACAAATCTGTGAAAATGGGGGCTTTCCGTATGTGCTGACAGACCCTCTCCAGACCACCACGAGCTCCCAGTGTAGTCCTGCCCTCCGCTGAGCAGATCAAGTGACTGGGCACGCTCACACCTCACCCACACATGCACCTGTAGGAAAGATGAGCACACAGATGGCAGAGTTTGGCCTGCTTTCCCAATCCAAGGTAAGCTGCTTTTATTTTCCAGTAAAATAAAGGCTTCAGTGTAACAGTTACTACGGATACTTCGTGATGGCAAATCCGCCTTTCTATTTTTTGTTTAAGAGTCCTTGTTCAAGAATGAGCACTCACATGGGGGTGGGGAGTAGGATGCAGCAGGAGTGGGGAGATAGTAACAGGGACATAAAAAAGCAGGTCTGTCACTAATGAGCTTATTTACTTAGGTTTCCACTCGTGAAACCCTTTTAAATACAAGGTGACATTTTCACAGCTGGAAAATTACAACTAGATCTTGATTTACTGCCAAAAGCAATACACGTAGTTATGTATACTCTATGAATAATACTACGTTCATGGGAAGAGGGACAAACTAGGGTCAATGCAGACGACAGCAGCAAAGGCAATGCTCCCAACACTTACCACTAATGGGTCACACTGCATCTTATGTACAAGCCTGAGCAAGGACCTTGGTGTCCGAGGAAGGACACTGAAGGCCCAGCAGCCAGGTGATGTGCAATACTGTCAAGCTGAGCTTAGAACTGGGAAGAGACTGATCGCAAAATACTATTGTTGTAAGAAATAGTTTAATTATGTAACAGAGTGTGTTAGCTTAAATCAGGCTTGAGAGAAGTGTTGATTCTGTGATTTAAAAAAAATCTTTCTGTCAGTAGAAGTGGTTTTGAGCATGTATTTTTAAGCTACAAGTAGAAATAAAATTTCCTTAAAAAAAAATCTATTGTGCATGCACTGTTTACTGAAACATACATTTTATTTCCACTACAAGTTAATACAAAAATAAACCACTAGAAAGTTCCATGTGCCATTTGGAAAATAAGCCAATCATCTCCTCGGCTTCTCTGTGCAGTGTGAGGCTCACACTTACGCTCAGGCACAGCCACACACTATGTGCATTTGTTTTACTTCTACGTTTGTTATGTTGACTGATGACAAAAACATTAAGTTCACGAGTGAATATAACATTTTACAGAGTGTAAATGGATACTTTTTATTTGTCTTAGACTTTTGTTTGTAATTTAGGAACAATAATTGTGTCTGAGATAAACCTCACTGCCTCTAAGACTGCCACCGGACAAAGCTTCATTTCAGATTCTGAAGAGGCACACCCATTCTGCCTGGCCAGTCACTAAGGGCAGATAAGTCCATGTACACAAGTTCATATGACAGCAAAAACTGTGCCTTATAACTTACTTCTCATTGAAAGGAGCCGCGGCTTTTGAATCATGCTTTCCAGATGAGATTTATGTAAAACTTATTCCTAGGATAAAACCAACAGGCAGCTCAGGTTCACTCGAGAAAGGATACATTTGGCTAACGCATGTCATTGCACCTGCAGATATCTGTCACAGCACTGAAAACACAGATCTGGGTGACTTAAAAAGTGGATGAGTCTCAGCAATACCATGATGAAAATATGCTAAGAATTTTAAGAATTTGGTAACATCTAATAGATGTTAATTTTAAATGGCATTATTTAAAAATAATATTTACCAAGACCTCACATGGGAAAATCAAATCTACACTAGACTTTGAAGTTTATTATAGAATCACTTTAATTATAAGTGGAAGGAAAATTGATTTTAAAAAGCCATTTTTCCTTCTCTATTTTAAATTTAGAAAAGTATCTAAGTTTGTATTGGGGAAATAATTCACTTCAAAACCCATGTTTTCTAGAAAACCACAAAAACTCAGAAAATACAGATAATTAGGGATTTTGTGAGTAAAATATGAAAATCAGCAAAACTGTAATCTCTGCTTTCATTTAACTTTCAGTGAAGTCTTACTAGAGATAAGTATCAGAAAAATGCCGTTTACTACAGGGTTTGGAGCGTGCTCGGCATCGGTCTCTGTGTGCAGGCAGTCTTTCCCTCTCAATTCAGAAAGACAGTCTGTTTCAGAGTGTTTAGATCTGAAAGGTTGAAACACTGGCAGAAGATCAGCAATATTCTTATCTCATTGCTTTTCATTTTAAATTTGAGAATAATTTTCTACAAATACATAAAGCTAATCCACAGAGGAACTACCATTCTAGGCAGGTGGGCTTAAACAGACCCCATAATTTGGTGACAAATCTATTCCTCAAGGTGGCCATGGGGTGCCCCTGCTGTGAGGATGGTGAAGGCTGCTCTCATCACTCACTGCTGCAGTGAGTCTCCGCTCAGGTAGGTACTACCACTACTGATGAAACTGAAAACAAGCCCTTCATTCTAGAACTTGCTGCTGCCTTGGGTTAGTTATCAGGATCTCCACCCTCAGCTCCTTTTCAGATATGACTTTGCTGTTGTCTTTGCTCATGATCTACAGTAGAGCAAATTGTACTAGCCTATCTCCTGCTTACACTTCCATAAACTCAAATACCAGGAGAACACTGGCTGAAGAAATCCATGCTTCTGTGGAAAGAATAAAGAGTCCTAAACTTTGCCATTACTTGAAAAGACTTGACATGTGTTTGGGCACAGGGCTCTGGGGTGGGGGTGGTGGTTGATGTTGGAGGCTGGAGTTGGATTAGTGAATGAATCCTTTCAAGATCAGGGTTCAGAAAATTGGGAGTGGATTGAGGCAGCTTCTCCACTGAGGTGGAGCGGTCCTGGTAATAAGCAGTCCTGGGTGTATACTGCAAAAGCATATTTTAAACTATGAGATTGGTATCCTAACCTTAGAGGCAACCACTTGTTTTTCAATGTCTTAAAAACACACGTGTATATGAGGTATATGCATGTACTGTATACACAGAGACACTTGAACATACATAGTCATATATAGGAGGAACTTGCTTTTTTAGTAGTGTTTATAATGAGCAGTGTTCCTGACACTAACTGTCTAGACTGACTCCTAAGAATCCAGCAATAGTATCAGTTCTGCTTCATGGAATCTGTTCCTGAGGAATAACTCGTGGGCTGTTGAAGATGGCTCCAGGCCTATGGCAGACAGGGGTCCAGAACCAGCACCCGAATGATGCCACAGAACTGCTCACTCACCAAGGCATGGCCCATTTTCAGTGTAGAGCTCAGAGCGCTTTACGCCCTCCAAAGGTCACTCTAGATAATACCTGTGGAAATGTACAGGACCAACACTTCTTCCCAATGATGGAGGAGAGGTGAAACCTGACACTGTGGTCTCTTCCAATAACACACTCCCTTTCTTCCTTCCTGTTCTCTCCCACTCTCTTCTCAACTATAAATACTGTCCTGTTGGCTCCTCTAGCTATTGGCGAACTTGCCGGCTTTCCTGGATGGCTCGTAGGGCACTCGCAGGATGCTGGGCGTCTCCTCCATCACCCTGACAAGGAGGTTGTCAATGTAGTCCTCCAGCTCCCGGATGTGGGTGTCCTTCCTCCGAAGAAGTTCTTTGTGCTTCACCAGCTCCTGCAGCACCTCTTCGTAGGTCAGACTCCGGTACCCAGCCGTGGTATCGAAAGGATTGTTGTCCTGGAATGAAATGCAGACTTCCTTTAGCAGGCAGGACCCAGTGACCGACATTAAGAGTTGGTCATAATTTCATCTCTGGTTTTGCTGAGGCTGATAAAGTTCCTCTCCAGCCATAGAAAGAACCAGGGTGTCAGTTCCCAGGTGCCAGCTATCCAGGCAGGAAGGAAGGCAGAGAGATGAAAAGTCTTCTGCACATGAAGCTCCTTCTTACATGCCAGTAAGGACTAAACCACAACATGAGCTGAGGATGTGGCTCGGTGGCAGAGCACTTGCTTAGCTTTCAGAAGGCCCTAGGCTCCATCCCCAGCATGACAGAGGAAATGGATGGAACATGCTCTATAATTTCAAACTACAAGTTAGCCAATGTAATGAAAATATGTTAAAACTAAACATCTGTAGGTATCTAACCAAAGAACTGCCAAGAAGTTATGAAAACTGCAATAGCGATATCACACATATAGACACCACACATCCAGACACTGTATTCATAGACACTACACACACTGACACCATACATATAGAAAGACAGCACACATAGACACTGTACATATAGACATTGCATTACAGACCCCACACCTAGAGACACTACACAGATAGACCCTGTATTTATAGACACTACACATCCAGATGCTGTGCTCACAGAAACAGTCCACTAAATTCAGATTCACACTTTCGTCTGTACTTTTTATTGACGATGGTTATAAGACACAGAAATATCAGTCTCATTCTCTAATTTGTTGAAAAATGATGAAGGCACCTGGAACTAAATCAATGATCATGGTCCATGGGTATAATTTCTGTCTTAGCTGACCAGCAAGGTGAGCTTTTTCTCCCTGAGTAATGGATGTTCCAGTTCTCATAAACAGCATCCAGTTGTTTGATGCTGTTATCAGGAAGCTTAGAGCTCACTCAGCTACAGCCACATTACTACTTAAGCAGCCAGGACAGCTGCACACCCTCTCTTCCCACATATTCACTTAGCTAACCATTTTCTAGTGGCAAAAAAAGGGGGAAAAACAAGCAAAAGCACAAATATAACCAAAAGAGGGTTTTGCTTTAACTTTTTTTTTATTCTAACAGTGCTGTGAGAACGAAGATGGGCCTGTACTACTCCCTGGATCCCAATGTTCTGGGATTTAGATCGTCACTATGTAAATGTCTCGACAAAAAGCAATACATTTATGCCTTGAAAACACAGTTCTATCCCTGTAGCTTTCTTGTTCCTAAGGCAGGACTCAGAGAATCTGTCCCACAGAGGATGGCTGAGGCCTGGGGAGTCAGAAAAACTTCTGTTCCCACAGGAAGTTCGTGTCTCCCCCATCTTCAGCATCCTCTTTGGTTGTTACGTATTTGGAACTTTTCAATTGAAGCCAAGGCCGGCTCTTCACCATATGCTCGCACTACAAGACCCCAGCAGAAGTCAGAGTGACACCCCAGTCACTCAGATGTGTCTTCTTCCTGGACATGCACACTTTAGGCTAAAGTCTCTCACATACCCCAGGCCTTGGGGATCAGGTAGTGACAGCTCGCAGGAGGTTCCACACTGTTCAGGAGAAATGGGCAGTGTGATGAGCGTGGACAACTAGCAAACAGGCTCAGTGGCCTGCCGCTGGCCCGAGAGGTGTGGCCAGAAAACAAGTGGGGGGTGGTGATGCCCCCGGCACCATCCAGCCTGGGCAGTGCCACCCTTGAGGGCCAAGAGCATTTTCCTACAGGAAAGGAGAAATCATTTAAGGTTTCTAAGCAGAAATGAATCACTTCTTAGCTTTTCTGCTACGATCAACTGTAAGCAGAAATACCTTTGAGGCTATGTTCTAGGAAAGTAACATGACAATGGTGGGTAAGAAAGTATGAGTGAACAGAGGCTACTTCCAGAGCTACTGAAATACTGAAAACATGAATTTGGATGCTATAAAAACCTTAACAGCCTCTATAAAACCATGATAAAATATGCAAATAACCTTTAATAAACATTAACTTAAAATAGAACCATTTAAAAAATAATTACCAAGACCTCAAACAGGAAAATAAAATCCTTTACTAGATATTGAAGTCTATTATAAATTTATTTTAAGCATAAGTCAATAAATATAATATTTAAGAAAAGTGAGTTTGAATTCTGAAATAAATACTTTAAACAACTCATTTTATTTTCCATTAGCAAATACAAAAAAAATGAAATTTTCTGAATTAAATAACTCATGCCCCAACATTTCAAATGTTGCTCTTAAATCCTGTAAGGATAATTCTGAAGCTAAGTGTTAGCTGTGACCTTTCCTCTTGGGTCAATTAAGCCTATAACATAGTATATTGGTACCAGATGTTTAGAAGTATATTATAAATTTATTAATTATATTCTCATAAAATATACATTGTATTATGAAATTGTCTATAGTAAAGGCAAGACAAATTATAGAGATATTTTTAATTTGTTAGAAAGAACTAAGCTTTGTACTTAAGTACAGGTAATAACGTATAAAGCACAAGTAATAATGTATAAAGACAAGGCAGGGATCAGGCTGAATCTCACACCCTTTATCTGATGAAGCATCTCCAACTCCCTTCAGCTCCAGAATTCTGCTATCCATTCACTGATTTTTTTTTACTGAGCTACATTTTAAAATAATAAGTTCAAACTACTGTGATTTTACTTTATTAACAAAATATTTACTGGAAAATCTGAGAATCGTGGGATTATGATATTAAACTGAACGGCCTATTTTACTTACAGGGTGCAGGCTTTATGTTCCTGCTTTCTTTTAATGAATTTAACATAGTGACATCCATTAAGACTCTCTAATTTTAATCAAATTATATATAAATACAATGTTTTTTTTTCAAATTACAAGTGATGGCACACATTTAAAAATCATTCACAGGGGTGGGGATGGGAAGGTGGAGGAAATGGGAGAAGGGGAAGGAGTGGGAATTGAGATTGGTATGTAAAATGAAAAAAAGATTTTTTCTTTTCTAAAAAAATAAGTAAAAATCATTTACATGTGGTGTGGGGGTAATATTTAATACTGAACCAATAATACTTGTTAATGTAGTTAATATTTTAACATTTACCTTAAAATAAGGAAGCTAAATGATATGCCAAAAAGATTCCATTATGACATAAGTGGTCTAAATGCCATGATAGGAATCATTAGTCTTGCAAGATTACTGAATACTGTTTTCAGATTTCAGAGTACTGTTTGCAAGATTTCAGAATACTGTTCAAGACTTTACAGTCAGAATGAACAATATACACACATATTCCTTATCTCCTTCACGCCATCTACTTCCTAGAAATGAAGTTCAGCCCTTAGTAAGGTTCTCCTGTCTTCTTTTCAGGAGGATTTTTACCTGAAATTCAGCATCATGTTTCTGAACATGAAAGCATCTTAGAGACCCATGTACCATAAACTACACTCTGGGAAAGAATAAAAATAATTAATACAGCTCAGCCTTGACTCCAGATTTTATTCAATATTTGAGAACCATGTAAATTTTCTAATTTTAGGCATATAATTCTTAAATTGATATATTAACACACACATTTAGAACTTCAAAGGAAATAATAAATATGAATATTAACTAATATAAACAATGCTGAAAATATTTTCTGGTTACAAAAAGTAGTTTGCTTAAAGAGGAATACTTTCGAACAAATACAAAAATTATTTTTCAAAGGTGTATTTACTCATATCTAGGAAAAACTGAAAACTGCAACCTTGCAACCTTGAAACCGGTAAAGGGTAAATGCAGCCTGCAATAGGACTGCCATGAGTTCAGGATTTTGCCCCCACACTTCATGAACAGCACACAATTTTAAGATGTTTTCCTATCTTGAAATTTAACATAAATTTTCCTCGTTTCTTTCCTTTCACAACTAATCTTTTCCCTTCTCCACTTCACGTCTGCTGAAAGTCAAGTCCCTCATGCAGACACAAAGGCGAAGGACCGACAAGAGAGGAGCGTCCTCTATGACGTTTTCCATCAGAAATTTAAATAATAAGACTCATGTAGAAGATTCTCCGAATTAGTAGTTATTTTTACCTTACACACAATCTAGTCTTCTAAACTAGGAAATATATATATATGTAAATTTTACAATATTTAAATCCAGACAAAAGCAAATTATCATGACTCAAAATAACTAAAGATTTGAAGAAAGGTTGTCCTGGTAACCAAATATTGGTGTGGTACTAACTGACATGCATGGTGACCGGAGGAGAGCGAGGGAGGAGACGAGGGCCTGGCGTTCGCGGATCATCTCATTATTGTATAATGAGGAACTCTGCTCTGGGAACATCATCCCAGCTACTTTCACATCTTTTGTCCTCCTCTCTTCATCTCCCTTTCAGTTCTTAATTAGGCCTTAAAGAGCTCACACTGCCCTTTCAACTGGCTACTGCTCCTGCCTAAACACCGAGCCTCCACAGACAGGTGTTGGCACCAGCATAGCCGACATACAAACCTAATTACACAATACTCCGTCCAGAAGGAGAGAAAATAACTTGGTGGATGGCTATTACTGGAGAACTTCATGTAAATTACTTCAAACATCTTATAATCTTCAACATAAAAATTGTTCAAATACTTCTCCTGAAAACTAGTCTGTAAGGACGCTTTCTCCTCTTAATTGTATCTTGCAGTACATTAGCAACACCTAGTAATCCTTTAACTGTCATTTAGAATAGTTAGATTCCAGAGGAAAATAATCACACATCAAGGATTCTTTTATCACCTTTAAATCCTTGAACTAAAACAATTTTCACATTTTATTTCTTTAAAGATTTCTGAGGATGTTTTAACAGCAATAAATTATAAGATTTGGAAAAGTACATCTGCAAGCACATAGAAATTGTAATTAAGGTTACCTAATAAACAATAGCTACATATTAAATCAATTTTTGATGTTGCATTTTGTTTGAGATTAAGTAACAGCCCAGTAGAATTCATTTCACGATCTGATCAAAGGCTGACTTCATATAATCTGACATTGCTTCAAGACTGCCATATTATAAAGACTTGAGTATTTCTGAAACATCAAAACTTAAAAGTCATTTACATAAAACAGCAAAAGCATTATCTAAAGCCCTGTTCATCCATAGTGTCTTCTACCATTCTTTAGACACATATCTGCACTTAAATGGCTTATAAAATAAACTGTAACCCCCACCTTAACTTCTTTTAGACAAACCATATACTAGAAATTGTGATATAAAATTGCTAGAAATAAAACTAAACACATCTGGATCATACGCATTAAGGACAGATGGTTGAAACGGCAGTCAGCGGCCTCTTTCTGATGCTCAGTAAGAATGTAGTTTCCCCCCAAGAACATCTGCCTGTATTTTTATAAAGTGAATTTTCTTCAGGTCAACATATTTAGAAGACTCAGATATAACTGAACTCTCCTTCAGATAACAATAAGACAAAGTTAAGCTATCTCAGCAATTCCTGCAAACGGCACAAATTCATTTAACCGACTGCCACCTATCCCGGGATAGCTCTGGTTTGGGTCTGACTTGGAAAGTAAGTGTCCTGAGTTATCTGTCCTTCCAAAGCCTTGCCTGGTAAACTCCAGTCTCCTACAGTGCTAACAACATACGCCAGTCTCCTCTCACAGCAGTAGTGCTGACTCTGACATACAGCTTTCATGTTCAGGTCACAAGTAAGAAACAAACATGTATACACTAGGTATTTTTCGATTGTAACTGCATCAGCTTGAACTGTCTCTGAGCACAAACAGAAGCCACACTCACTTGTATACTAAAGGCAAGGTCTCAATTTCACTTTCTTTTTTCTCCCCAAACCATCATGCTGATCAATACTTCCACTAAGGCAATCAGGGAGACAGAGGCATTTGGGAAATGTGCTGTAGAGAAGGCAGGCTTTCTCTCTGGAAATCATGTACCCCCTTGCCAACTTACCGGGATTTTCCTGAGGTCTTCACTGCTTGTTGGATTCATATGAAAACTAAATAATAAAAGCATAAAATAAAGGTTAAATATGCAAGTCAATACAGTAAGAAACAAACATTTTTAGTCATACTGAAACGTGTCTGTCTAAAGTCCTAGCTTTCGTAAGTGAAATTCAATTCAAATAGCAAAACAATATTTACTCAACAACCTTAAAGCATTTGCAGGTTTAAACCCTCAAAGAAAATCTTCCAGTTATCAGAACCAAAGAACCACCAATCTTAAATACTCAGTTTCTAAATATCCTTAAGCATAGTGACTTTACCAGCAAATATATCATGAAAGAGGTTCTTATTAAATATTCGTCATCTTATAAAGACATACTCAACCCTGCCGATATATTACTATGGAAAGCTGAGCAAATGTAGATTTGAAAAGGTTACAAAGTAAAAGAGCTCAGCCACCCTTTGTTTAAAATGTCAGCTGAATTGGAGAAACTAACTTTCAAACCTTACCTTGTCAAAGAGAATGAGTCCAGGGGCTGAAACTATTTCTGTCATTAATGTGATTTCTAAGTAGCTAGCTTCCAAAATTTAGTCAGAAAACAGACCCAAACAAAACAGATCTTGTTCATTTGGAGACATCACAGCAGAATGCCACAGCCACTTTCTCCTTTGAAACATGCCCATTAGGAAGGAGACTGCAACCACCCCAGAGAAGCTCAACTTCAAAGCCATCTGATGAGTAAATATTTCATCAGTGCTCCTCCACTTTAAATTGTACCCAGCATTTAAGACACTCATCCCCGGAACAGCCACAAAGCATATTAATGTCCTAGGAGGTTTTTTGTTCCACATGCACACATTAAAAAGAAGACTTAACTATAAGTCATATTTTTCCATTATCTGCATACTACATAAAAAATAGACTCCTCTAAAGAGTTAAGGAATTCACTTTTAAAATCTGAACTGTGTGAAAGAAAGTGTAGACGCTGGAAATCTTGTCTGGAATACATCCCTAATTACAGGTACATGTCATGTCCCACACTGCAAACCCTAAAAGGCATGACGCTTGCAGGACTTCAGCAAGAGAACTTCCTATGTAGTCAGGGTACACTTATTACGACTAGGGTTTGCACAGCCAGATTATAAGAACTGGGTGCTGACCTTTCCCAGGAAGAGAGCCCATGGAAGCACTTGAACATTGCAGTAGGCCGGGTGACTAGGCAGACAACCAGGAGACACTGCGCACCTGCAGTGAACCACTGGCAGGCTTATGTGGCTACCACATTTCCCCATCCCTGTATGTCATCATCTGCATGGTTTTCTTCAAGGTCCTACACTGGTGTCATAGACTCATCCA
Source organism: Myodes glareolus (assembly GCF_982192425.1). NCBI lineage: Eukaryota > Metazoa > Chordata > Mammalia > Rodentia > Cricetidae > Myodes > Myodes glareolus. The sequence continues at coordinate 1,631,183 of NC_142032.1, read as the reverse complement.
TGCCTCAAAGCCCTGACAAGAAATGAAACGATAATAACAAAGTCTCAAAGGCCACCATTAGAGTCCCCTGTACCTACAGTGTTGTACTGTGGCAGCAACTGCTAACGGGTGGTTTCTGCTTTCTCCAGTTCTCAATCTAAGCAGTGGAATGAAAGGGCCAGCGAGACTCATGTCCCCTTGCTCCATGACCTTGTGTATGCTTCCTGATAAGCAGCATACTGCACTATACACATATGCACTGGTTGACAGTTCCAGGGATAACACAGTTTACATGCAGGACATGGTGCCAGAACAACAAAGTGCTCATGAGTACAGAAGGAGCTGAGGGCCCTGAAGCTGTGGCTCTACCCCTGAGCCTGTTGCTTTGTGACCAAGTTACTTTGACTACATCTTGGTTCTTTCACCTGTAAACCATGATGGCAAAAATATCTCTCAAACAAGACTGCTTGTCTGAATAGAGAACATGAATGGACTAGCAAGGAAAACCAAGGGTAGAAACAGCATGTTCCATGATTTCATGAACATTTGAGGTACTTTATCTGGCCTCTTAAACTCTTAATCAAAATTAACTGTTATTTTCATGCCAATTAAGAGGGTCATATGACACCATTTTCTATCTTCCATAATTTCATTAAAAAAATAATGGATATCAGGCAACTATACAAGTTCTTCCACTACTGACTGGTAGAATCTGGCTCCAAGATCTGTCCTAATCGGGACACCAGCCCTATGCCTGTTCCCTGGTGATTTATCTTTGCAAGTGCTGACTGCTGCTGAATCCTCAACACAAGCATTTTATATGAAACGGCCAACCTCACTTCACTGTGGGATAAAGTCTAGTTCACAGGACGGAAGGGTGGGGTATCCTAGAATTCTTAGAGCAAGTGTGGGGGTCATGCTCTCTGACAGGATTCATTGAAGAAGGCCTGTTTCATGGGAGAAGCAGAACTTGAGACTCCATGAAAGACAGACAGAGGCTTGGCTGTCTAGAAGACGCTCTGTGGACACTTGGGGACAGCGATGTGTGCTAGGTAGTGGTGTCACTACAGAACTTTGGAGCACAAACTGCAGGAGTTCTAAGGCCAAACCCAAGGACCTCAGACCTTATCCATGAAGCAGCAAGCATGTTTCCCAAAAATATTAGTCTCCTCTCAATGAAATATCAACATTCCACATTTGAGGTTCTTATCTACTTCGTTCTACTCAAAGAATAAAATACCATGACTGTATCTATTCAGTGGTCTGTCTCAGGGAGAAATTATTGAACGAAGAAATAACAGAAACATGGGCATTATATTATCAAAAGGATTTTTGAGGAACACATTTAGATCAGATTTTTATTAAAATCACAAATATGAAGTGTTCAGCAATTTTTGCTCAGGAAGCTAAAATGAAACTCAAGAACCTGAGACAGACTGAAGATCCTTGGAATTTACCCTGTAAGAGCTGGGAGGGCCAGGTATTCAGGGCAGCAGCCCAGCCCCTGCTCTCCACCTTAGCCTGTGAGCTGAGGTCCCTACTCTACACCATGTGCTGAGTGAGGTTCCCACACTGGTATTGTCTGAAATCCAAAGGCTGAGCCCTCCTTTGTGGTCTGCTTTGTATACACACACTGACGTGTCAAACACATGACCAACTCAGTCATTCATGGCTGACTTTTTTTAATCTGTCCTTACATGGCAGAAAAAAGAGTTAACTGAACTGGATTGAATTAGTGTGGTGCAAAATAAAATGTCTCTATTTATTGAAGTGTGGCACCAATTTGTGACTGGTGTCCTCATGTCAGACAAGATATAGAATAATACAGTTTGACTGCTCAACTGAGCTGCTGACGAGTTAGGGGACGGTGTCTTCAATCAGGTAGAAAATAAATCTGGATATGCTCGTGGAGAAGAAGGAGTCTGCATGAACTAAACTCCAGAATTTAAGTTTAATTTTAGAAAAAGACCTGAAGAAGTTTGAAGGAGCCACAGGATCCTAAAGTACTTTTTAAACAGATTAAAAAGTATTTTTAACTCATATGTGTAAATATATTTTAAAGGGATAAAATGTCTTAACCTTAACACACTCAAGTTTTCAGGTAAAAACATCAATTTTTTATCTGCAAATTCATTTAAAAATTCTGAAAAATGTTTACAAATAAACTCTAACTATAAAATTTAAAATATAAACTATTGTGCTTTTAAAAAATATTTTATAGAAATCATTAACTTTCCTATAATATCATTTATTAATTTATCTTAAAGTCAGAGTAAGGAGTAAGTAATAACTGACTAGAAATTGCATCCTGTATTATACTAGTCTGTCGGACATAGGCACTAAAAACAAACCTGTCCTTATAAAGTGACCAACTTGATTGTTACAGTGGTGACTCGTGCTTCTGGTGGTACTCAACATGTTTCCTTCCTAAAGCAAACACAGTCTTTAAAGCAGGAAGCTCTGAGACAGGGAAGAACTGTTCAGAATGGTACAGCACTTGTAAAGACAATGGATATCTGAAAACAAAGGCCTAGTACAAGCAGATACAACTTTGCAACCGCCAGGCTTCAGGATGGGAAACCCTCCAAGCAGGAGGTTATCACTGCAAAGACTGCTCTTCCAAAGCTAGGGAACATCTTACACTTTCTACTTCTCTTTCTAAACACCATCACTGTTCAAATGACAACATTTATTTTGGCCTACAGCTTTGTGCATTTTTCATTTAATATGTGAACCCAAAGTACTGACAACTCCAGAGTTGTACCACCTGGCAGGGGGAGGGGCAGTATCTTCAGACACTGGTCAGAACCTTACTGTGTGAAGGAAGCAAGTGTAACTCTAAACCACTAAAGAAAAACTTCTGACAGTAATTATTTTCCGAGGTCAGTATCCTATTGATTCTGTCCTTAAGTGATGGGAGCAGACTCTAGGAAGCTCAGCTTCCTCCAGTGGCAAGGGCAGGTGGGAGAAGGCACTCCAAGAAGCCATGTGCATCATTAAACCTTTAACATGTATGAGACTATGAGAGAAACATGCTTCACAGCACTGGACTGGTATACTAGAGAGGAGATATGAACACCAGCCCTTGTAGCAAAAGGAAATTACTCTCGCACACTCTGTAAGCCCCACGCCCCCAACACTGCTTCTTTGATGATGAACTTCTACAGGCGGTCACCTCACTCGCCAACCTCTCCTTCCACTGCACCAATGGCTACTCTTTCTTTTTGAGATCTTTTTTCCTGTTCAGCAT